>NW_028133131.1:0-331070 GCF_964374135.1 Grampus griseus
CCCAGAAGCATTTCGACAGGGTTTCCAGGCCTGTCAACAGCCGGGAACGTCAGGTAGCTTCGAGGCAGCATGAATGCAGCCTTCCAAAGGGCAAAGAAAGGATAGTTCCAGCAGGCTCCCGTTTCCACGCGCACACTCAGCTTGCCTCCCTGTGGTTTCTAACCAGTCCAAAGAGACACACGTTACCCTGCGTTTGCTTCCCTGAACCAACTTCTCGAAGTAGGGTGCTCCGCATCAAGTGAACTGCCTCAACCAAGGAATGCCCTGGCTACGCCTCTGGGGCCTGCGGCTATTCAAAAGGCTGCAGGGCCACAGGAAGCACAGGGCTGAAATCGCAGTAAGAACGCAAGCCGATTTTCTCTTGGGGGCAGGGTGACTTCAGGCAGGAGGTCCTAGATGGAATGCGAGGCCGAGGGGTCTCTCAGGGCAGCTCAGGGAAGGGCAAGGCGTAAGACCGCAAAGGCATGTGAGACGTGCCAGAAGTCTGTTCGTGAAAGTGTGGGTTTGGTGGGGAAACGAATCTGCTCCAGAGGAGAGTGCAGGCCGTTTCCCTACACTCGGCGTAGGGAGCGCGGCTCCAAAGGGCTCCGGGCCTGGATGTTGCTTGGCAGACCTAGGGGTGCCGGGGAGTACTCTGTGTTCCAGCCTGAAACAGGGTGCCCCCGCGAGCCTCCCAGGTGTCCAGAAAGCTCTACTGCCGTTAAAGAGGCGCAGAGCAGAGCCTACGGCCTCACGGAAACTGCCGCACGGCTCCGCTTCTGCACCTCACGTCAGGGCCTTCCCTCCAGGCCTGTGCTCAATCTGGCTGTCCCGTTAGCGACACAGCATTGCAAGATGCTGACTTTCTCCTCGAGCACAGTGACTTCAGGTACGAGGCCCGCAAAGTAGGCAAAGCAGAGTGTTTTCTCACGGCAGCTCTCACAAGGGCGACGACAAATATTTCCTGGGAGCTTCGGACTCACCAGAAATCGGGTCCTGAGGCTGTTTGAGGGCTCTGGAAATGGAGCTCTCCTCCAGGAACGTGCAGCTTGTTTCCCATCACTCGGCACGCACAGAGGGGCCTCCGAGGGGCAGAGCAATGGGCCTCGATGTTGCTCAGCCGGACCACGGCGTGCGGGTGTCTGGAGGTCCTCAGTGACCTTGGAGGGAAATGGATGCACACCCGAGGGGCCTAGGAGTCCTCAAATGGGAAATTCCGTTAAAATAAACCCGAACGGTGACTAAGAACTCATGGAAACTGCTGCATGCCGCCCTTTCTGCCCGGCTACGTAGGCAGGGCCTAAACTGGAGGCAAGTTCTCACGCTGAGTTTCCATTTCGTTCTGGAGCTTGTCAGGCTAACCACCACCGCGGCCACGGAAGCACCGGGTTGAGACGGAGCACACTCGTTTTCCTTCCCAGAAGCATTTGGACAGGGTTTCCAGGCCTGTCAACAGCCGGGAACGTCAGGTAGCTTCGAGGCAGCATGAATGCAGCCTTCCAAAGGGCAAAGAAAGGATAGTTCCAGCAGGCTCCCGTTTCCACGCGCACACTCAGCTTGCCTCCCTGTGGTTTCTAACCAGTCCAAAGAGACACACGTTACCCTGCGTTTGCTTCCCTGAACCAACTTCTCGAAGTAGGGTGCTCCGCATCAAGTGAACTGCCTCAACCAAGGAATGCCCTGGCTACGCCTCTGGGGCCTGCGGCTATTCAAAAGGCTGCAGGGCCACAGGAAGCACAGGGCTGAAATCGCAGTAAGAACGCAAGCCGATTTTCTCTTGGGGGCAGGGTGACTTCAGGCAGGAGGTCCTAGATGGAATGCGAGGCCGAGGGGTCTCTCAGGGCAGATCAGGGAAGGGCAAGGCGTAAGACCGCAAAGGCATGTGAGACGTGCCAGAAGTCTGTTCGTGAAAGTGTGGGTTTGGTGGGGAAACGAATCTGCTCCAGAGGAGAGTGCAGGCCGTTTCCCTACACTCGGCGTAGGGAGCGCGGCTCCAAAGGGCTCCGGGCCTGGATGTTGCTTGGCAGACCTAGGGGTGCCGGGGAGTACTCTGTGTTCCAGCCTGAAACAGGGTGCCCCCGCGAGCCTCCCAGGTGTCCAGAAAGCTCTACTGCCGTTAAAGAGGCGCAGAGCAGAGCCTACGGCCTCACGGAAACTGCCGCACGGCTCCGCTTCTGCACCTCACGTCAGGGCCTTCCCTCCAGGCCTGTGCTCAATCTGGCTGTCCCGTTAGCGACACAGCATTGCAAGATGCTGACTTTCTCCTCGAGCACAGTGACTTCAGGTACGAGGCCCGCAAAGTAGGCAAAGCAGAGTGTTTTCTCACGGCAGCTCTCACAAGGGCGACGACAAATATTTCCTGGGAGCTTCGGACTCACCAGAAATCTGGTCCTGAGGCTGTTTGAGGGCTCTGGAAATGGAGCTCTCCTCCAGGAACGTGCAGCTTGTTGCCCATCACTCGGCACGCACAGAGGGGCCTCCGAGGGGCAGAGCAATGGGCCTCGATGTTGCTCAGCCGGACCACGGCGTGCGGGTGTCTGGAGGTCCTCAGTGACCTTGGAGGGAAATGGATGCACACCCGAGGGGCCTAGGAGTCCTCAAATGGGAAATTCCGTTAAAATAAACCCGAACGGTGACTAAGAACTCATGGAAACTGCTGCATGCCGCCCTTTCTGCCCGGCTACGTAGGCAGGGCCTAAACTGGAGGCAAGTTCTCACGCTGAGTTTCCCTTCCGTTCTAGAGCTTGTCAGGCTAACCACCACCGCGGCCACGGAAGCACCGGGTTGAGACGGAGCACACTCGTTTTCCTTCCCAGAAGCATTTCGACAGGGTTTCCAGGCCTGTCAACAGCCGGGAACGTCAGGTAGCTTCGAGGCAGCATGAATGCAGCCTTCCAAAGGGCAAAGAAAGGATAGTTCCAGCAGGCTCCCGTTTCCACGCGCACACTCAGCTTGCCTCCCTGTGGTTTCTAACCAGTCCAAAGAGACACACGTTGCCCTGCGTTTGCTTCCCTGAACCAAGTTCTCGAAGTAGGGTGCTCCGCATCAAGTGAACTGCCTCAACCAAGGAATGCCCTGGCTACGCCTCTGGGGCCTGCGGCTATTCAAAAGCCTGCAGGGCCACAGGAAGCACAGGGCTGAAATCGCAGTAAGAACGCAAGCCGACTTTCTCTTGGGGGCAGGGTGACTTCAGGCAGGAGGTCCTAGATGGAATGCGAGGCCGAGGGGTCTCTCAGGGCAGCTCAGGCTAGGGCAAGGCGTAAGACCGCAAAGGCATGTGAGACGTGCCAAAAGTCTGTTCGTGAAAGTGTGGGTTTGGTGGGGAAACGAATCTGCTCCAGAAGAGAGTGCAGGCCGTTTCCGTACACTCGGCGTAGGGAGCGCGGCTCCAAAGGGCTCCGGGCCTGGATGTTGCTTGGCAGACCTAGGGGTGCCGGGGAGTACTCTGTGTTCCAGCCTGGAACAGGGTGCCCCCGCGAGCCTCCCAGGTGTCCAGAAAGCTCTACTGCCGTTAAAGAGGCGCAGAGCAGAGCCTACGGCCTCACGGAAACTGCCGCACGGCTCCGCTTCTGCACCTCACGTCAGGGCCTTCCCTCCAGGCCTGTGCTCAATCTGGCTGTCCCGTTAGCGACACAGCATTGCAAGATGCTGACTTTCTCCTCGAGCACAGTGACTTCAGGTACGAGGCCCGCAAAGTAGGCAAAGCAGAGTGTTTTCTCACGGCAGCTCTCACAAGGGCGACGACAAATATTTCCTGGGAGCTTCGGACTCACCAGAAATCTGGTCCTGAGGCTGTTTGAGGGCTCTGGAAATGGAGCTCTCCTCCAGGAACGTGCAGCTTGTTGCCCATCACTCGGCACGCACAGAGGGGCCTCCGAGGGGCAGAGCAATGGGCCTCGATGTTGCTCAGCCGGACCACGGCGTGCGGGTGTCTGGAGGTCCTCAGTGACCTTGGAGGGAAATGGATGCACACCCGAGGGGCCTAGGAGTCCTCAAATGGGAAATTCCGTTAAAATAAACCCGAACGGTGACTAAGAACTCATGGAAACTGCTGCATGCCGCCCTTTCTGCCCGGCTACGTAGGCAGGGCCTAAACTGGAGGCAAGTTCTCACGCTGAGTTTCCCTTCCGTTCTAGAGCTTGTCAGGCTAACCACCACCGCGGCCACGGAAGCACCGGGTAGAGTCGGAGCACACTCATTTTCTTCCCAGAAGCATTTCGACAGGGTTTCCAGGCCTGTCAACAGCCGGGAACGTCAGGTAGCTTCGAGGCAGCATGAATGCAGCCTTCCAAAGGGCAAAGAAAGGATAGTTCCAGCAGGCTCCCGTTTCCACGCGCACACTCAGCTTGCCTCCCTGTGGTTTCTAACCAGTCCACAGAGACACACGTTACCCTGCGTTTGCTTCCCTGAACCAACTTCTCGAAGTAGGGTGCTCCGCATCAAGTGAACTGCCTCAACCAAGGAATGCCCTGGCTACGCCTCTGGGGCCTGCGGCTATTCAAAAGGCTGCAGGGCCACAGGAAGCACAGGGCTGAAATCGCAGTAAGAACGCAAGCCGACTTTCTCTTGGGGGCAGGGTGACTTCAGGCAGGAGGTCCTAGATGGAATGCGACCCCGAGGGGTCTCTCAGGGCAGCTCAGGCTAGGGCAAGGCGTAAGACCGCAAAGGCATGTGAGACGTGCCAGAAGTCTGTTCGTGAAAGTGTGGGTTTGGTGGGGAAACGAATCTGCTCCAGAAGAGTGTGCAGGCCGTTTCCCTACACTCGGCGTAGGGAGCGCGGCTCCAAAGGGCTCCGGGCCTGGATGTTGCTTGGCAGACCTAGGGGTGCCGGGGAGTACTCTGTGTTCCAGCCTGGAACAGGGTGCCCCCGCGAGCCTCCCAGGTGTCCAGAAAGCTCTACTGCCGTTAAAGACGCGCAGAGCAGAGGCTACGGCCTCACGGAAACTGCCGCACGGCTCCGCTTCTGCACCTCACGTCAGGGCCTTCCCTCCAGGCCTGTGCTCAATCTGGCTGTCCCGTTAGCGACACAGCATTGCAAGATGCTGACTTTCTCCTCGAGCACAGTGACTTCAGGTACGAGGCCCGCGAAGTAGGCAAAGCAGAGTGTTTTCTCACGGCAGCTCTCACAAGGGCGACGACAAATATTTCCTGGGAGCTTCGGACTCACCAGAAATCTGGTCCTGAGGCTGTTTGAGGGCTCTGGAAATGGAGCTCTCCTCCAGGAACGTGCAGCGTGTGGCCCATCACTCGGCACGCACAGAGGGGCCTCCGAGGGGCAGAGCAATGGGCCTCGATGTTGCTCAGCCGGACACGGCGTGCGGGTGTCTGGAGGTCCTCAGTGACCTTGGAGGGAAATGGATGCACACCCGAGGGGCCTAGGAGTCCTCAAATGGGAAATTCCGTTAAAATAAACCCGAACGGTGACTAAGAACTCATGGAAACTGCTGCATGCCGCCCTTTCTGCCCGGCTACGTAGGCAGGGCCTAAACTGGAGGCAAGTTCTCACGCTGAGTTTCCCTTCCGTTCTGGAGCTTGTCAGGCTAACCACCACCGAGGCCACGGAAGCACCGGGTAGAGTCGGAGCACACTCATTTTCTTCCCAGAAGCATTTGGACAGGGTTTCCAGGCCTGTCAACAGCCGGGAACGACAGGTAGCTTCGAGGCAGCATGAATGCAGCCTTCCAAATGGGAAAGAAAGGATAGTTCCAGCAGGCTCCCGTTTCCACGCGAACACTCAGCTTGCCTCCCTGTGGTTTCTAACCAGTCCAAAGAGACACACGTTACCCTGCGTTTGCTTCCCTGAACCAAGTTCTCGAAGTAGGGTGCTCCGCATCAAGTGAACTGCCTCAACCAAGGAATGCCCTGGCTACGCCTCTGGGGCCTGCGGCTATTCAAAAGGCTGCAGGGCCACAGGAAGCACAGGGCTGAAATCGCAGTAAGAACGCAAGCCGACTTTCTCTTGGGGGCAAGGTGACTTCAGGCAGGAGGTCCTAGATGGAATGCGAGGCCGAGGGGTCTCTCAGGGCAGCTCAGGCTAGGGCAAGGCGTAAGACCGCAAAGGCATGTGAGACGTGCCAGAAGTCTGTTCGTGAAAGTGTGGGTTTGGTGGGGAAACGAATCTGCTCCAGAAGAGAGTGCAGGCCGTTTCCGTACACTCGGCGTAGGGAGCGCGGCTCCAAAGGGCTCCGGGCCTGGATGTTGCTTGGCAGACCTAGGGGTGCCGGGGAGTACTCTGTGTTCCAGCCTGGAACAGGGTGCCCCCGCGAGTCTCCCAGGTGTCCAGAAAGCTCTACTGCCGTTAAAGACGCGCAGAGCAGAGGCTACGGCCTCACGGAAACTGCCGCACGGCTCCGCTTCTGCACCTAACGTCACGGCCTTCCCTCCAGGCTTGTGCTCAATCTGGCTGTCCCGTTAGCGACACAGCATTGCAAGATGCTGACTTTCTCCTCGAGCACAGTGACTTCAGGTACGAGGCCCGCGAAGTAGGCAAAGCAGAGTGTTTTCTCACGGCAGCTCTCACAAGGGCGACGACAAATATTTCCTGGGAGCTTCGGACTCACCAGAAATCGGGTCCTGAGGCTGTTTGAGGGCTCTGGAAATGGATCTCTCCTCCAGGAACGTGCAGCGTGTTGCCCATCACTCGGCACGCACAGAGGGGCCTCCGAGGGGCAGAGCAATGGGCCTCGATGTTGCTCAGCCGGACCACGGCGTGCGGGTGTCTGGAGGTCCTCAGTGACCTTGGAGGGAAATGGATGCACACCCGAGGGGCCTAGGAGTCCTCAAATGGGAAATTCCGTTAAAATAAACCCGAACGGTGACTAAGAACTCATGGAAACTGCTGCATGCCGCCCTTTCTGCCCGGCTACGTAGGCAGGGCCTAAACTGGAGGCAAGTTCTCACGCTGAGTTTCCATTTCGTTCTGGAGCTTGTCAGGCTAACCACCACCGCGGCCACGGAAGCACCGGGTTGAGACGGAGCACACTGGTTTTCCTTCCCAGAAGCATTTGGACAGGGTTTCCAGGCCTGTCAACAGCCGGGAACGTCAGGTAGCTTCGAGGCAGCATGAATGCAGCCTTCCAAAGGGCAAAGAAAGGATAGTTCCAGCAGGCTCCCGTTTCCACGCGCACACCCAGCTTGCCTCCCTGTGGTTTCTAACCAGTCCAAAGAGACACACGTTACCCTGCGTTTGCTTCCCTGAACCAACTTCTCGAAGTAGGGTGCTCCGCATCAAGTGAACTGCCTCAACCAAGGAATGCCCTGGCTACGCCTCTGGGGCCTGCGGCTATTCAAAAGGCTGCAGGGCCACAGGAAGCACAGGGCTGAAATCGCAGTAAGAACGCAAGCCGACTTTCTCTTGGGGGCAGGGTGACTTCAGGCAGGAGGTCCTAGATGGAATGCGAGGCCGAGGGGTCTCTCAGGGCAGCTCAGGCTAGGGCAAGGCGTAAGACCGCAAAGGCATGTGAGACGTGCCAAAAGTCTGTTCGTGAAAGTGTGGGTTTGGTGGGGAAACGAATCTGCTCCAGAAGAGAGTGCAGGCCGTTTCCGTACACTCGGCGTAGGGAGCGCGGCTCCAAAGGGCTCCGGGCCTGGATGTTGCTTGGCAGACCTAGGGGTGCCGGGGAGTACTCTGTGTTCCAGCCTGGAACAGGGTGCCCCCGCGAGCCTCCCAGGTGTCCAGAAAGCTCTACTGCCGTTAAAGAGGCGCAGAGCAGAGCCTACGGCCTCACGGAAACTGCCGCACGGCTCCGCTTCTGCACCTCACGTCAGGGCCTTCCCTCCAGGCCTGTGCTCAATCTGGCTGTCCCGTTAGCGACACAGCATTGCAAGATGCTGACTTTCTCCTCGAGCACAGTGACTTCAGGTACGAGGCCCGCAAAGTAGGCAAAGCAGAGTGTTTTCTCACGGCAGCTCTCACAAGGGCGACGACAAATATTTCCTGGGAGCTTCGGACTCACCAGAAATCTGGTCCTGAGGCTGTTTGAGGGCTCTGGAAATGGAGCTCTCCTCCAGGAACGTGCAGCTTGTTGCCCATCACTCGGCACGCACAGAGGGGCCTCCGAGGGGCAGAGCAATGGGCCTCGATGTTGCTCAGCTGGACCACGGCGTGCGGGTGTCTGGAGGTCCTCAGTGACCTTGGAGGGAAATGGATGCACACCCGAGGGGCCTAGGAGTCCTCAAATGGGAAATTCCGTTAAAATAAACCCGAACGGTGACTAAGAACTCATGGAAACTGCTGCATGCCGCCCTTTCTGCCCGGCTACGTAGGCAGGGCCTAAACTGGAGGCAAGTTCTCACGCTGAGTTTCCATTTCGTTCTGGAGCTTGTCAGGCTAACCACCACCGCGGCCACGGAAGCACCGGGTTGAGACGGAGCACACTGGTTTTCCTTCCCAGAAGCATTTCGACAGGGTTTCCAGGCCTGTCAACAGCCGGGAACGTCAGGTAGCTTCGAGGCAGCATGAATGCAGCCTTCCAAAGGGCAAAGAAAGGATAGTTCCAGCAGGCTCCCGTTTCCACGCGCACACTCAGCTTGCCTCCCTGTGGTTTCTAACCAGTCCAAAGAGACACACGTTACCCTGCGTTTGCTTCCCTGAACCAACTTCTCGAAGTAGGGTGCTCCGCATCAAGTGAACTGCCTCAACCAAGGAATGCCCTGGCTACGCCTCTGGGGCCTGCGGCTATTCAAAAGGCTGCAGGGCCACAGGAAGCACAGGGCTGAAATCGCAGTAAGAACGCAAGCCGATTTTCTCTTGGGGGCAGGGTGACTTCAGGCAGGAGGTCCTAGATGGAATGCGAGGCCGAGGGGTCTCTCAGGGCAGCTCAGGGAAGGGCAAGGCGTAAGACCGCAAAGGCATGTGAGACGTGCCAGAAGTCTGTTCGTGAAAGTGTGGGTTTGGTGGGGAAACGAATCTGCTCCAGAGGAGAGTGCAGGCCGTTTCCCTACACTCGGCGTAGGGAGCGCGGCTCCAAAGGGCTCCGGGCCTGGATGTTGCTTGGCAGACCTAGGGGTGCCGGGGAGTACTCTGTGTTCCAGCCTGAAACAGGGTGCCCCCGCGAGCCTCCCAGGTGTCCAGAAAGCTCTACTGCCGTTAAAGAGGCGCAGAGCAGAGCCTACGGCCTCACGGAAACTGCCGCACGGCTCCGCTTCTGCACCTCACGTCAGGGCCTTCCCTCCAGGCCTGTGCTCAATCTGGCTGTCCCGTTAGCGACACAGCATTGCAAGATGCTGACTTTCTCCTCGAGCACAGTGACTTCAGGTACGAGGCCCGCAAAGTAGGCAAAGCAGAGTGTTTTCTCACGGCAGCTCTCACAAGGGCGACGACAAATATTTCCTGGGAGCTTCGGACTCACCAGAAATCGGGTCCTGAGGCTGTTTGAGGGCTCTGGAAATGGAGCTCTCCTCCAGGAACGTGCAGCTTGTTTCCCATCACTCGGCACGCACAGAGGGGCCTCCGAGGGGCAGAGCAATGGGCCTCGATGTTGCTCAGCCGGACCACGGCGTGCGGGTGTCTGGAGGTCCTCAGTGACCTTGGAGGGAAATGGATGCACACCCGAGGGGCCTAGGAGTCCTCAAATGGGAAATTCCGTTAAAATAAACCCGAACGGTGACTAAGAACTCATGGAAACTGCTGCATGCCGCCCTTTCTGCCCGGCTACGTAGGCAGGGCCTAAACTGGAGGCAAGTTCTCACGCTGAGTTTCCATTTCGTTCTGGAGCTTGTCAGGCTAACCACCACCGCGGCCACGGAAGCACCGGGTTGAGACGGAGCACACTCGTTTTCCTTCCCAGAAGCATTTGGACAGGGTTTCCAGGCCTGTCAACAGCCGGGAACGTCAGGTAGCTTCGAGGCAGCATGAATGCAGCCTTCCAAAGGGCAAAGAAAGGATAGTTCCAGCAGGCTCCCGTTTCCACGCGCACACTCAGCTTGCCTCCCTGTGGTTTCTAACCAGTCCAAAGAGACACACGTTACCCTGCGTTTGCTTCCCTGAACCAACTTCTCGAAGTAGGGTGCTCCGCATCAAGTGAACTGCCTCAACCAAGGAATGCCCTGGCTACGCCTCTGGGGCCTGCGGCTATTCAAAAGGCTGCAGGGCCACAGGAAGCACAGGGCTGAAATCGCAGTAAGAACGCAAGCCGATTTTCTCTTGGGGGCAGGGTGACTTCAGGCAGGAGGTCCTAGATGGAATGCGAGGCCGAGGGGTCTCTCAGGGCAGCTCAGGGAAGGGCAAGGCGTAAGACCGCAAAGGCATGTGAGACGTGCCAGAAGTCTGTTCGTGAAAGTGTGGGTTTGGTGGGGAAACGAATCTGCTCCAGAGGAGAGTGCAGGCCGTTTCCCTACACTCGGCGTAGGGAGCGCGGCTCCAAAGGGCTCCGGGCCTGGATGTTGCTTGGCAGACCTAGGGGTGCCGGGGAGTACTCTGTGTTCCAGCCTGAAACAGGGTGCCCCCGCGAGCCTCCCAGGTGTCCAGAAAGCTCTACTGCCGTTAAAGAGGCGCAGAGCAGAGCCTACGGCCTCACGGAAACTGCCGCACGGCTCCGCTTCTGCACCTCACGTCAGGGCCTTCCCTCCAGGCCTGTGCTCAATCTGGCTGTCCCGTTAGCGACACAGCATTGCAAGATGCTGACTTTCTCCTCGAGCACAGTGACTTCAGGTACGAGGCCCGCAAAGTAGGCAAAGCAGAGTGTTTTCTCACGGCAGCTCTCACAAGGGCGACGACAAATATTTCCTGGGAGCTTCGGACTCACCAGAAATCTGGTCCTGAGGCTGTTTGAGGGCTCTGGAAATGGAGCTCTCCTCCAGGAACGTGCAGCTTGTTGCCCATCACTCGGCACGCACAGAGGGGCCTCCGAGGGGCAGAGCAATGGGCCTCGATGTTGCTCAGCCGGACCACGGCGTGCGGGTGTCTGGAGGTCCTCAGTGACCTTGGAGGGAAATGGATGCACACCCGAGGGGCCTAGGAGTCCTCAAATGGGAAATTCCGTTAAAATAAACCCGAACGGTGACTAAGAACTCATGGAAACTGCTGCATGCCGCCCTTTCTGCCCGGCTACGTAGGCAGGGCCTAAACTGGAGGCAAGTTCTCACGCTGAGTTTCCCTTCCGTTCTAGAGCTTGTCAGGCTAACCACCACCGCGGCCACGGAAGCACCGGGTTGAGACGGAGCACACTCGTTTTCCTTCCCAGAAGCATTTCGACAGGGTTTCCAGGCCTGTCAACAGCCGGGAACGTCAGGTAGCTTCGAGGCAGCATGAATGCAGCCTTCCAAAGGGCAAAGAAAGGATAGTTCCAGCAGGCTCCCGTTTCCATGCGCACACTCAGCTTGCCTCCCTGTGGTTTCTAACCAGTCCAAAGAGACACACGTTGCCCTGCGTTTGCTTCCCTGAACCAAGTTCTCGAAGTAGGGTGCTCCGCATCAAGTGAACTGCCTCAACCAAGGAATGCCCTGGCTACGCCTCTGGGGCCTGCGGCTATTCAAAAGCCTGCAGGGCCACAGGAAGCACAGGGCTGAAATCGCAGTAAGAACGCAAGCCGACTTTCTCTTGGGGGCAGGGTGACTTCAGGCAGGAGGTCCTAGATGGAATGCGAGCCCGAGGGGTCTCTCAGGGCAGCTCAGGCTAGGGCAAGGCGTAAGACCGCAAAGGCATGTGAGACGTGCCAGAAGTCTGTTCGTGAAAGTGTGGGTTTGGTGGGGAAACGAATCTGCTCCAGAAGACAGTGCAGGCCGTTTCCCTACACTCGGCGTAGGGAGCGCGGCTCCAAAGGGCTCCGGGCCTGGATGTTGCTTGGCAGACCTAGGGGTGCCGCGGAGTACTCTGTGTTCCAGCCTGGAACAGGGTGCCCCCGCGAGTCTCCCAGGTGTCCAGAAAGCTCTACTGCCGTTAAAGACGCGCAGAGCAGAGGCTACGGCCTCACGGAAACTGCCGCACGGCTCCGCTTCTGCACCTAACGTCACGGCCTTCCCTCCAGGCTTGTGCTCAATCTGGCTGTCCCGTTAGCGACACAGCATTGCAAGATGCTGACTTTCTCCTCGAGCACAGTGACTTCAGGTACGAGGCCCGCGAAGTAGGCAAAGCAGAGTGTTTTCTCACGGCAGCTCTCACAAGGGCGACGACAAATATTTCCTGGGAGCTTCGGACTCACCAGAAATCGGGTCCTGAGGCTGTTTGAGGGCTCTGGAAATGGAGCTCTCCTCCAGGAACGTGCAGCGTGTTGCCCATCACTCGGCACGCACAGAGGGGCCTCCGAGGGGCAGAGCAATGGGCCTCGATGTTGCTCAGCCGGACCACGGCGTGGGGGGTGTCTGGAGGTCCTCAGTGACCTTGGAGGGAAATGGATGCACACCCGAGGGGCCTAGGAGTCCTCAAATGGGAAATTCCGTTAAAATAAACCCGAACGGTGACTAAGAACTCATGGAAACTGCTGCATGCCGCCCTTTCTGCCCGGCTACGTAGGCAGGGCCTAAACTGGAGACAAGTTCTCACGCTGAGTTTCCCTTCCGTTCTAGAGCTTGTCAGGCTAACCACCACCGCGGCCTCGGAAGCACCGGGTTGAGACGGAGCACACTCATATTCTTCCCAGAAGCATTTGGACAGGGTTTCCAGGCCTGTCAACAGCCGGGAACGTCAGGTAGCTTCGAGGCAGCATGAATGCAGCCTTCCAAAGGGCAAAGAAAGGATAGTTCAGGCAGGCTCCCGTTTCCACGCGCACACTCAGCTTGCCTCCCTGTGGTTTCTAACCAGTCCAAAGAGACACACGTTACCCTGCGTTTGCTTCCCTGAACCAACTTCTCGAAGTAGGGTGCTCCGCATCAAATGAACTGCCTCAACCAAGGAATGCCCTGGCTATGCCTCTGGGGCCTGCGGCTATTCAAAAGCCTGCAGGGCCACAGGAAGCACAGGGCTGAAATCGCAGTAAGAACGCAAGCCGACTTTCTCTTGGGGGCAGGGTGACTTCAGGCAGGAGGTCCTAGATGGAATGCGAGGCCGAGGGGTCTCTCAGGGCAGCTCAGGCTAGGGCAAGGCGTAAGACCGCAAAGGCATGTGAGACGTGCCAGAAGTCTGTTCGTGAAAGTGTGGGTTTGGTGGGGAAACGAATCTGCTCCAGAGGAGAGTGCAGGCCGTTTCCCTACACTCGGCGTAGGGAGCGCGGCTCCAAAGGGCTCCGGGCCTGGATGTTGCTTGGCAGACCTAGGGGTGCCGGGGAGTACTCTGTGTTCCAGCCTGGAACAGGGTGCCCCCGCGAGCCTCCCAGGTGTCCAGAAAGCTCTACTGCCGTTAAAGACGCGCAGAGCAGAGGCTACGGCCTCACGGAAACTGCCGCACGGCTCCGCTTCTGCACCTCACGTCAGGGCCTTCCCTCCAGGCCTGTGCTCAATCTGGCTGTCCCGTTAGCGACACAGCATTGCAAGATGCTGACTTTCTCCTCGAGCACAGTGACTTCAGGTACGAGGCCCGCGAAATAGGCAAAGCAGAGTGTTTTCTCACGGCAGCTCTCACACGGGCGACGACAAATATTTCCTGGGAGCTTCGGACTCACCAGAAATCTGGTCCTGAGGCTGTTTGAGGGCTCTGGAAATGGAGCTCTCCTCCAGGAACGAGCAGCGTGTTCCCCATCACTCGGCACGCACAGAGGGGCCTCCGAGGGGCAGAGCAATGGGCCTCGATGTTGCTCAGCCGGACCACGGCGTGCGGGTGTCTGGAGGTCCTCAGTGACCTTGGAGGGAAATGGATGCACACCCGAGGGGCCTAGGAGTCCTCAAATGGGAAATTCCGTTAAAATAAACCCGAACGGTGACTAAGAACTCATGGAAACTGCTGCATGCCGCCCTTCCTGCCCGGCTACGCAGGGCCTAAACTGGAGGCAGATTCTCACGTTGAGTTTCCCTTTCGTTCTGGAGCTTGTCAGGCTAACCACCACCGCGGCCATGGAAGCACCGGGTTGAGACGGAGCAAACTCATTTTCTTCCCAGAAGCATTTCTACCGGGTTTCCAGGCCTGTCGACAGCAGGGGACGTCAGGCAGCTTCAAGGCAGCATGAAGGCAGCCTTCCAAGTGGGAAAGCAAGGATAGTTCCAGCAGGCTCCCGTTTCCACGCGCACACTCAGCTTACCTCCCTGTGGTTTCTAACCAGTCCAAAGAGACACATGTTACCCTGCGTTTGCTTCCCTGAACCAACTCCCCGAAGTAAGGTGTTCTGGGTCAAGGGAACTGCCTCAACCAAGGAATGCCCTGCCTAGTTACGCCTCTGGGGCCTGTGGCTATTCCAAAGCCTGCAGTGCCACAGGAAGCACAGGGCTGAAATCGCAGTAAGAACGCAAGCCGACTTTCTCTTGGAGGCAGGGTGACTTCCGGCAGGGGGGTCCTAGATGGAATGCGAGGCCGAGGGTTCTCTCAGGGCAGCTCAGACTAGGGCAAGGCACAAGACCTCAAAGGCATGTGAGACGTGCCAGAAGTCTGTTGGTGAAAGTGTGGGTTTGGTGGGGAAACGAATCTGCTCCAGGAGAGAGTACAAGGCGTTTCCTACACTCGGCGTACGGCGAGCGGTTCCAAAGGGCTCCGGGCCTGGATGTTGCTCAGCAGACCCAGGGGTGCCCGGGAGTACTCCGTGTTCCAACCTGGAACAGGGTGCCCCCGCGAGGCTCCCAGGTGTCCAGGAAACTCTACTGCCGTTCAAGACACGCAGAGCAGAGGCTACGGCCTCACGGAAACTGCTGCGCGGCTCCGCTTCTGCACCTCACGTCAGGGCCTTCCCTCCAGGCCTGTGCTCAATCTGGCTGTCCCGTTAGCGACGCAGCATTGCGAGATGCTGACGTTCTCCTCGAGCAGAGTGCCTTCAGGTACGAGGCCCGTGAAGTAGGCAAAGCAGAGTGTTTTCTCACGGCAGCTCTCACAAGGGCGACGACAAAGATTTCCTGGGAGCTTCGGACTCACCAGAAATCTGATTCTGAGGCCGTGTGAGGGCTCTGGAAATGGAGCTCTCCTCAAGGAACGTGCAGCGTGTTGCCCATCACTCGGCACGCACACAGGGCCTCCGAGGGGCAGAGCAATGGGCCTCGATGTTGCTCAGCCGGACCACGGCGTGGGGGGTGTCTGGAGGTCCTCAGTGACCTTGGAGGGAAATGGATGCACACCCGAGGGGCCTAGGAGTCCTCAAATGGGTAATTCCGTTCAAATAAACCCGAACGGTGACTAAGAACTCATGGAAACTGCTGCATGCCGCCCTTCCTGCCCGGCTACGCAGGGCCTAAACTGGAGGCAGATTCTCACGTTGAGTTTCCCTTTCGTTCTGGAGCTTGTCAGGCTAACCACCACCGCGGCCATGGAAGCAACGTGTTGAGACGGAGCAAACTCATTTTCTTCCCAGAAGCATTTCTACCGGGTTTCCAGGCCTGTCGACAGCAGGGGACATCAGGCAGCTTCAAGGCAGCATGAAGGCAGCCTTCCAAGTGGGAAAGCAAGGATAGTTCCAGCAGGCTCCCGTTTCCACGCGCACACTCAGCTTACCTCCCTGTGGTTTCTAACCAGTCCAAAGAGACACATGTTACCCTGCGTTTGCTTCCCTGAACCAACTCCCCGAAGTAAGGTGTTCTGCGTCAAGCGAACTGCCTCAACCAAGGAATGCCCTGCCTAGTTACGCCTCTGGGGCCTGTGGCTATTCCAAAGCCTGCAGTGCCACAGGAAGCACAGGGCTGAAATCGCAGTAAGAACGCAAGCCGACTTTCTCTTGGAGGCAGGGTGACTTCCGGCAGGGGGTGTCCTAGATGGAATGCGAGGCCGAGGGTTCTCTCAGGGCAGCTCAGACTAGGGCAAGGCACAAGACCTCAAAGGCATGTGAGACGTGCCAGAAGTCTGTTGGTGAAAGTGTGGGTTTGGTGGGGAAACGAATCTGCTCCAGGAGAGAGTGCAGGGCGTTTCCCTACACTCGGCGTATGGAGAGCGGCTCCAAAGGGCTCCGGGCCTGGATGTTGCTCAGCAGACCCAGGGGTGCCCGGGAGTACTCCGTGTTCCAGCCTGGAACAGGGTGCCCCCGCGAGACTCACAGGTGTCCAGGAAAATCTACTGCCGTTCAAGACAGGCAGAGCAGAGGCTACGGCCTCACGGAAACTGCTGCGCGGCTCCGCTTCTGCACCTCACGTCAGGGCCTTCCCTCCAGGCCTGTGCTCAATCTGGCTGTCCCGTTAGCGACGCAGCATTGAGAGATGCTGACGTTCTCCTCGAGCAGAGTGCCTTCAGGTACGAGGCCCGTGAAGTAGGCAAAGCAGAGTGTTTTCTCACGGCAGCTCTCACAAGGGCGACGACAAAGATTTCCTGGGAGCTTCGGACTCACCAGAAATCTGATTCTGAGGCCGTGTGAGGGCTCTGGAAATGGAGCTCTCCTCAAGGAACGTGCAGCGTGTTGCCCATCACTCGGCACGCACACAGGGCCTCCGAGGGGCAGAGCAATGGGCCTCGATGTTGCTCAGCCGGACCACGGCGTGGGGGGTGTCTGGAGGTCCTCAGTGACCTTGGAGGGAAATGGATGCACACCCGAGGGGCCTAGGAGTCCTCAAATGGGTAATTCCGTTCAAATAAACCCGAACGGTGACTAAGAACTCATGGAAACTGCTGCATGCCGCCCTTCCTGCCCGGCTACGCAGGGCCTAAACTGGAGGCAGATTCTCACGTTGAGTTTCCCTTTCGTTCTGGAGCTTGTCAGGCTAACCACCACCGCGGCCATGGAAGCAACGTGTTGAGACGGAGCAAACTCATTTTCTTCCCAGAAGCATTTCTACCGGGTTTCCAGGCCTGTCGACAGCAGGGGACGTCAGGCAGCTTCAAGGCAGCATGAAGGCAGCCTTCCAAGTGGGAAAGCAAGGATAGTTCCAGCAGGCTCCCGTTTCCACGCGCACACTCAGCTTACCTCCCTGTGGTTTCTAACCAGTCCAAAGAGACACATGTTACCCTGCGTTTGCTTCCCTGAACCAACTCCCCGAAGTAAGGTGTTCTGCGTCAAGCGAACTGCCTCAACCAAGGAATGCCCTGCCTAGTTACGCCTCTGGGGCCTGCGGCTATTCAAAAGCCTGCAGGGCCACAGGAAGCACAGGGCTGAAATCGCAGTAAGAATGCAAGCCGACTTTCTCTTGGGGGCAGTGTGACTTCAGGCAGGAGGTCCTAGATGGAATGCGAGGCCGAGGGTTCTCTCAGGGCAGCTCAGGCTAGGGCAAGGCGTAAGACCGCAAAGGCATGTGAGACGTGCCAGAAGTCTGTTCGTGAAAGTGTGGGTTTGGTGGGGAAACGAATCTGCTCCAGAGGAGAGTGCAGGCCGTTTCCCTACACTCGGCGTAGGGAGCGCGGCTCCAAAGGGCTCCGGGCCTGGATGTTGCTTGGCAGACCTAGGGGTGCCGGGGAGTACTCTGTGTTCCAGCCTGGAACAGGGTGCCCCCGCGAGCCTCCCAGGTGTCCAGAAAGCTCTACTGCCGTTAAAGACGCGCAGAGCAGAGGCTACGGCCTCACGGAAACTGCCGCACGGCTCCGCTTCTGCACCTCACGTCAGGGCCTTCCCTCCAGGCCTGTGCTCAATCTGGCTGTCCCGTTAGCGACACAGCATTGCAAGATGCTGACTTTCTCCTCGAGCACAGTGACTTCAGGTACGAGGCCCGCGAAGTAGGCAAAGCAGAGTGTTTTCTCACGGCAGCTCTCACAAGGGCGACGACAAATATTTCCTGGGAGCTTCGGACTCACCAGAAATCGGGTCCTGAGGCTGTTTGAGGGCTCTGGAAATGGAGCTCTCCTCCAGGAACGTGCAGCGTGTGGCCCATCACTCGGCACGCACAGAGGGGCCTCCGAGGGGCAGAGCAATGGGCCTCGATGTTGCTCAGCCGGACCACGGCGTGGGGGTGTCTGGAGGTCCTCAGTGACCTTGGAGGGAAATGGATGCACACCCGAGGGGCCTAGGAGTCCTCAAATGGGAAATTCCGTTAAAATAAACCCGAACGGTGACTAAGAACTCATGGAAACTGCTGCATGCCGCCCTTTCTGCCCGGCTACGTAGGCAGGGCCTAAACTGGAGGCAAGTTCTCACGCTGAGTTTCCCTTCCGTTCTAGAGCTTGTCAGGCTAACCACCACCGCGGCCACGGAAGCACCGGGTAGAGTCGGAGCACACTCATTTTCTTCCCAGAAGCATTTCGACAGGGTTTCCAGGCCTGTCAACAGCCGGGAACGTCAGGTAGCTTCGAGGCAGCATGAATGCAGCCTTCCAAAGGGCAAAGAAAGGATAGTTCCAGCAGGCTCCCGTTTCCACGCGCACACTCAGCTTGCCTCCCTGTGGTTTCTAACCAGTCCACAGAGACACACGTTACCCTGCGTTTGCTTCCCTGAACCAACTTCTCGAAGTAGGGTGCTCCGCATCAAGTGAACTGCCTCAACCAAGGAATGCCCTGGCTACGCCTCTGGGGCCTGCGGCTATTCAAAAGGCTGCAGGGCCACAGGAAGCACAGAGCTGAAATCGCAGTAAGAACGCAAGCCGACTTTCTCTTGGGGGCAGGGTGACTTCAGGCAGGAGGTCCTAGATGGAATGCGAGCCCGAGGGGTCTCTCAGGGCAGCTCAGGCTAGGGCAAGGCGTAAGACCGCAAAGGCATGTGAGACGTGCCAGAAGTCTGTTCGTGAAAGTGTGGGTTTGGTGGGGAAACGAATCTGCTCCAGAGGAGAGTGCAGGCCGTTTCCCTACACTCGGCGTAGGGAGCGCGGCTCCAAAGGGCTCCGGGCCTGGATGTTGCTTGGCAGACCTAGGGGTGCCGGGGAGTACTCTGTGTTCCAGCCTGGAACAGGGTGCCCCCGCGAGCCTCCCAGGTGTCCAGAAAGCTCTACTGCCGTTAAAGACGCGCAGAGCAGAGCCTACGGCCTCACGGAAACTGCCGCACGGCTCCGCTTCTGCACCTCACGTCAGGGCCTTCCCTCCAGGCCTGTGCTCAATCTGGCTGTCCCGTTAGCGACACAGCATTGCAAGATGCTGACTTTCTCCTCGAGCACAGTGACTTCAGGTACGAGGCCCGTGAAGTAGGCAAAGCAGAGTGTTTTCTCACGGCAGCTCTCACAAGGGCGACGACAAAGATTTCCTGGGAGCTTCGGACTCACCAGAAATCTGATTCTGAGGCCGTGTGAGGGCTCTGGAAATGGAGCTCTCCTCAAGGAACGTGCAGCGTGTTGCCCATCACTCGGCACGCACACAGGGCCTCCGAGGGGCAGAGCAATGGGCCTCGATGTTGCTCAGCCGGACCACGGCGTGGGGGGTGTCTGGAGGTCCTCAGTGACCTTGGAGGGAAATGGATGCACACCCGAGGGGCCTAGGAGTCCTCAAATGGGTAATTCCGTTCAAATAAACCCGAACGGTGACTAAGAACTCATGGAAACTGCTGCATGCCGCCCTTCCTGCCCGGCTACGCAGGGCCTAAACTGGAGGCAGATTCTCACGTTGAGTTTCCCTTTCGTTCTGGAGCTTGTCAGGCTAACCACCACCGCGGCCATGGAAGCAACGTGTTGAGACGGAGCAAACTCATTTTCTTCCCAGAAGCATTTCTACCGGGTTTCCAGGCCTGTCGACAGCAGGGGACGTCAGGCAGCTTCAAGGCAGCATGAAGGCAGCCTTCCAAGTGGGAAAGCAAGGATAGTTCCAGCAGGCTCCCGTTTCCACGCGCACACTCAGCTTACCTCCCTGCGGTTTCTAACCAGTCCAAAGAGACACATGTTACCCTGCGTTTGCTTCCCTGAACCAACTCCCCGAAGTAAGGTGTTCTGGGTCAAGTGAACTGCCTCAACCAAGGAATGCCCTGCCTAGTTACGCCTCTGGGGCCTGTGGCTATTCCAAAGCCTGCAGTGCCACAGGAAGCACAGGGCTGAAATCGCAGTAAGAACGCAAGCCGACTTTCTCTTGGAGGCAGGGTGACTTCCGGCAGGGCGGTCCTAGATGGAATGCGAGGCCGAGGGTTCTCTCAGGGCAGCTCAGACTAGGGCAAGGCACAAGACCTCAAAGGCATGTGAGACGTGCCAGAAGTCTGTTGGTGAAAGTGTGGGTTTGGTGGGGAAACGAATCTGCTCCAGGAGAGAGTGCAGGGCGTTTCCCTACACTCGGCGTATGGAGACCGGCTCCAAAGGGCTCTGGGCCTGGATGTTGCTCAGCAGACCCAGGGGTGCCCGGGAGTACTCCGTGTTCCAGCCTGGAACAGGGTGCCCCCGCGATCCTCCCAGGTGTCCAGGAAACTCTACTGCCGTTCAAGACACGCAGAGCAGAGGCTACGGCCTCACGGAAACTGCTGCGCGGCTCCGCTTCTGCACCTCACGTCAGGGCCTTCCCTCCAGGCCTGTGCTCAATCTGGCTGTCCCGTTAGCGACGCAGCATTGCGAGATGCTGACGTTCTCCTCGAGCAGAGTGCCTTCAGGTACGAGGCCCGTGAAGTAGGCAAAGCAGAGTGTTTTCTCACGGCAGCTCTCACAAGGGCGACGACAAAGATTTCCTGGGAGCTTCGGACTCACCAGAAATCTGATTCTGAGGCCGTGTGAGGGCTCTGGAAATGGAGCTCTCCTCAAGGAACGTGCAGCGTGTTGCCCATCACTCGGCACGCACACAGGGCCTCCGAGGGGCAGAGCAATGGGCCTTGATGTTGCTCAGCTGGACCACAGCGTGGGGGGTGTCTGGAGGTCCTCAGTGACCTTGGAGGGAAATGGATGCACACCCGAGGGGCCTAGGAGTCCTCAACTGGGTAATTCCGTTCAAATAAACCCGAACGGTGACTAAGAACTCATGGAAACTGCTGCATGCCGCCCTTCCTGTCCGGCTACGCAGGGCCTAAACTGGAGGCAGATTCTCACGTTGAGTTTCCCTTTCGTTCTGGAGCTTGTCAGGCTAACCACCACCGCGGCCATGGAAGCAACGTGTTGAGACGGAGCAAACTCATTTTCTTCCCAGAAGCATTTCTACCGGGTTTCCAGGCCTGTCGACAGCAGGGGACGTCAGGCAGCTTCAAGGCAGCATGAAGGCAGCCTTCCAAGTGGGAAAGCAAGGATAGTTCCAGCAGGCTCCCGTTTCCACGCGCACACTCAGCTTACCTCCCTGTGGTTTCTAACCAGTCCAAAGAGACACATGTTACCCTGCGTTTGCTTCCCTGAACCAACTCCCCGAAGTAAGGTGTTCTGCGTCAAGCGAACTGCCTCAACCAAGGAATGCCCTGCCTAGTTACGCCTCTGGGGCCTGTGGCTATTCCAAAGCCTGCAGTGCCACAGGAAGCACAGGGCTGAAATCGCAGTAAGAATGCAAGCCGACTTTCTCTTGGGGGCAGTGTGACTTCAGGCAGGAGGTCCTAGATGGAATGCGAGCCCGAGGGGTCTCTCAGGGCAGCTCAGGCTAGGGCAAGGCGTAAGACCGCAAAGGCATGTGAGACGTGCCAGAAGTCTGTTCGTGAAAGTGTGGGTTTGGTGGGGAAACGAATCTGCTCCAGAAGACAGTGCAGGCCGTTTCCCTACACTCGGCGTAGGGAGCGCGGCTCCAAAGGGCTCCGGGCCTGGATGTTGCTTGGCAGACCTAGGGGTGCCGCGGAGTACTCTGTGTTCCAGCCTGGAACAGGGTGCCCCCGCGAGCCTCCCAGGTGTCCAGAAAGCTCTACTGCCGTTAAAGACGCGCAGAGCAGAGGCTACGGCCTCACGGAAACTGCCGCACGGCTCCGCTTCTGCACCTCACGTCAGGGCCTTCCCTCCAGGCCTGTGCTCAATCTGGCTGTCCCGTTAGCGACACAGCATTGCAAGATGCTGACTTTCTCCTCGAGCACAGTGACTTCAGGTACGAGGCCCGCGAAGTAGGCAAAGCAGAGTGTTTTCTCACGGCAGCTCTCACAAGGGCGACGACAAATATTTCCTGGGAGCTTCGGACTCACCAGAAATCGGGTCCTGAGGCTGTTTGAGGGCTCTGGAAATGGAGCTCTCCTCCAGGAACGTGCAGCGTGTGGCCCATCACTCGGCACGCACAGAGGGGCCTCCGAGGGGCAGAGCAATGGGCCTCGATGTTGCTCAGCCGGACCACGGCGTGGGGGTGTCTGGAGGTCCTCAGTGACCTTGGAGGGAAATGGATGCACACCCGAGGGGCCTAGGAGTCCTCAAATGGGAAATTCCGTTAAAATAAACCCGAACGGTGACTAAGAACTCATGGAAACTGCTGCATGCCGCCCTTTCTGCCCGGCTACGTAGGCAGGGCCTAAACTGGAGACAAGTTCTCACGCTGAGTTTCCCTTCCGTTCTAGAGCTTGTCAGGCTAACCACCACCGCGGCCACGGAAGCACCGGGTAGAGTCGGAGCACACTCATTTTCTTCCCAGAAGCATTTCGACAGGGTTTCCAGGCCTGTCAACAGCCGGGAACGTCAGGTAGCTTCGAGGCAGCATGAATGCAGCCTTCCAAAGGGCAAAGAAAGGATAGTTCAGGCAGGCTCCCGTTTCCACGCGCACACTCAGCTTGCCTCCCTGTGGTTTCTAACCAGTCCAAAGAGACACACGTTACCCTGCGTTTGCTTCCCTGAACCAACTTCTCGAAGTAGGGTGCTCCGCATCAAATGAACTGCCTCAACCAAGGAATGCCCTGGCTACGCCTGTGGGGCCTGCGGCTATTCAAAAGCCTGCAGGGCCACAGGAAGCACAGGGCTGAAATCGCAGTAAGAACGCAAGCCGACTTTCTCTTGGGGGCAGGGTGACTTCAGGCAGGAGGTCCTAGATGGAATGCGAGGCCGAGGGGTCTCTCAGGGCAGCTCAGGCTAGGGCAAGGCGTAAGACCGCAAAGCCATGTGAGACGTGCCAGAAGTCTGTTCGTGAAAGTGTGGGTTTGGTGGGGAAACGAATCTGCTCCAGAGGAGAGTGCAGGCCGTTTCCCTACACTCGGCGTAGGGAGCGCGGCTCCAAAGGGCTCCGGGCCTGGATGTTGCTTGGCAGACCTAGGGGTGCCGGGGAGTACTCTGTGTTCCAGCCTGGAACAGGGTGCCCCCGCGAGCCTCCCAGGTGTCCAGAAAGCTCTACTGCCGTTAAAGACGCGCAGAGCAGAGGCTACGGCCTCACGGAAACTGCCGCACGGCTCCGCTTCTGCACCTCACGTCAGGGCCTTCCCTCCAGGCCTGTGCTCAATCTGGCTGTCCCGTTAGCGACACAGCATTGCAAGATGCTGACTTTCTCCTCGAGCACAGTGACTTCAGGTACGAGGCCCGCGAAATAGGCAAAGCAGAGTGTTTTCTCACGGCAGCTCTCACACGGGCGACGACAAATATTTCCTGGGAGCTTCGGACTCACCAGAAATCTGGTCCTGAGGCTGTTTGAGGGCTCTGGAAATGGAGCTCTCCTCCAGGAACGAGCAGCGTGTTCCCCATCACTCGGCACGCACAGAGGGGCCTCCGAGGGGCAGAGCAATGGGCCTCGATGTTGCTCAGCCGGACCACGGCGTGCGGGTGTCTGGAGGTCCTCAGTGACCTTGGAGGGAAATGGATGCACACCCGAGGGGCCTAGGAGTCCTCAAATGGGAAATTCCGTTAAAATAAACCCGAACGGTGACTAAGAACTCATGGAAACTGCTGCATGCCGCCCTTCCTGCCCGGCTACGCAGGGCCTAAACTGGAGGCAGATTCTCACGTTGAGTTTCCCTTTCGTTCTGGAGCTTGTCAGGCTAACCACCACCGCGGCCATGGAAGCACCGGGTTGAGACGGAGCAAACTCATTTTCTTCCCAGAAGCATTTCTACCGGGTTTCCAGGCCTGTCGACAGCAGGGGACGTCAGGCAGCTTCAAGGCAGCATGAAGGCAGCCTTCCAAGTGGGAAAGCAAGGATAGTTCCAGCAGGCTCCCGTTTCCACGCGCACACTCAGCTTACCTCCCTGTGGTTTCTAACCAGTCCAAAGAGACACATGTTACCCTGCGTTTGCTTCCCTGAACCAACTCCCCGAAGTAAGGTGTTCTGGGTCAAGGGAACTGCCTCAACCAAGGAATGCCCTGCCTAGTTACGCCTCTGGGGCCTGTGGCTATTCCAAAGCCTGCAGTGCCACAGGAAGCACAGGGCTGAAATCGCAGTAAGAACGCAAGCCGACTTTCTCTTGGAGGCAGGGTGACTTCCGGCAGGGGGGTCCTAGATGGAATGCGAGGCCGAGGGTTCTCTCAGGGCAGCTCAGACTAGGGCAAGGCACAAGACCTCAAAGGCATGTGAGACGTGCCAGAAGTCTGTTGGTGAAAGTGTGGGTTTGGTGGGGAAACGAATCTGCTCCAGGAGAGAGTACAAGGCGTTTCCTACACTCGGCGTACGGCGAGCGGTTCCAAAGGGCTCCGGGCCTGGATGTTGCTCAGCAGACCCAGGGGTGCCCGGGAGTACTCCGTGTTCCAGCCTGGAACAGGGTGCCCCCGCGAGCCTCCCAGGTGTCCAGGAAACTCTACTGCCGTTCAAGACACGCAGAGCAGAGGCTACGGCCTCACGGAAACTGCTGCGCGGCTCCGCTTCTGCACCTCACGTCAGGGCCTTCCCTCCAGGCCTGTGCTCAATCTGGCTGTCCCGTTAGCGACGCAGCATTGCGAGATGCTGACGTTCTCCTCGAGCAGAGTGCCTTCAGGTACGAGGCCCGTGAAGTAGGCAAAGCAGAGTGTTTTCTCACGGCAGCTCTCACAAGGGCGACGACAAAGATTTCCTGGGAGCTTCGGACTCACCAGAAATCTGATTCTGAGGCCGTGTGAGGGCTCTGGAAATGGAGCTCTCCTCAAGGAACGTGCAGCGTGTTGCCCATCACTCGGCACGCACACAGGGCCTCCGAGGGGCAGAGCAATGGGCCTCGATGTTGCTCAGCCGGACCACGGCGTGGGGGGTGTCTGGAGGTCCTCAGTGACCTTGGAGGGAAATGGATGCACACCCGAGGGGCCTAGGAGTCCTCAAATGGGTAATTCCGTTCAAATAAACCCGAACGGTGACTAAGAACTCATGGAAACTGCTGCATGCCGCCCTTCCTGCCCGGCTACGCAGGGCCTAAACTGGAGGCAGATTCTCACGTTGAGTTTCCCTTTCGTTCTGGAGCTTGTCAGGCTAACCACCACCGCGGCCATGGAAGCAACGTGTTGAGACGGAGCAAACTCATTTTCTTCCCAGAAGCATTTCTACCGGGTTTCCAGGCCTGTCGACAGCAGGGGACGTCAGGCAGCTTCAAGGCAGCATGAAGGCAGCCTTCCAAGTGGGAAAGCAAGGATAGTTCCAGCAGGCTCCCGTTTCCACGCGCACACTCAGCTTACCTCCCTGTGGTTTCTAACCAGTCCAAAGAGACACATGTTACCCTGCGTTTGCTTCCCTGAACCAACTCCCCGAAGTAAGGTGTTCTGGGTCAAGGGAACTGCCTCAACCAAGGAATGCCCTGCCTAGTTACGCCTCTGGGGCCTGTGGCTATTCCAAAGCCTGCAGTGCCACAGGAAGCACAGGGCTGAAATCGCAGTAAGAACGCAAGCCGACTTTCTCTTGGAGGCAGGGTGACTTCCGGCAGGGGGGTCCTAGATGGAATGCGAGGCCGAGGGTTCTCTCAGGGCAGCTCAGACTAGGGCAAGGCACAAGACCTCAAAGGCATGTGAGACGTGCCAGAAGTCTGTTGGTGAAAGTGTGGGTTTGGTGGGGAAACGAATCTGCTCCAGGAGAGAGTGCAGGGCGTTTCCCTACACTCGGCGTATGGAGACCGGCTCCAAAGGGCTCCGGGCCTGGATGTTGCTCAGCAGACCCAGGGGTGCCCGGGAGTACTCCGTGTTCCAGCCTGGAACAGGGTGCCCCCGCGAGACTCACAGGTGTCCAGGAAAATCTACTGCCGTTCAAGACAGGCAGAGCAGAGGCTACGGCCTCACGGAAACTGCTGCGCGGCTCCGCTTCTGCACCTCACGTCAGGGCCTTCCCTCCAGGCCTGTGCTCAATCTGGCTGTCCCGTTAGCGACGCAGCATTGCGAGATGCTGACGTTCTCCTCGAGCAGAGTGCCTTCAGGTACGAGGCCCGTGAAGTAGGCAAAGCAGAGTGTTTTCTCACGGCAGCTCTCACAAGGGCGACGACAAAGATTTCCTGGGAGCTTCGGACTCACCAGAAATCTGATTCTGAGGCCGTGTGAGGGCTCTGGAAATGGAGCTCTCCTCAAGGAACGTGCAGCGTGTTGCCCATCACTCGGCACGCACACAGGGCCTCCGAGGGGCAGAGCAATGGGCCTCGATGTTGCTCAGCCGGACCACGGCGTGGGGGGTGTCTGGAGGTCCTCAGTGACCTTGGAGGGAAATGGATGCACACCCGAGGGGCCTAGGAGTCCTCAAATGGGTAATTCCGTTCAAATAAACCCGAACGGTGACTAAGAACTCATGGAAACTGCTGCATGCCGCCCTTCCTGCCCGGCTACGCAGGGCCTAAACTGGAGGCAG
The DNA here is from genome assembly GCF_964374135.1 of Grampus griseus. Taxonomy (NCBI): domain Eukaryota; kingdom Metazoa; phylum Chordata; class Mammalia; order Artiodactyla; family Delphinidae; genus Grampus; species Grampus griseus. Next base: position 26,393 of record NW_028133131.1, read on the forward strand.
ATTCTCACGTTGAGTTTCCCTTTCGTTCTGGAGCTTGTCAGGCTAACCACCACCGCGGCCATGGAAGCAACGTGTTGAGACGGAGCAAACTCATTTTCTTCCCAGAAGCATTTCTACCGGGTTTCCAGGCCTGTCGACAGCAGGGGACGTCAGGCAGCTTCAAGGCAGCATGAAGGCAGCCTTCCAAGTGGGAAAGCAAGGATAGTTCCAGCAGGCTCCCGTTTCCACGCGCACACTCAGCTTACCTCCCTGTGGTTTCTAACCAGTCCAAAGAGACACATGTTACCCTGCGTTTGCTTCCCTGAACCAACTCCCCGAAGTAAGGTGTTCTGGGTCAAGCGAACTGCCTCAACCAAGGAATGCCCTGCCTAGTTACGCCTCTGGGGCCTGCGGCTATTCAAAAGCCTGCAGGGCCACAGGAAGCACAGGGCTGAAATCGCAGTAAGAATGCAAGCCGACTTTCTCTTGGGGGCAGTGTGACTTCAGGCAGGAGGTCCTAGATGGAATGCGAGGCCGAGGGTTCTCTCAGGGCAGCTCAGGCTAGGGCAAGGCGTAAGACCGCAAAGGCATGTGAGACGTGCCAGAAGTCTGTTCGTGAAAGTGTGGGTTTGGTGGGGAAACGAATCTGCTCCAGAGGAGAGTGCAGGCCGTTTCCCTACACTCGGCGTAGGGAGCGCGGCTCCAAAGGGCTCCGGGCCTGGATGTTGCTTGGCAGACCTAGGGGTGCCGGGGAGTACTCTGTGTTCCAGCCTGGAACAGGGTGCCCCCGCGAGCCTCCCAGGTGTCCAGAAAGCTCTACTGCCGTTAAAGACGCGCAGAGCAGAGGCTACGGCCTCACGGAAACTGCCGCACGGCTCCGCTTCTGCACCTCACGTCAGGGCCTTCCCTCCAGGCCTGTGCTCAATCTGGCTGTCCCGTTAGCGACACAGCATTGCAAGATGCTGACTTTCTCCTCGAGCACAGTGACTTCAGGTACGAGGCCCGCGAAGTAGGCAAAGCAGAGTGTTTTCTCACGGCAGCTCTCACAAGGGCGACGACAAATATTTCCTGGGAGCTTCGGACTCACCAGAAATCGGGTCCTGAGGCTGTTTGAGGGCTCTGGAAATGGAGCTCTCCTCCAGGAACGTGCAGCGTGTGGCCCATCACTCGGCACGCACAGAGGGGCCTCCGAGGGGCAGAGCAATGGGCCTCGATGTTGCTCAGCCGGACCACGGCGTGGGGGTGTCTGGAGGTCCTCAGTGACCTTGGAGGGAAATGGATGCACACCCGAGGGGCCTAGGAGTCCTCAAATGGGAAATTCCGTTAAAATAAACCCGAACGGTGACTAAGAACTCATGGAAACTGCTGCATGCCGCCCTTTCTGCCCGGCTACGTAGGCAGGGCCTAAACTGGAGGCAAGTTCTCACGCTGAGTTTCCCTTCCGTTCTAGAGCTTGTCAGGCTAACCACCACCGCGGCCACGGAAGCACCGGGTAGAGTCGGAGCACACTCATTTTCTTCCCAGAAGCATTTCGACAGGGTTTCCAGGCCTGTCAACAGCCGGGAACGTCAGGTAGCTTCGAGGCAGCATGAATGCAGCCTTCCAAAGGGCAAAGAAAGGATAGTTCCAGCAGGCTCCCGTTTCCACGCGCACACTCAGCTTGCCTCCCTGTGGTTTCTAACCAGTCCACAGAGACACACGTTACCCTGCGTTTGCTTCCCTGAACCAACTTCTCGAAGTAGGGTGCTCCGCATCAAGTGAACTGCCTCAACCAAGGAATGCCCTGGCTACGCCTCTGGGGCCTGCGGCTATTCAAAAGGCTGCAGGGCCACAGGAAGCACAGGGCTGAAATCGCAGTAAGAACGCAAGCCGACTTTCTCTTGGGGGCAGGGTGACTTCAGGCAGGAGGTCCTAGATGGAATGCGAGCCCGAGGGGTCTCTCAGGGCAGCTCAGGCTAGGGCAAGGCGTAAGACCGCAAAGGCATGTGAGACGTGCCAGAAGTCTGTTCGTGAAAGTGTGGGTTTGGTGGGGAAACGAATCTGCTCCAGAGGAGAGTGCAGGCCGTTTCCCTACACTCGGCGTAGGGAGCGCGGCTCCAAAGGGCTCCGGGCCTGGATGTTGCTTGGCAGACCTAGGGGTGCCGGGGAGTACTCTGTGTTCCAGCCTGGAACAGGGTGCCCCCGCGAGCCTCCCAGGTGTCCAGAAAGCTCTACTGCCGTTAAAGACGCGCAGAGCAGAGCCTACGGCCTCACGGAAACTGCCGCACGGCTCCGCTTCTGCACCTCACGTCAGGGCCTTCCCTCCAGGCCTGTGCTCAATCTGGCTGTCCCGTTAGCGACACAGCATTGCAAGATGCTGACTTTCTCCTCGAGCACAGTGACTTCAGGTACGAGGCCCGTGAAGTAGGCAAAGCAGAGTGTTTTCTCACGGCAGCTCTCACAAGGGCGACGACAAAGATTTCCTGGGAGCTTCGGACTCACCAGAAATCTGATTCTGAGGCCGTGTGAGGGCTCTGGAAATGGAGCTCTCCTCAAGGAACGTGCAGCGTGTTGCCCATCACTCGGCACGCACACAGGGCCTCCGAGGGGCAGAGCAATGGGCCTCGATGTTGCTCAGCCGGACCACGGCGTGGGGGGTGTCTGGAGGTCCTCAGTGACCTTGGAGGGAAATGGATGCACACCCGAGGGGCCTAGGAGTCCTCAAATGGGTAATTCCGTTCAAATAAACCCGAACGGTGACTAAGAACTCATGGAAACTGCTGCATGCCGCCCTTCCTGCCCGGCTACGCAGGGCCTAAACTGGAGGCAGATTCTCACGTTGAGTTTCCCTTTCGTTCTGGAGCTTGTCAGGCTAACCACCACCGCGGCCATGGAAGCAACGTGTTGAGACGGAGCAAACTCATTTTCTTCCCAGAAGCATTTCTACCGGGTTTCCAGGCCTGTCGACAGCAGGGGACGTCAGGCAGCTTCAAGGCAGCATGAAGGCAGCCTTCCAAGTGGGAAAGCAAGGATAGTTCCAGCAGGCTCCCGTTTCCACGCGCACACTCAGCTTACCTCCCTGTGGTTTCTAACCAGTCCAAAGAGACACATGTTACCCTGCGTTTGCTTCCCTGAACCAACTCCCCGAAGTAAGGTGTTCTGCGTCAAGCGAACTGCCTCAACCAAGGAATGCCCTGCCTAGTTACGCCTCTGGGGCCTGCGGCTATTCAAAAGCCTGCAGGGCCACAGGAAGCACAGGGCTGAAATCGCAGTAAGAATGCAAGCCGACTTTCTCTTGGGGGCAGTGTGACTTCAGGCAGGAGGTCCTAGATGGAATGCGAGGCCGAGGGTTCTCTCAGGGCAGCTCAGGCTAGGGCAAGGCGTAAGACCGCAAAGGCATGTGAGACGTGCCAGAAGTCTGTTCGTGAAAGTGTGGGTTTGGTGGGGAAACGAATCTGCTCCAGAGGAGAGTGCAGGCCGTTTCCCTACACTCGGCGTAGGGAGCGCGGCTCCAAAGGGCTCCGGGCCTGGATGTTGCTTGGCAGACCTAGGGGTGCCGGGGAGTACTCTGTGTTCCAGCCTGGAACAGGGTGCCCCCGCGAGCCTCCCAGGTGTCCAGAAAGCTCTACTGCCGTTAAAGACGCGCAGAGCAGAGGCTACGGCCTCACGGAAACTGCCGCACGGCTCCGCTTCTGCACCTCACGTCAGGGCCTTCCCTCCAGGCCTGTGCTCAATCTGGCTGTCCCGTTAGCGACACAGCATTGCAAGATGCTGACTTTCTCCTCGAGCACAGTGACTTCAGGTACGAGGCCCGCGAAGTAGGCAAAGCAGAGTGTTTTCTCACGGCAGCTCTCACAAGGGCGACGACAAATATTTCCTGGGAGCTTCGGACTCACCAGAAATCGGGTCCTGAGGCTGTTTGAGGGCTCTGGAAATGGAGCTCTCCTCCAGGAACGTGCAGCGTGTGGCCCATCACTCGGCACGCACAGAGGGGCCTCCGAGGGGCAGAGCAATGGGCCTCGATGTTGCTCAGCCGGACCACGGCGTGGGGGTGTCTGGAGGTCCTCAGTGACCTTGGAGGGAAATGGATGCACACCCGAGGGGCCTAGGAGTCCTCAAATGGGAAATTCCGTTAAAATAAACCCGAACGGTGACTAAGAACTCATGGAAACTGCTGCATGCCGCCCTTTCTGCCCGGCTACGTAGGCAGGGCCTAAACTGGAGGCAAGTTCTCACGCTGAGTTTCCCTTCCGTTCTAGAGCTTGTCAGGCTAACCACCACCGCGGCCACGGAAGCACCGGGTAGAGTCGGAGCACACTCATTTTCTTCCCAGAAGCATTTCGACAGGGTTTCCAGGCCTGTCAACAGCCGGGAACGTCAGGTAGCTTCGAGGCAGCATGAATGCAGCCTTCCAAAGGGCAAAGAAAGGATAGTTCCAGCAGGCTCCCGTTTCCACGCGCACACTCAGCTTGCCTCCCTGTGGTTTCTAACCAGTCCACAGAGACACACGTTACCCTGCGTTTGCTTCCCTGAACCAACTTCTCGAAGTAGGGTGCTCCGCATCAAGTGAACTGCCTCAACCAAGGAATGCCCTGGCTACGCCTCTGGGGCCTGCGGCTATTCAAAAGCCTGCAGGGCCACAGGAAGCACAGGGCTGAAATCGCAGTAAGAACGCAAGCCGACTTTCTCTTGGGGGCAGGGTGACTTCAGGCAGGAGGTCCTAGATGGAATGCGAGCCCGAGGGGTCTCTCAGGGCAGCTCAGGCTAGGGCAAGGCGTAAGACCGCAAAGGCATGTGAGACGTGCCAGAAGTCTGTTCGTGAAAGTGTGGGTTTGGTGGGGAAACGAATCTGCTCCAGAGGAGAGTGCAGGCCGTTTCCCTACACTCGGCGTAGGGAGCGCGGCTCCAAAGGGCTCCGGGCCTGGATGTTGCTTGGCAGACCTAGGGGTGCCGGGGAGTACTCTGTGTTCCAGCCTGGAACAGGGTGCCCCCGCGAGCCTCCCAGGTGTCCAGAAAGCTCTACTGCCGTTAAAGACGCGCAGAGCAGAGCCTACGGCCTCACGGAAACTGCCGCACGGCTCCGCTTCTGCACCTCACGTCAGGGCCTTCCCTCCAGGCCTGTGCTCAATCTGGCTGTCCCGTTAGCGACACAGCATTGCAAGATGCTGACTTTCTCCTCGAGCACAGTGACTTCAGGTACGAGGCCCGTGAAGTAGGCAAAGCAGAGTGTTTTCTCACGGCAGCTCTCACAAGGGCGACGACAAAGATTTCCTGGGAGCTTCGGACTCACCAGAAATCTGATTCTGAGGCCGTGTGAGGGCTCTGGAAATGGAGCTCTCCTCAAGGAACGTGCAGCGTGTTGCCCATCACTCGGCACGCACACAGGGCCTCCGAGGGGCAGAGCAATGGGCCTCGATGTTGCTCAGCCGGACCACGGCGTGGGGGGTGTCTGGAGGTCCTCAGTGACCTTGGAGGGAAATGGATGCACACCCGAGGGGCCTAGGAGTCCTCAAATGGGTAATTCCGTTCAAATAAACCCGAACGGTGACTAAGAACTCATGGAAACTGCTGCATGCCGCCCTTCCTGCCCGGCTACGCAGGGCCTAAACTGGAGGCAGATTCTCACGTTGAGTTTCCCTTTCGTTCTGGAGCTTGTCAGGCTAACCACCACCGCGGCCATGGAAGCAACGTGTTGAGACGGAGCAAACTCATTTTCTTCCCAGAAGCATTTCTACCGGGTTTCCAGGCCTGTCGACAGCAGGGGACGTCAGGCAGCTTCAAGGCAGCATGAAGGCAGCCTTCCAAGTGGGAAAGCAAGGATAGTTCCAGCAGGCTCCCGTTTCCACGCGCACACTCAGCTTACCTCCCTGCGGTTTCTAACCAGTCCAAAGAGACACATGTTACCCTGCGTTTGCTTCCCTGAACCAACTCCCCGAAGTAAGGTGTTCTGGGTCAAGTGAACTGCCTCAACCAAGGAATGCCCTGCCTAGTTACGCCTCTGGGGCCTGTGGCTATTCCAAAGCCTGCAGTGCCACAGGAAGCACAGGGCTGAAATCGCAGTAAGAACGCAAGCCGACTTTCTCTTGGAGGCAGGGTGACTTCCGGCAGGGCGGTCCTAGATGGAATGCGAGGCCGAGGGTTCTCTCAGGGCAGCTCAGACTAGGGCAAGGCACAAGACCTCAAAGGCATGTGAGACGTGCCAGAAGTCTGTTGGTGAAAGTGTGGGTTTGGTGGGGAAACGAATCTGCTCCAGGAGAGAGTGCAGGGCGTTTCCCTACACTCGGCGTATGGAGACCGGCTCCAAAGGGCTCTGGGCCTGGATGTTGCTCAGCAGACCCAGGGGTGCCCGGGAGTACTCCGTGTTCCAGCCTGGAACAGGGTGCCCCCGCGAGCCTCCCAGGTGTCCAGGAAACTCTACTGCCGTTCAAGACACGCAGAGCAGAGGCTACGGCCTCACGGAAACTGCTGCGCGGCTCCGCTTCTGCACCTCACGTCAGGGCCTTCCCTCCAGGCCTGTGCTCAATCTGGCTGTCCCGTTAGCGACGCAGCATTGCGAGATGCTGACGTTCTCCTCGAGCAGAGTGCCTTCAGGTACGAGGCCCGTGAAGTAGGCAAAGCAGAGTGTTTTCTCACGGCAGCTCTCACAAGGGCGACGACAAAGATTTCCTGGGAGCTTCGGACTCACCAGAAATCTGATTCTGAGGCCGTGTGAGGGCTCTGGAAATGGAGCTCTCCTCAAGGAACGTGCAGCGTGTTGCCCATCACTCGGCACGCACACAGGGCCTCCGAGGGGCAGAGCAATGGGCCTCGATGTTGCTCAGCCGGACCACGGCGTGGGGGGTGTCTGGAGGTCCTCAGTGACCTTGGAGGGAAATGGATGCACACCCGAGGGGCCTAGGAGTCCTCAAATGGGTAATTCCGTTCAAATAAACCCGAACGGTGACTAAGAACTCATGGAAACTGCTGCATGCCACCCTTCCTGCCCGGCTACGCAGGGCCTAAACTGGAGGCAGATTCTCACGTTGAGTTTCCCTTTCGTTCTGGAGCTTGTCAGGCTAACCACCACCGCGGCCATGGAAGCAACGTGTTGAGACGGAGCAAACTCATTTTCTTCCCAGAAGCATTTCTACCGGGTTTCCAGGCCTGTCGACAGCAGGGGACGTCAGGCAGCTTCAAGGCAGCATGAAGGCAGCCTTCCAAGTGGGAAAGCAAGGATAGTTCCAGCAGGCTCCCGTTTCCACGCGCACACTCAGCTTACCTCCCTGTGGTTTCTAACCAGTCCAAAGAGACACATGTTACCCTGCGTTTGCTTCCCTGAACCAACTCCCCGAAGTAAGGTGTTCTGGGTCAAGTGAACTGCCTCAACCAAGGAATGCCCTGCCTAGTTACGCCTCTGGGGCCTGTGGCTATTCCAAAGCCTGCAGTGCCACAGGAAGCACAGGGCTGAAATCGCAGTAAGAACGCAAGCCGACTTTCTCTTGCAGGCAGGGTGACTTCCGGCAGGGGGGTCCTAGATGGAATGCGAGGCCGAGGGTTCTCTCAGGGCAGCTCAGACTAGGGCAAGGCACAAGACCTCAAAGGCATGTGAGACGTGCCAGAAGTCTGTTGGTGAAAGTGTGGGTTTGGTGGGGAAACGAATCTGCTCCAGGAGAGAGTGCAGGGCGTTTCCCTACACTCGGCGTATGGAGACCGGCTCCAAAGGGCTCTGGGCCTGGATGTTGCTCAGCAGACCCAGGGGTGCCCGGGAGTACTCCGTGTTCCAGCCTGGAACAGGGTGCCCCCGCGAGCCTCACAGGTGTCCAGGAAACTCTACTGCCGTTCAAGACACGCAGAGCAGAGGCTACGGCCTCACGGAAACTGCTGCGCGGCTCCGCTTCTGCACCTCACGTCAGGGCCTTCCCTCCAGGCCTGTGCTCAATCTGGCTGTCCCGTTAGCGACGCAGCATTGCGAGATGCTGACGTTCTCCTCGAGCAGAGTGCCTTCAGGTACGAGGCCCGTGAAGTAGGCAAAGCAGAGTGTTTTCTCACGGCAGCTCTCACAAGGGCGACGACAAAGATTTCCTGGGAGCTTCGGACTCACCAGAAATCTGATTCTGAGGCCGTGTGAGGGCTCTGGAAATGGAGCTCTCCTCAAGGAACGTGCAGCGTGTTGCCCATCACTCGGCACGCACACAGGGCCTCCGAGGGGCAGAGCAATGGGCCTTGATGTTGCTCAGCCGGACCACAGCGTGGGGGGTGTCTGGAGGTCCTCAGTGACCTTGGAGGGAAATGGATGCACACCCGAGGGGCCTAGGAGTCCTCAAATGGGTAATTCCGTTCAAATAAACCCGAACGGTGACTAAGAACTCATGGAAACTGCTGCATGCCGCCCTTCCTGCCCGGCTACGCAGGGCCTAAACTGGAGGCAGATTCTCACGTTGAGTTTCCCTTTCGTTCTGGAGCTTGTCAGGCTAACCACCACCGCGGCCATGGAAGCAACGTGTTGAGACGGAGCAAACTCATTTTCTTCCCAGAAGCATTTCTACCGGGTTTCCAGGCCTGTCGACAGCAGGGGACGTCAGGCAGCTTCAAGGCAGCATGAAGGCAGCCTTCCAAGTGGGAAAGCAAGGATAGTTCCAGCAGGCTCCCGTTTCCACGCGCACACTCAGCTTACCTCCCTGTGGTTTCTAACCAGTCCAAAGAGACACATGTTACCCTGCGTTTGCTTCCCTGAACCAACTCCCCGAAGTAAGGTGTTCTGGGTCAAGGGAACTGCCTCAACCAAGGAATGCCCTGCCTAGTTACGCCTCTGGGGCCTGTGGCTATTCCAAAGCCTGCAGTGCCACAGGAAGCACAGGGCTGAAATCGCAGTAAGAACGCAAGCCGACTTTCTCTTGGAGGCAGGGTGACTTCCGGCAGGGGGGTCCTAGATGGAATGCGAGGCCGAGGGTTCTCTCAGGGCAGCTCAGACTAGGGCAAGGCACAAGACCTCAAAGGCATGTGAGACGTGCCAGAAGTCTGTTGGTGAAAGTGTGGGTTTGGTGGGGAAACGAATCTGCTCCAGGAGAGAGTGCAGGGCGTTTCCCTACACTCGGCGTATGGAGAGCGGCTCCAAAGGGCTCTGGGCCTGGATGTTGCTCAGCAGACCCAGGGGTGCCCGGGAGTACTCCGTGTTCCAGCCTGGAACAGGGTGCCCCCGCGAGCCTCCCAGGTGTCCAGGAAACTCTACTGCCGTTCAAGACACGCAGAGCAGAGGCTACGGCCTCACGGAAACTGCTGCGCGGCTCCGCTTCTGCACCTCACGTCAGGGCCTTCCCTCCAGGCCTGTGCTCAATCTGGCTGTCCCGTTAGCGACGCAGCATTGCGAGATGCTGACGTTCTCCTCGAGCAGAGTGCCTTCAGGTACGAGGCCCGTGAAGTAGGCAAAGCAGAGTGTTTTCTCACGGCAGCTCTCACAAGGGCGACGACAAAGATTTCCTGGGAGCTTCGGACTCACCAGAAATCTGATTCTGAGGCCGTGTGAGGGCTCTGGAAATGGAGCTCTCCTCAAGGAACGTGCAGCGTGTTGCCCATCACTCGGCACGCACACAGGGCCTCCGAGGGGCAGAGCAATGGGCCTCGATGTTGCTCAGCCGGACCACGGCGTGGGGGGTGTCTGGAGGTCCTCAGTGACCTTGGAGGGAAATGGATGCACACCCGAGGGGCCTAGGAGTCCTCAAATGGGTAATTCCGTTCAAATAAACCCGAACGGTGACTAAGAACTCATGGAAACTGCTGCATGCCGCCCTTCCTGCCCGGCTACGCAGGGCCTAAACTGGAGGCAGATTCTCACGTTGAGTTTCCCTTTCGTTCTGGAGCTTGTCAGGCTAACCACCACCGCGGCCATGGAAGCAACGTGTTGAGACGGAGCAAACTCATTTTCTTCCCAGAAGCATTTCTACCGGGTTTCCAGGCCTGTCGACAGCAGGGGACGTCAGGCAGCTTCAAGGCAGCATGAAGGCAGCCTTCCAAGTGGGAAAGCAAGGATAGTTCCAGCAGGCTCCCGTTTCCACGCGCACACTCAGCTTACCTCCCTGTGGTTTCTAACCAGTCCAAAGAGACACATGTTACCCTGCGTTTGCTTCCCTGAACCAACTCCCCGAAGTAAGGTGTTCTGGGTCAAGGGAACTGCCTCAACCAAGGAATGCCCTGCCTAGTTACGCCTCTGGGGCCTGTGGCTATTCCAAAGCCTGCAGTGCCACAGGAAGCACAGGGCTGAAATCGCAGTAAGAACGCAAGCCGACTTTCTCTTGGAGGCAGGGTGACTTCCGGCAGGGGGGTCCTAGATGGAATGCGAGGCCGAGGGTTCTCTCAGGGCAGCTCAGACTAGGGCAAGGCACAAGACCTCAAAGGCATGTGAGACGTGCCAGAAGTCTGTTGGTGAAAGTGTGGGTTTGGTGGGGAAACGAATCTGCTCCAGGAGAGAGTGCAGGGCGTTTCCCTACACTCGGCGTATGGAGACCGGCTCCAAAGGGCTCTGGGCCTGGATGTTGCTCAGCAGACCCAGGGGTGCCCGGGAGTACTCCGTGTTCCAGCCTGGAACAGGGTGCCCCCGCGAGCCTCCCAGGTGTCCAGGAAACTCTACTGCCGTTCAAGACACGCAGAGCAGAGGCTACGGCCTCACGGAAACTGCTGCGCGGCTCCGCTTCTGCACCTCACGTCAGGGCCTTCCCTCCAGGCCTGTGCTCAATCTGGCTGTCCCGTTAGCGACGCAGCATTGCGAGATGCTGACGTTCTCCTCGAGCAGAGTGCCTTCAGGTACGAGGCCCGTGAAGTAGGCAAAGCAGAGTGTTTTCTCACGGCAGCTCTCACAAGGGCGACGACAAAGATTTCCTGGGAGCTTCGGACTCACCAGAAATCTGATTCTGAGGCCGTGTGAGGGCTCTGGAAATGGAGCTCTCCTCAAGGAACGTGCAGCGTGTTGCCCATCACTCGGCACGCACACAGGGCCTCCGAGGGGCAGAGCAATGGGCCTCGATGTTGCTCAGCCGGACCACGGCGTGGGGGGTGTCTGGAGGTCCTCAGTGACCTTGGAGGGAAATGGATGCACACCCGAGGGGCCTAGGAGTCCTCAAATGGGTAATTCCGTTCAAATAAACCCGAACGGTGACTAAGAACTCATGGAAACTGCTGCATGCCGCCCTTCCTGCCCGGCTACGCAGGGCCTAAACTGGAGGCAGATTCTCACGTTGAGTTTCCCTTTCGTTCTGGAGCTTGTCAGGCTAACCACCACCGCGGCCATGGAAGCAACGTGTTGAGACGGAGCAAACTCATTTTCTTCCCAGAAGCATTTCTACCGGGTTTCCAGGCCTGTCGACAGCAGGGGACGTCAGGCAGCTTCAAGGCAGCATGAAGGCAGCCTTCCAAGTGGGAAAGCAAGGATAGTTCCAGCAGGCTCCCGTTTCCACGCGCACACTCAGCTTACCTCCCTGTGGTTTCTAACCAGTCCAAAGAGACACATGTTACCCTGCGTTTGCTTCCCTGAACCAACTCCCCGAAGTAAGGTGTTCTGCGTCAAGCGAACTGCCTCAACCAAGGAATGCCCTGCCTAGTTACGCCTCTGGGGCCTGTGGCTATTCCAAAGCCTGCAGTGCCACAGGAAGCACAGGGCTGAAATCGCAGTAAGAACGCAAGCCGACTTTCTCTTGGAGGCAGGGTGACTTCCGGCAGGGGGGTCCTAGATGGAATGCGAGGCCGAGGGTTCTCTCAGGGCAGCTCAGACTAGGGCAAGGCACAAGACCTCAAAGGCATGTGAGACGTGCCAGAAGTCTGTTGGTGAAAGTGTGGGTTTGGTGGGGAAACGAATCTGCTCCAGGAGAGAGTGCAGGGCGTTTCCCTACACTCGGCGTATGGAGAGCGGCTCCAAAGGGCTCCGGGCCTGGATGTTGCTCAGCAGACCCAGGGGTGCCCGGGAGTACTCCGTGTTCCAGCCTGGAACAGGGTGCCCCCGCGAGCCTCCCAGGTGTCCAGGAAACTCTACTGCCGTTCAAGACACGCAGAGCAGAGGCTACGGCCTCACGGAAACTGCTGTGCGGCTCCGCTTCTGCACCTCACGTCAGGGCCTTCCCTCCAGGCCTGTGCTCAATCTGGCTGTCCCGTTAGCGACGCAGCATTGCGAGATGCTGACGTTCTCCTCGAGCAGAGTGCCTTCAGGTACGAGGCCCGTGAAGTAGGCAAAGCAGAGTGTTTTCTCACGGCAGCTCTCACAAGGGCGACGACAAATATTTCCTGGGAGCTTCGGACTCACCAGAAATCTGATTCTGAGGCCGTGTGAGGGCTCTGGAAATGGAGCTCTCCTCAAGGAACGTGCAGCGTGTTGCCCATCACTCGGCACGCACACAGGGCCTCCGAGGGGCAGAGCAATGGGCCTCGATGTTGCTCAGCCAGACCACGGCGTGGGGGGTGTCTGGAGGTCCTCAGTGACCTTGGAGGGAAATGGATGCACACCCGAGGGGCCTAGGAGTCCTCAACTGGGTAATTCCGTTAAAATAAACCCGAACGGTGACTAAGAACTCATGGAAACTGCTGCATGCCGCCCTTCCTGCCCGGCTACGCAGGGCCTAAACTGGAGGCAACTTCTCACGTTGAGTTTCCCTTTCGTTCTGGAGCTTGTCAGGCTAACCACCACTCGCGGCCATGGAAGCACCGGGTTGAGACGGAGCAAACTCATTTTCTTCCCAGAAGCATTTCTACCGGTTTCCAGGCCTGTCGACAGCAGGGGACGTCAGGCAGCTTCAAGGCAGCATGAAGGCAGCCTTCCAAGTGGGAAAGCAAGGATAGTTCCAGCAGGCTCCCGTTTCCACGCGCACACTCAGCTTACCTCCCTGTGGTTTCTAACCAGTCCAAAGAGACACATGTTACCCTGCGTTTGCTTCCCTGAACCAACTCCCCGAAGTAAGGTGTTCTGGGTCAAGGGAACTGCCTCAACCAAGGAATGCCCTGCCTAGTTACGCCTCTGGGGCCTGTGGCTATTCCAAAGCCTGCAGTGCCACAGGAAGCACAGGGCTGAAATCGCAGTAAGAACGCAAGCCGACTTTCTCTTGGAGGCAGGGTGACTTCCGGCAGGGGGGTCCTAGATGGAATGCGAGGCCGAGGGTTCTCTCAGGGCAGCTCAGACTAGGGCAAGGCACAAGACCTCAAAGGCATGTGAGACGTGCCAGAAGTCTGTTGGTGAAAGTGTGGGTTTGGTGGGGAAACGAATCTGCTCCAGGAGAGAGTGCAGGGCGTTTCCCTACACTCGGCGTATGGAGAGCGGCTCCAAAGGGCTCCGGGCCTGGATGTTGCTCAGCAGACCCAGGGGTGCCCGGGAGTACTCCGTGTTCCAGCCTGGAACAGGGTGCCCCCGCGAGCCTCCCAGGTGTCCAGGAAACTCTACTGCCGTTCAAGACACGCAGAGCAGAGGCTACGGCCTCACGGAAACTGCTGCGCGGCTCCGCTTCTGCACCTCACGTCAGGGCCTTCCCTCCAGGCCTGTGCTCAATCTGGCTGTCCCGTTAGCGACGCAGCATTGCGAGATGCTGACGTTCTCCTCGAGCAGAGTGCCTTCAGGTACGAGGCCCGTGAAGTAGGCAAAGCAGAGTGTTTTCTCACGGCAGCTCTCACAAGGGCGACGACAAAGATTTCCTGGGAGCTTCGGACTCACCAGAAATCTGATTCTGAGGCCGTGTGAGGGCTCTGGAAATGGAGCTCTCCTCAAGGAACGTGCAGCGTGTTGCCCATCACTCGGCACGCACACAGGGCCTCCGAGGGGCAGAGCAATGGGCCTCGATGTTGCTCAGCCGGACCACGGCGTGGGGGGTGTCTGGAGGTCCTCAGTGACCTTGGAGGGAAATGGATGCACACCCGAGGGGCCTAGGAGTCCTCAAATGGGTAATTCCGTTCAAATAAACCCGAACGGTGACTAAGAACTCATGGAAACTGCTGCATGCCGCCCTTCCTGCCCGGCTACGCAGGGCCTAAACTGGAGGCAGATTCTCACGTTGAGTTTCCCTTTCGTTCTGGAGCTTGTCAGGCTAACCACCACCGCGGCCATGGAAGCAACGTGTTGAGACGGAGCAAACTCATTTTCTTCCCAGAAGCATTTCTACCGGGTTTCCAGGCCTGTCGACAGCAGGGGACGTCAGGCAGCTTCAAGGCAGCATGAAGGCAGCCTTCCAAGTGGGAAAGCAAGGATAGTTCCAGCAGGCTCCCGTTTCCACGCGCACACTCAGCTTACCTCCCTGTGGTTTCTAACCAGTCCAAAGAGACACATGTTACCCTGCGTTTGCTTCCCTGAACCAACTCCCCGAAGTAAGGTGTTCTGGGTCAAGCGAACTGCCTCAACCAAGGAATGCCCTGCCTAGTTACGCCTCTGGGGCCTGCGGCTATTCAAAAGCCTGCAGGGCCACAGGAAGCACAGGGCTGAAATCGCAGTAAGAATGCAAGCCGACTTTCTCTTGGGGGCAGTGTGACTTCAGGCAGGAGGTCCTAGATGGAATGCGAGGCCGAGGGTTCTCTCAGGGCAGCTCAGGCTAGGGCAAGGCGTAAGACCGCAAAGGCATGTGAGACGTGCCAGAAGTCTGTTCGTGAAAGTGTGGGTTTGGTGGGGAAACGAATCTGCTCCAGAGGAGAGTGCAGGCCGTTTCCCTACACTCGGCGTAGGGAGCGCGGCTCCAAAGGGCTCCGGGCCTGGATGTTGCTTGGCAGACCTAGGGGTGCCGGGGAGTACTCTGTGTTCCAGCCTGGAACAGGGTGCCCCCGCGAGCCTCCCAGGTGTCCAGAAAGCTCTACTGCCGTTAAAGACGCGCAGAGCAGAGGCTACGGCCTCACGGAAACTGCCGCACGGCTCCGCTTCTGCACCTCACGTCAGGGCCTTCCCTCCAGGCCTGTGCTCAATCTGGCTGTCCCGTTAGCGACACAGCATTGCAAGATGCTGACTTTCTCCTCGAGCACAGTGACTTCAGGTACGAGGCCCGCGAAGTAGGCAAAGCAGAGTGTTTTCTCACGGCAGCTCTCACAAGGGCGACGACAAATATTTCCTGGGAGCTTCGGACTCACCAGAAATCGGGTCCTGAGGCTGTTTGAGGGCTCTGGAAATGGAGCTCTCCTCCAGGAACGTGCAGCGTGTGGCCCATCACTCGGCACGCACAGAGGGGCCTCCGAGGGGCAGAGCAATGGGCCTCGATGTTGCTCAGCCGGACCACGGCGTGGGGGTGTCTGGAGGTCCTCAGTGACCTTGGAGGGAAATGGATGCACACCCGAGGGGCCTAGGAGTCCTCAAATGGGAAATTCCGTTAAAATAAACCCGAACGGTGACTAAGAACTCATGGAAACTGCTGCATGCCGCCCTTTCTGCCCGGCTACGTAGGCAGGGCCTAAACTGGAGGCAAGTTCTCACGCTGAGTTTCCCTTCCGTTCTAGAGCTTGTCAGGCTAACCACCACCGCGGCCACGGAAGCACCGGGTAGAGTCGGAGCACACTCATTTTCTTCCCAGAAGCATTTCGACAGGGTTTCCAGGCCTGTCAACAGCCGGGAACGTCAGGTAGCTTCGAGGCAGCATGAATGCAGCCTTCCAAAGGGCAAAGAAAGGATAGTTCCAGCAGGCTCCCGTTTCCACGCGCACACTCAGCTTGCCTCCCTGTGGTTTCTAACCAGTCCACAGAGACACACGTTACCCTGCGTTTGCTTCCCTGAACCAACTTCTCGAAGTAGGGTGCTCCGCATCAAGTGAACTGCCTCAACCAAGGAATGCCCTGGCTACGCCTCTGGGGCCTGCGGCTATTCAAAAGGCTGCAGGGCCACAGGAAGCACAGGGCTGAAATCGCAGTAAGAACGCAAGCCGACTTTCTCTTGGGGGCAGGGTGACTTCAGGCAGGAGGTCCTAGATGGAATGCGAGCCCGAGGGGTCTCTCAGGGCAGCTCAGGCTAGGGCAAGGCGTAAGACCGCAAAGGCATGTGAGACGTGCCAGAAGTCTGTTCGTGAAAGTGTGGGTTTGGTGGGGAAACGAATCTGCTCCAGAGGAGAGTGCAGGCCGTTTCCCTACACTCGGCGTAGGGAGCGCGGCTCCAAAGGGCTCCGGGCCTGGATGTTGCTTGGCAGACCTAGGGGTGCCGGGGAGTACTCTGTGTTCCAGCCTGGAACAGGGTGCCCCCGCGAGCCTCCCAGGTGTCCAGAAAGCTCTACTGCCGTTAAAGACGCGCAGAGCAGAGCCTACGGCCTCACGGAAACTGCCGCACGGCTCCGCTTCTGCACCTCACGTCAGGGCCTTCCCTCCAGGCCTGTGCTCAATCTGGCTGTCCCGTTAGCGACACAGCATTGCAAGATGCTGACTTTCTCCTCGAGCACAGTGACTTCAGGTACGAGGCCCGTGAAGTAGGCAAAGCAGAGTGTTTTCTCACGGCAGCTCTCACAAGGGCGACGACAAAGATTTCCTGGGAGCTTCGGACTCACCAGAAATCTGATTCTGAGGCCGTGTGAGGGCTCTGGAAATGGAGCTCTCCTCAAGGAACGTGCAGCGTGTTGCCCATCACTCGGCACGCACACAGGGCCTCCGAGGGGCAGAGCAATGGGCCTCGATGTTGCTCAGCCGGACCACGGCGTGGGGGGTGTCTGGAGGTCCTCAGTGACCTTGGAGGGAAATGGATGCACACCCGAGGGGCCTAGGAGTCCTCAAATGGGTAATTCCGTTCAAATAAACCCGAACGGTGACTAAGAACTCATGGAAACTGCTGCATGCCGCCCTTCCTGCCCGGCTACGCAGGGCCTAAACTGGAGGCAGATTCTCACGTTGAGTTTCCCTTTCGTTCTGGAGCTTGTCAGGCTAACCACCACCGCGGCCATGGAAGCAACGTGTTGAGACGGAGCAAACTCATTTTCTTCCCAGAAGCATTTCTACCGGGTTTCCAGGCCTGTCGACAGCAGGGGACGTCAGGCAGCTTCAAGGCAGCATGAAGGCAGCCTTCCAAGTGGGAAAGCAAGGATAGTTCCAGCAGGCTCCCGTTTCCACGCGCACACTCAGCTTACCTCCCTGTGGTTTCTAACCAGTCCAAAGAGACACATGTTACCCTGCGTTTGCTTCCCTGAACCAACTCCCCGAAGTAAGGTGTTCTGCGTCAAGCGAACTGCCTCAACCAAGGAATGCCCTGCCTAGTTACGCCTCTGGGGCCTGCGGCTATTCAAAAGCCTGCAGGGCCACAGGAAGCACAGGGCTGAAATCGCAGTAAGAATGCAAGCCGACTTTCTCTTGGGGGCAGTGTGACTTCAGGCAGGAGGTCCTAGATGGAATGCGAGGCCGAGGGTTCTCTCAGGGCAGCTCAGGCTAGGGCAAGGCGTAAGACCGCAAAGGCATGTGAGACGTGCCAGAAGTCTGTTCGTGAAAGTGTGGGTTTGGTGGGGAAACGAATCTGCTCCAGAGGAGAGTGCAGGCCGTTTCCCTACACTCGGCGTAGGGAGCGCGGCTCCAAAGGGCTCCGGGCCTGGATGTTGCTTGGCAGACCTAGGGGTGCCGGGGAGTACTCTGTGTTCCAGCCTGGAACAGGGTGCCCCCGCGAGCCTCCCAGGTGTCCAGAAAGCTCTACTGCCGTTAAAGACGCGCAGAGCAGAGGCTACGGCCTCACGGAAACTGCCGCACGGCTCCGCTTCTGCACCTCACGTCAGGGCCTTCCCTCCAGGCCTGTGCTCAATCTGGCTGTCCCGTTAGCGACACAGCATTGCAAGATGCTGACTTTCTCCTCGAGCACAGTGACTTCAGGTACGAGGCCCGCGAAGTAGGCAAAGCAGAGTGTTTTCTCACGGCAGCTCTCACAAGGGCGACGACAAATATTTCCTGGGAGCTTCGGACTCACCAGAAATCGGGTCCTGAGGCTGTTTGAGGGCTCTGGAAATGGAGCTCTCCTCCAGGAACGTGCAGCGTGTGGCCCATCACTCGGCACGCACAGAGGGGCCTCCGAGGGGCAGAGCAATGGGCCTCGATGTTGCTCAGCCGGACCACGGCGTGGGGGTGTCTGGAGGTCCTCAGTGACCTTGGAGGGAAATGGATGCACACCCGAGGGGCCTAGGAGTCCTCAAATGGGAAATTCCGTTAAAATAAACCCGAACGGTGACTAAGAACTCATGGAAACTGCTGCATGCCGCCCTTTCTGCCCGGCTACGTAGGCAGGGCCTAAACTGGAGGCAAGTTCTCACGCTGAGTTTCCCTTCCGTTCTAGAGCTTGTCAGGCTAACCACCACCGCGGCCACGGAAGCACCGGGTAGAGTCGGAGCACACTCATTTTCTTCCCAGAAGCATTTCGACAGGGTTTCCAGGCCTGTCAACAGCCGGGAACGTCAGGTAGCTTCGAGGCAGCATGAATGCAGCCTTCCAAAGGGCAAAGAAAGGATAGTTCCAGCAGGCTCCCGTTTCCACGCGCACACTCAGCTTGCCTCCCTGTGGTTTCTAACCAGTCCACAGAGACACACGTTACCCTGCGTTTGCTTCCCTGAACCAACTTCTCGAAGTAGGGTGCTCCGCATCAAGTGAACTGCCTCAACCAAGGAATGCCCTGGCTACGCCTCTGGGGCCTGCGGCTATTCAAAAGGCTGCAGGGCCACAGGAAGCACAGAGCTGAAATCGCAGTAAGAACGCAAGCCGACTTTCTCTTGGGGGCAGGGTGACTTCAGGCAGGAGGTCCTAGATGGAATGCGAGCCCGAGGGGTCTCTCAGGGCAGCTCAGGCTAGGGCAAGGCGTAAGACCGCAAAGGCATGTGAGACGTGCCAGAAGTCTGTTCGTGAAAGTGTGGGTTTGGTGGGGAAACGAATCTGCTCCAGAGGAGAGTGCAGGCCGTTTCCCTACACTCGGCGTAGGGAGCGCGGCTCCAAAGGGCTCCGGGCCTGGATGTTGCTTGGCAGACCTAGGGGTGCCGGGGAGTACTCTGTGTTCCAGCCTGGAACAGGGTGCCCCCGCGAGCCTCCCAGGTGTCCAGAAAGCTCTACTGCCGTTAAAGACGCGCAGAGCAGAGGCTACGGCCTCACGGAAACTGCCGCACGGCTCCGCTTCTGCACCTCACGTCAGGGCCTTCCCTCCAGGCCTGTGCTCAATCTGGCTGTCCCGTTAGCGACACAGCATTGCAAGATGCTGACTTTCTCCTCGAGCACAGTGACTTCAGGTACGAGGCCCGTGAAGTAGGCAAAGCAGAGTGTTTTCTCACGGCAGCTCTCACAAGGGCGACGACAAAGATTTCCTGGGAGCTTCGGACTCACCAGAAATCTGATTCTGAGGCCGTGTGAGGGCTCTGGAAATGGAGCTCTCCTCAAGGAACGTGCAGCGTGTTGCCCATCACTCGGCACGCACACAGGGCCTCCGAGGGGCAGAGCAATGGGCCTCGATGTTGCTCAGCCGGACCACGGCGTGGGGGGTGTCTGGAGGTCCTCAGTGACCTTGGAGGGAAATGGATGCACACCCGAGGGGCCTAGGAGTCCTCAAATGGGTAATTCCGTTCAAATAAACCCGAACGGTGACTAAGAACTCATGGAAACTGCTGCATGCCGCCCTTCCTGCCCGGCTACGCAGGGCCTAAACTGGAGGCAGATTCTCACGTTGAGTTTCCCTTTCGTTCTGGAGCTTGTCAGGCTAACCACCACCGCGGCCATGGAAGCAACGTGTTGAGACGGAGCAAACTCATTTTCTTCCCAGAAGCATTTCTACCGGGTTTCCAGGCCTGTCGACAGCAGGGGACGTCAGGCAGCTTCAAGGCAGCATGAAGGCAGCCTTCCAAGTGGGAAAGCAAGGATAGTTCCAGCAGGCTCCCGTTTCCACGCGCACACTCAGCTTACCTCCCTGCGGTTTCTAACCAGTCCAAAGAGACACATGTTACCCTGCGTTTGCTTCCCTGAACCAACTCCCCGAAGTAAGGTGTTCTGGGTCAAGTGAACTGCCTCAACCAAGGAATGCCCTGCCTAGTTACGCCTCTGGGGCCTGTGGCTATTCCAAAGCCTGCAGTGCCACAGGAAGCACAGGGCTGAAATCGCAGTAAGAACGCAAGCCGACTTTCTCTTGGAGGCAGGGTGACTTCCGGCAGGGCGGTCCTAGATGGAATGCGAGGCCGAGGGTTCTCTCAGGGCAGCTCAGACTAGGGCAAGGCACAAGACCTCAAAGGCATGTGAGACGTGCCAGAAGTCTGTTGGTGAAAGTGTGGGTTTGGTGGGGAAACGAATCTGCTCCAGGAGAGAGTGCAGGGCGTTTCCCTACACTCGGCGTATGGAGACCGGCTCCAAAGGGCTCTGGGCCTGGATGTTGCTCAGCAGACCCAGGGGTGCCCGGGAGTACTCCGTGTTCCAGCCTGGAACAGGGTGCCCCCGCGAGCCTCCCAGGTGTCCAGGAAACTCTACTGCCGTTCAAGACACGCAGAGCAGAGGCTACGGCCTCACGGAAACTGCTGCGCGGCTCCGCTTCTGCACCTCACGTCAGGGCCTTCCCTCCAGGCCTGTGCTCAATCTGGCTGTCCCGTTAGCGACGCAGCATTGCGAGATGCTGACGTTCTCCTCGAGCAGAGTGCCTTCAGGTACGAGGTCCGTGAAGTAGGCAAAGCAGAGTGTTTTCTCACGGCAGCTCTCACAAGGGCGACGACAAATATTTCCTGGGAGCTTCGGACTCACCAGAAATCTGATTCTGAGGCCGTGTGAGGGCTCTGGAAATGGAGCTCTCCTCAAGGAACGTGCAGCGTGTTGCCCATCACTCGGCACGCACACAGGGCCTCCGAGGGGCAGAGCAATGGGCCTCGATGTTGCTCAGCCGGACCACGGCGTGGGGGGTGTCTGGAGGTCCTCAGTGACCTTGGAGGGAAATGGATGCACACCCGAGGGGCCTAGGAGTCCTCAAATGGGTAATTCCGTTCAAATAAACCCGAACGGTGACTAAGAACTCATGGAAACTGCTGCATGCCGCCCTTCCTGCCCGGCTACGCAGGGCCTAAACTGGAGGCAGATTCTCACGTTGAGTTTCCCTTTCGTTCTGGAGCTTGTCAGGCTAACCACCACCGCGGCCATGGAAGCAACGTGTTGAGACGGAGCAAACTCATTTTCTTCCCAGAAGCATTTCTACCGGGTTTCCAGGCCTGTCGACAGCAGGGGACGTCAGGCAGCTTCAAGGCAGCATGAAGGCAGCCTTCCAAGTGGGAAAGCAAGGATAGTTCCAGCAGGCTCCCGTTTCCACGCGCACACTCAGCTTACCTCCCTGTGGTTTCTAACCAGTCCAAAGAGACACATGTTACCCTGCGTTTGCTTCCCTGAACCAACTCCCCGAGGTAAGGTGTTCTGGGTCAAGTGAACTGCCTCAACCAAGGAATGCCCTGCCTAGTTACGCCTCTGGGGCCTGTGGCTATTCCAAAGCCTGCAGTGCCACAGGAAGCACAGGGCTGAAATCGCAGTAAGAACGCAAGCCGACTTTCTCTTGGAGGCAGGGTGACTTCCGGCAGGGGGGTCCTAGATGGAATGCGAGGCCGAGGGTTCTCTCAGGGCAGCTCAGACTAGGGCAAGGCACAAGACCTCAAAGGCATGTGAGACGTGCCAGAAGTCTGTTGGTGAAAGTGTGGGTTTGGTGGGGAAACGAATCTGCTCCAGGAGAGAGTGCAGGGCGTTTCCCTACACTCGGCGTATGGAGACCGGCTCCAAAGGGCTCTGGGCCTGGATGTTGCTCAGCAGACCCAGGGGTGCCCGGGAGTACTCCGTGTTCCAGCCTGGAACAGGGTGCCCCCGCGAGCCTCCCAGGTGTCCAGGAAACTCTACTGCCGTTCAAGACACGCAGAGCAGAGGCTACGGCCTCACGGAAACTGCTGCGCGGCTCCGCTTCTGCACCTCACGTCAGGGCCTTCCCTCCAGGCCTGTGCTCAATCTGGCTGTCCCGTTAGCGACGCAGCATTGCGAGATGCTGACGTTCTCCTCGAGCAGAGTGCCTTCAGGTACGAGGCCCGTGAAGTAGGCAAAGCAGAGTGTTTTCTCACGGCAGCTCTCACAAGGGCGACGACAAAGATTTCCTGGGAGCTTCGGACTCACCAGAAATCTGATTCTGAGGCCGTGTGAGGGCTCTGGAAATGGAGCTCTCCTCAAGGAACGTGCAGCGTGTTGCCCATCACTCGGCACGCACACAGGGCCTCCGAGGGGCAGAGCAATGGGCCTTGATGTTGCTCAGCCGGACCACAGCGTGGGGGGTGTCTGGAGGTCCTCAGTGACCTTGGAGGGAAATGGATGCACACCCGAGGGGCCTAGGAGTCCTCAAATGGGTAATTCCGTTCAAATAAACCCGAACGGTGACTAAGAACTCATGGAAACTGCTGCATGCCGCCCTTCCTGCCCGGCTACGCAGGGCCTAAACTGGAGGCAGATTCTCACGTTGAGTTTCCCTTTCGTTCTGGAGCTTGTCAGGCTAACCACCACCGCGGCCATGGAAGCAACGTGTTGAGACGGAGCAAACTCATTTTCTTCCCAGAAGCATTTCTACCGGGTTTCCAGGCCTGTCGACAGCAGGGGACGTCAGGCAGCTTCAAGGCAGCATGAAGGCAGCCTTCCAAGTGGGAAAGCAAGGATAGTTCCAGCAGGCTCCCGTTTCCACGCGCACACTCAGCTTACCTCCCTGTGGTTTCTAACCAGTCCAAAGAGACACATGTTACCCTGCGTTTGCTTCCCTGAACCAACTCCCCGAAGTAAGGTGTTCTGGGTCAAGGGAACTGCCTCAACCAAGGAATGCCCTGCCTAGTTACGCCTCTGGGGCCTGTGGCTATTCCAAAGCCTGCAGTGCCACAGGAAGCACAGGGCTGAAATCGCAGTAAGAACGCAAGCCGACTTTCTCTTGGAGGCAGGGTGACTTCCGGCAGGGGGGTCCTAGATGGAATGCGAGGCCGAGGGTTCTCTCAGGGCAGCTCAGACTAGGGCAAGGCACAAGACCTCAAAGGCATGTGAGACGTGCCAGAAGTCTGTTGGTGAAAGTGTGGGTTTGGTGGGGAAACGAATCTGCTCCAGGAGAGAGTGCAGGGCGTTTCCCTACACTCGGCGTATGGAGAGCGGCTCCAAAGGGCTCTGGGCCTGGATGTTGCTCAGCAGACCCAGGGGTGCCCGGGAGTACTCCGTGTTCCAGCCTGGAACAGGGTGCCCCCGCGAGCCTCCCAGGTGTCCAGGAAACTCTACTGCCGTTCAAGACACGCAGAGCAGAGGCTACGGCCTCACGGAAACTGCTGCGCGGCTCCGCTTCTGCACCTCACGTCAGGGCCTTCCCTCCAGGCCTGTGCTCAATCTGGCTGTCCCGTTAGCGACGCAGCATTGCGAGATGCTGACGTTCTCCTCGAGCAGAGTGCCTTCAGGTACGAGGCCCGTGAAGTAGGCAAAGCAGAGTGTTTTCTCACGGCAGCTCTCACAAGGGCGACGACAAAGATTTCCTGGGAGCTTCGGACTCACCAGAAATCTGATTCTGAGGCCGTGTGAGGGCTCTGGAAATGGAGCTCTCCTCAAGGAACGTGCAGCGTGTTGCCCATCACTCGGCACGCACACAGGGCCTCCGAGGGGCAGAGCAATGGGCCTCGATGTTGCTCAGCCGGACCACGGCGTGGGGGGTGTCTGGAGGTCCTCAGTGACCTTGGAGGGAAATGGATGCACACCCGAGGGGCCTAGGAGTCCTCAAATGGGTAATTCCGTTCAAATAAACCCGAACGGTGACTAAGAACTCATGGAAACTGCTGCATGCCGCCCTTCCTGCCCGGCTACGCAGGGCCTAAACTGGAGGCAGATTCTCACGTTGAGTTTCCCTTTCGTTCTGGAGCTTGTCAGGCTAACCACCACCGCGGCCATGGAAGCAACGTGTTGAGACGGAGCAAACTCATTTTCTTCCCAGAAGCATTTCTACCGGGTTTCCAGGCCTGTCGACAGCAGGGGACGTCAGGCAGCTTCAAGGCAGCATGAAGGCAGCCTTCCAAGTGGGAAAGCAAGGATAGTTCCAGCAGGCTCCCGTTTCCACGCGCACACTCAGCTTACCTCCCTGTGGTTTCTAACCAGTCCAAAGAGACACATGTTACCCTGCGTTTGCTTCCCTGAACCAACTCCCCGAAGTAAGGTGTTCTGCGTCAAGCGAACTGCCTCAACCAAGGAATGCCCTGCCTAGTTACGCCTCTGGGGCCTGTGGCTATTCCAAAGCCTGCAGTGCCACAGGAAGCACAGGGCTGAAATCGCAGTAAGAACGCAAGCCGACTTTCTCTTGGAGGCAGGGTGACTTCCGGCAGGGGTGTCCTAGATGGAATGCGAGGCCGAGGGTTCTCTCAGGGCAGCTCAGACTAGGGCAAGGCACAAGACCTCAAAGGCATGTGAGACGTGCCAGAAGTCTGTTGGTGAAAGTGTGGGTTTGGTGGGGAAACGAATCTGCTCCAGGAGAGAGTGCAGGGCGTTTCCCTACACTCGGCGTATGGAGAGCGGCTCCAAAGGGCTCCGGGCCTGGATGTTGCTCAGCAGACCCAGGGGTGCCCGGGAGTACTCCGTGTTCCAGCCTGGAACAGGGTGCCCCCGCGAGCCTCCCAGGTGTCCAGGAAACTCTACTGCCGTTCAAGACACGCAGAGCAGAGGCTACGGCCTCACGGAAACTGCTGCGCGGCTCCGCTTCTGCACCTCACGTCAGGGCCTTCCCTCCAGGCCTGTGCTCAATCTGGCTGTCCCGTTAGCGACGCAGCATTGCGAGATGCTGACGTTCTCCTCGAGCAGAGTGCCTTCAGGTACGAGGCCCGTGAAGTAGGCAAAGCAGAGTGTTTTCTCACGGCAGCTCTCACAAGGGCGACGACAAAGATTTCCTGGGAGCTTCGGACTCACCAGAAATCTGATTCTGAGGCCGTGTGAGGGCTCTGGAAATGGAGCTCTCCTCAAGGAACGTGCAGCGTGTTGCCCATCACTCGGCACGCACACAGGGCCTCCGAGGGGCAGAGCAATGGGCCTCGATGTTGCTCAGCCGGACCACGGCGTGGGGGGTGTCTGGAGGTCCTCAGTGACCTTGGAGGGAAATGGATGCACACCCGAGGGGCCTAGGAGTCCTCAAATGGGTAATTCCGTTCAAATAAACCCGAACGGTGACTAAGAACTCATGGAAACTGCTGCATGCCGCCCTTCCTGCCCGGCTACGCAGGGCCTAAACTGGAGGCAGATTCTCACGTTGAGTTTCCCTTTCGTTCTGGAGCTTGTCAGGCTAACCACCACCGCGGCCATGGAAGCAACGTGTTGAGACGGAGCAAACTCATTTTCTTCCCAGAAGCATTTCTACCGGGTTTCCAGGCCTGTCGACAGCAGGGGACGTCAGGCAGCTTCAAGGCAGCATGAAGGCAGCCTTCCAAGTGGGAAAGCAAGGATAGTTCCAGCAGGCTCCCGTTTCCACGCGCACACTCAGCTTACCTCCCTGTGGTTTCTAACCAGTCCAAAGAGACACATGTTACCCTGCGTTTGCTTCCCTGAACCAACTCCCCGAAGTAAGGTGTTCTGCGTCAAGCGAACTGCCTCAACCAAGGAATGCCCTGCCTAGTTACGCCTCTGGGGCCTGTGGCTATTCCAAAGCCTGCAGTGCCACAGGAAGCACAGGGCTGAAATCGCAGTAAGAACGCAAGCCGACTTTCTCTTGGAGGCAGGGTGACTTCCGGCAGGGGGGTCCTAGATGGAATGCGAGGCCGAGGGTTCTCTCAGGGCAGCTCAGACTAGGGCAAGGCACAAGACCTCAAAGGCATGTGAGACGTGCCAGAAGTCTGTTGGTGAAAGTGTGGGTTTGGTGGGGAAACGAATCTGCTCCAGGAGAGAGTGCAGGGCGTTTCCCTACACTCGGCGTATGGAGAGCGGCTCCAAAGGGCTCCGGGCCTGGATGTTGCTCAGCAGACCCAGGGGTGCCCGGGAGTACTCCGTGTTCCAGCCTGGAACAGGGTGCCCCCGCGAGCCTCCCAGGTGTCCAGGAAACTCTACTGCCGTTCAAGACACGCAGAGCAGAGGCTACGGCCTCACGGAAACTGCTGTGCGGCTCCGCTTCTGCACCTCACGTCAGGGCCTTCCCTCCAGGCCTGTGCTCAATCTGGCTGTCCCGTTAGCGACGCAGCATTGCGAGATGCTGACGTTCTCCTCGAGCAGAGTGCCTTCAGGTACGAGGCCCGTGAAGTAGGCAAAGCAGAGTGTTTTCTCACGGCAGCTCTCACAAGGGCGACGACAAATATTTCCTGGGAGCTTCGGACTCACCAGAAATCTGATTCTGAGGCCGTGTGAGGGCTCTGGAAATGGAGCTCTCCTCAAGGAACGTGCAGCGTGTTGCCCATCACTCGGCACGCACACAGGGCCTCCGAGGGGCAGAGCAATGGGCCTCGATGTTGCTCAGCCAGACCACGGCGTGGGGGGTGTCTGGAGGTCCTCAGTGACCTTGGAGGGAAATGGATGCACACCCGAGGGGCCTAGGAGTCCTCAACTGGGTAATTCCGTTAAAATAAACCCGAACGGTGACTAAGAACTCATGGAAACTGCTGCATGCCGCCCTTCCTGCCCGGCTACGCAGGGCCTAAACTGGAGGCAACTTCTCACGTTGAGTTTCCCTTTCGTTCTGGAGCTTGTCAGGCTAACCACCACTCGCGGCCATGGAAGCACCGGGTTGAGACGGAGCAAACTCATTTTCTTCCCAGAAGCATTTCTACCGGTTTCCAGGCCTGTCGACAGCAGGGGACGTCAGGCAGCTTCAAGGCAGCATGAAGGCAGCCTTCCAAGTGGGAAAGCAAGGATAGTTCCAGCAGGCTCCCGTTTCCACGCGCACACTCAGCTTACCTCCCTGTGGTTTCTAACCAGTCCAAAGAGACACATGTTACCCTGCGTTTGCTTCCCTGAACCAACTCCCCGAAGTAAGGTGTTCTGGGTCAAGGGAACTGCCTCAACCAAGGAATGCCCTGCCTAGTTACGCCTCTGGGGCCTGTGGCTATTCCAAAGCCTGCAGTGCCACAGGAAGCACAGGGCTGAAATCGCAGTAAGAACGCAAGCCGACTTTCTCTTGGAGGCAGGGTGACTTCCGGCAGGGGGGTCCTAGATGGAATGCGAGGCCGAGGGTTCTCTCAGGGCAGCTCAGACTAGGGCAAGGCACAAGACCTCAAAGGCATGTGAGACGTGCCAGAAGTCTGTTGGTGAAAGTGTGGGTTTGGTGGGGAAACGAATCTGCTTCAGGAGAGAGTGCAGGGCGTTTCCCTACACTCGGCGTATGGAGAGCGGCTCCAAAGGGCTCCGGGCCTGGATGTTGCTCAGCAGACCCAGGGGTGCCCGGGAGTACTCCGTGTTCCAGCCTGGAACAGGGTGCCCCCGCGAGCCTCCCAGGTGTCCAGGAAACTCTACTGCCGTTCAAGACACGCAGAGCAGAGGCTACGGCCTCACGGAAACTGCTGCGCGGCTCCGCTTCTGCACCTCACGTCAGGGCCTTCCCTCCAGGCCTGTGCTCAATCTGGCTGTCCCGTTAGCGACGCAGCATTGCGAGATGCTGACGTTCTCCTCGAGCAGAGTGCCTTCAGGTACGAGGCCCGTGAAGTAGGCAAAGCAGAGTGTTTTCTCACGGCAGCTCTCACAAGGGCGACGACAAAGATTTCCTGGGAGCTTCGGACTCACCAGAAATCTGATTCTGAGGCCGTGTGAGGGCTCTGGAAATGGAGCTCTCCTCAAGGAACGTGCAGCGTGTTGCCCATCACTCGGCACGCACACAGGGCCTCCGAGGGGCAGAGCAATGGGCCTCGATGTTGCTCAGCCGGACCACGGCGTGGGGGGTGTCTGGAGGTCCTCAGTGACCTTGGAGGGAAATGGATGCACACCCGAGGGGCCTAGGAGTCCTCAAATGGGTAATTCCGTTCAAATAAACCCGAACGGTGACTAAGAACTCATGGAAACTGCTGCATGCCGCCCTTCCTGCCCGGCTACGCAGGGCCTAAACTGGAGGCAGATTCTCACGTTGAGTTTCCCTTTCGTTCTGGAGCTTGTCAGGCTAACCACCACCGCGGCCATGGAAGCAACGTGTTGAGACGGAGCAAACTCATTTTCTTCCCAGAAGCATTTCTACCGGGTTTCCAGGCCTGTCGACAGCAGGGGACGTCAGGCAGCTTCAAGGCAGCATGAAGGCAGCCTTCCAAGTGGGAAAGCAAGGATAGTTCCAGCAGGCTCCCGTTTCCACGCGCACACTCAGCTTACCTCCCTGTGGTTTCTAACCAGTCCAAAGAGACACATGTTACCCTGCGTTTGCTTCCCTGAACCAACTCCCCGAAGTAAGGTGTTCTGCGTCAAGCGAACTGCCTCAACCAAGGAATGCCCTGCCTAGTTACGCCTCTGGGGCCTGTGGCTATTCCAAAGCCTGCAGTGCCACAGGAAGCACAGGGCTGAAATCGCAGTAAGAACGCAAGCCGACTTTCTCTTGGAGGCAGGGTGACTTCCGGCAGGGGGGTCCTAGATGGAATGCGAGGCCGAGGGTTCTCTCAGGGCAGCTCAGACTAGGGCAAGGCACAAGACCTCAAAGGCATGTGAGACGTGCCAGAAGTCTGTTGGTGAAAGTGTGGGTTTGGTGGGGAAACGAATCTGCTCCAGGAGAGAGTGCAGGGCGTTTCCCTACACTCGGCGTATGGAGAGCGGCTCCAAAGGGCTCCGGGCCTGGATGTTGCTCAGCAGACCCAGGGGTGCCCGGGAGTACTCCGTGTTCCAGCCTGGAACAGGGTGCCCCCGCGAGACTCACAGGTGTCCAGGAAAATCTACTGCCGTTCAAGACAGGCAGAGCAGAGGCTACGGCCTCACGGAAACTGCTGCGCGGCTCCGCTTCTGCACCTCACGTCAGGGCCTTCCCTCCAGGCCTGTGCTCAATCTGGCTGTCCCGTTAGCGACGCAGCATTGCGAGATGCTGACGTTCTCCTCGAGCAGAGTGCCTTCAGGTACGAGGCCCGTGAAGTAGGCAAAGCAGAGTGTTTTCTCACGGCAGCTCTCACAAGGGCGACGACAAATATTTCCTGGGAGCTTCGGACTCACCAGAAATCTGATTCTGAGGCCGTGTGAGGGCTCTGGAAATGGAGCTCTCCTCAAGGAACGTGCAGCGTGTTGCCCATCACTCGGCACGCACACAGGGCCTCCGAGGGGCAGAGCAATGGGCCTCGATGTTGCTCAGCCGGACCACGGCGTGGGGGTGTCTGGAGGTCCTCAGTGACCTTGGAGGGAAATGGATGCACACCCGAGGGGCCTAGGAGTCCTCAAATGGGTAATTCCGTTCAAATAAACCCGAACGGTGACTAAGAACTCATGGAAACTGCTGCATGCCGCCCTTCCTGCCCGGCTACGCAGGGCCTAAACTGGAGGCAGATTCTCACGTTGAGTTTCCCTTTCGTTCTGGAGCTTGTCAGGCTAACCACCACCGCGGCCATGGAAGCAACGTGTTGAGACGGAGCAAACTCATTTTCTTCCCAGAAGCATTTCTACCGGGTTTCCAGGCCTGTCGACAGCAGGGGACGTCAGGCAGCTTCAAGGCAGCATGAAGGCAGCCTTCCAAGTGGGAAAGCAAGGATAGTTCCAGCAGGCTCCCGTTTCCACGCGCACACTCAGCTTACCTCCCTGTGGTTTCTAACCAGTCCAAAGAGACACATGTTACCCTGCGTTTGCTTCCCTGAACCAACTCCCCGAAGTAAGGTGTTCTGCGTCAAGCGAACTGCCTCAACCAAGGAATGCCCTGCCTAGTTACGCCTCTGGGGCCTGTGGCTATTCCAAAGCCTGCAGTGCCACAGGAAGCACAGGGCTGAAATCGCAGTAAGAACGCAAGCCGACTTTCTCTTGGAGGCAGGGTGACTTCCGGCAGGGGGGTCCTAGATGGAATGCGAGGCCGAGGGTTCTCTCAGGGCATCTCAGACTAGGGCAAGGCACAAGACCTCAAAGGCATGTGAGACGTGCCAGAAGTCTGTTGGTGAAAGTGTGGGTTTGGTGGGGAAACGAATCTGCTCCAGGAGAGAGTGCAGGGCGTTTCCCTACACTCGGCGTATGGAGAGCGGCTCCAAAGGGCTCCGGGCCTGGATGTTGCTCAGCAGACCCAGGGGTGCCCGGGAGTACTCCGTGTTCCAGCCTGGAACAGGGTGCCCCCGCGAGCCTCACAGGTGTCCAGGAAAATCTACTGCCGTTCAAGACAGGCAGAGCAGAGGCTACGGCCTCACGGAAACTGCTGCGCGGCTCCGCTTCTGCACCTCACGTCAGGGCCTTCCCTCCAGGCCTGTGCTCAATCTGGCTGTCCCGTTAGCGACGCAGCATTGCGAGATGCTGACGTTCTCCTCGAGCAGAGTGCCTTCAGGTACGAGGCCCGTGAAGTAGGCAAAGCAGAGTGTTTTCTCACGGCAGCTCTCACAAGGGCGACGACAAATATTTCCTGGGAGCTTCGGACTCACCAGAAATCTGATTCTGAGGCCGTGTGAGGGCTCTGGAAATGGAGCTCTCCTCAAGGAACGTGCAGCGTGTTGCCCATCACTCGGCACGCACACAGGGCCTCCGAGGGGCAGAGCAATGGGCCTCGATGTTGCTCAGCCGGACCACGGCGTGGGGGGTGTCTGGAGGTCCTCAGTGACCTTGGAGGGAAATGGATGCACACCCGAGGGGCCTAGGAGTCCTCAAATGGGTAATTCCGTTCAAATAAACCCGAACGGTGACTAAGAACTCATGGAAACTGCTGCATGCCGCCCTTCCTGCCCGGCTACGCAGGGCCTAAACTGGAGGCAGATTCTCACGTTGAGTTTCCCTTTCGTTCTGGAGCTTGTCAGGCTAACCACCACCGCGGCCATGGAAGCAACGTGTTGAGACGGAGCAAACTCATTTTCTTCCCAGAAGCATTTCTACCGGGTTTCCAGGCCTGTCGACAGCAGGGGACGTCAGGCAGCTTCAAGGCAGCATGAAGGCAGCCTTCCAAGTGGGAAAGCAAGGATAGTTCCAGCAGGCTCCCGTTTCCACGCGCACACTCAGCTTACCTCCCTGTGGTTTCTAACCAGTCCAAAGAGACACATGTTACCCTGCGTTTGCTTCCCTGAACCAACTCCCCGAAGTAAGGTGTTCTGGGTCAAGTGAACTGCTTCAACCAAGGAATGCCCTGCCTAGTTACGCCTCTGGGGCCTGTGGCTATTCCAAAGCCTGCAGTGCCACAGGAAGCACAGGGCTGAAATCGCAGTAAGAACGCAAGCCGACTTTCTCTTGGAGGCAGGGTGACTTCCGGCAGGGGGGTCCTAGATGGAATGCGAGGCCGAGGGTTCTCTCAGGGCAGCTCAGACTAGGGCAAGGCACAAGACCTCAAAGGCATGTGAGACGTGCCAGAAGTCTGTTGGTGAAAGTGTGGGTTTGGTGGGGAAACGAATCTGCTCCAGGAGAGAGTGCAGGGCGTTTCCCTACACTCGGCGTATGGAGACCGGCTCCAAAGGGCTCTGGGCCTGGATGTTGCTCAGCAGACCCAGGGGTGCCCGGGAGTACTCCGTGTTCCAGCCTGGAACAGGGTGCCCCCGCGAGCCTCCCAGGTGTCCAGGAAACTCTACTGCCGTTCAAGACACGCAGAGCAGAGGCTACGGCCTCACGGAAACTGCTGCGCGGCTCCGCTTCTGCACCTCACGTCAGGGCCTTCCCTCCAGGCCTGTGCTCAATCTGGCTGTCCCGTTAGCGACGCAGCATTGCGAGATGCTGACGTTCTCCTCGAGCAGAGTGCCTTCAGGTACGAGGCCCGTGAAGTAGGCAAAGCAGAGTGTTTTCTCACGGCAGCTCTCACAAGGGCGACGACAAAGATTTCCTGGGAGCTTCGGACTCACCAGAAATCTGATTCTGAGGCCGTGTGAGGGCTCTGGAAATGGAGCTCTCCTCAAGGAACGTGCAGCGTGTTGCCCATCACTCGGCACGCACACAGGGCCTCCGAGGGGCAGAGCAATGGGCCTTGATGTTGCTCAGCCGGACCACAGCGTGGGGGGTGTCTGGAGGTCCTCAGTGACCTTGGAGGGAAATGGATGCACACCCGAGGGGCCTAGGAGTCCTCAAATGGGTAATTCCGTTCAAATAAACCCGAACGGTGACTAAGAACTCATGGAAACTGCTGCATGCCGCCCTTCCTGCCCGGCTACGCAGGGCCTAAACTGGAGGCAGATTCTCACGTTGAGTTTCCCTTTCGTTCTGGAGCTTGTCAGGCTAACCACCACCGCGGCCATGGAAGCAACGTGTTGAGACGGAGCAAACTCATTTTCTTCCCAGAAGCATTTCTACCGGGTTTCCAGGCCTGTCGACAGCAGGGGACGTCAGGCAGCTTCAAGGCAGCATGAAGGCAGCCTTCCAAGTGGGAAAGCAAGGATAGTTCCAGCAGGCTCCCGTTTCCACGCGCACACTCAGCTTACCTCCCTGTGGTTTCTAACCAGTCCAAAGAGACACATGTTACCCTGCGTTTGCTTCCCTGAACCAACTCCCCGAAGTAAGGTGTTCTGGGTCAAGGGAACTGCCTCAACCAAGGAATGCCCTGCCTAGTTACGCCTCTGGGGCCTGTGGCTATTCCAAAGCCTGCAGTGCCACAGGAAGCACAGGGCTGAAATCGCAGTAAGAACGCAAGCCGACTTTCTCTTGGGGGCAAGGTGACTTCCGGCAGGGGGGTCCTAGATGGAATGCGAGGCCGAGGGTTCTCTCAGGGCAGCTCAGACTAGGGCAAGGCACAAGACCTCAAAGGCATGTGAGACGTGCCAGAAGTCTGTTGGTGAAAGTGTGGGTTTGGTGGGGAAACGAATCTGCTCCAGGAGAGAGTGCAGGGCGTTTCCCTACACTCGGCGTATGGAGAGCGGCTCCAAAGGGCTCCGGGCCTGGATGTTGCTCAGCAGACCCAGGGGTGCCCGGGAGTACTCCGTGTTCCAGCCTGGAACAGGGTGCCCCCGCGAGCCTCCCAGGTGTCCAGGAAACTCTACTGCCGTTCAAGACAAGCAGAGCAGAGGCTACGGCCTCACGGAAACTGGTGCGCGGCTCCACTTCTGCACCTCACGTCAGGGCCTTCCCTCCAGGCCTGTGCTCAATCTGGCTGTCCCGTTAGCGACGCAGCATTGCGAGATGCTGACGTTCTCCTCGAGCAGAGTGCCTTCAGGTACGAGGCCCGTGAAGTAGGCAAAGCAGAGTGTTTTCTCACGGCAGCTCTCACAAGGGCGACGACAAAGATTTCCTGGGAGCTTCGGACTCACCAGAATTCTGGTTCTGAGGCCGTGTGAGGGCTCTGGAAATGGAGCTCTCCTCAAGGAACGTGCAGCGTGTTGCCCATCACTCGGCACGCACACAGGGCCTCCGAGGGGCAGAGCAATGGGCCTCGATGTTGCTCAGCCGGACCACGGCGTGGGGGGTGTCTGGAGGTCCTCAGTGACCTTGGAGGGAAATGGATGCACACCCGAGGGGCCTAGGAGTCCTCAAATGGGTAATTCCGTTCAAATAAACCCGAACGGTGACTAAGAACTCATGGAAACTGCTGCATGCCGCCCTTCCTGCCCGGCTACGCAGGGCCTAAACTGGAGGCAGATTCTCACGTTGAGTTTCCCTTTCGTTCTGGAGCTTGTCAGGCTAACCACCACCGCGGCCATGGAAGCAACGTGTTGAGACGGAGCAAACTCATTTTCTTCCCAGAAGCATTTCTACCGGGTTTCCAGGCCTGTCGACAGCAGGGGACGTCAGGCAGCTTCAAGGCAGCATGAAGGCAGCCTTCCAAGTGGGAAAGCAAGGATAGTTCCAGCAGGCTCCCGTTTCCACGCGCACACTCAGCTTACCTCCCTGTGGTTTCTAACCAGTCCAAAGAGACACATGTTACCCTGCGTTTGCTTCCCTGAACCAACTCCCCGAAGTAAGGTGTTCTGCGTCAAGCGAACTGCCTCAACCAAGGAATGCCCTGCCTAGTTACGCCTCTGGGGCCTGTGGCTATTCCAAAGCCTGCAGTGCCACAGGAAGCACAGGGCTGAAATCGCAGTAAGAACGCAAGCCGACTTTCTCTTGGAGGCAGGGTGACTTCCGGCAGGGGGGTCCTAGATGGAATGCGAGGCCGAGGGTTCTCTCAGGGCAGCTCAGACTAGGGCAAGGCACAAGACCTCAAAGGCATGTGAGACGTGCCAGAAGTCTGTTGGTGAAAGTGTGGGTTTGGTGGGGAAACGAATCTGCTCCAGGAGAGAGTGCAGGGCGTTTCCCTACACTCGGCGTATGGAGAGCGGCTCCAAAGGGCTCTGGGCCTGGATGTTGCTCAGCAGACCCAGGGGTGCCCGGGAGTACTCCGTGTTCCAGCCTGGAACAGGGTGCCCCCGCGAGCCTCCCAGGTGTCCAGGAAACTCTACTGCCGTTCAAGACACGCAGAGCAGAGGCTACGGCCTCACGGAAACTGCTGCGCGGCTCCGCTTCTGCACCTCACGTCAGGGCCTTCCCTCCAGGCCTGTGCTCAATCTGGCTGTCCCGTTAGCGACGCAGCATTGCGAGATGCTGACGTTCTCCTCGAGCAGAGTGCCTTCAGGTACGAGGCCCGTGAAGTAGGCAAAGCAGAGTGTTTTCTCACGGCAGCTCTCACAAGGGCGACGACAAAGATTTCCTGGGAGCTTCGGACTCACCAGAAATCTGATTCTGAGGCCGTGTGAGGGCTCTGGAAATGGAGCTCTCCTCAAGGAACGTGCAGCGTGTTGCCCATCACTCGGCACGCACACAGGGCCTCCGAGGGGCAGAGCAATGGGCCTTGATGTTGCTCAGCTGGACCACAGCGTGGGGGGTGTCTGGAGGTCCTCAGTGACCTTGGAGGGAAATGGATGCACACCCGAGGGGCCTAGGAGTCCTCAAATGGGTAATTCCGTTCAAATAAACCCGAACGGTGACTAAGAACTCATGGAAACTGCTGCATGCCGCCCTTCCTGTCCGGCTACGCAGGGCCTAAACTGGAGGCAGATTCTCACGTTGAGTTTCCCTTTCGTTCTGGAGCTTGTCAGGCTAACCACCACCGCGGCCATGGAAGCAACGTGTTGAGACGGAGCAAACTCATTTTCTTCCCAGAAGCATTTCTACCGGGTTTCCAGGCCTGTCGACAGCAGGGGACGTCAGGCAGCTTCAAGGCAGCATGAAGGCAGCCTTCCAAGTGGAAAAGCAAGGATAGTTCCAGCAGGCTCCCGTTTCCACGCGCACACTCAGCTTACCTCCCTGTGGTTTCTAACCAGTCCAAAGAGACACATCTTACCCTGCGTTTGCTTCCCTGAACCAACTCCCCGAAGTAAGGTGTTCTGCGTCAAGCGAACTGCCTCAACCAAGGAATGCCCTGCCTAGTTACGCCTCTGGGGCCTGTGGCTATTCCAAAGCCTGCAGTGCCACAGGAAGCACAGGGCTGAAATCGCAGTAAGAACGCAAGCCGACTTTCTCTTGGAGGCAGGGTGACTTCCGGCAGGGGGGTCCTAGATGGAATGCGAGGCCGAGGGTTCTCTCAGGGCAGCTCAGACTAGGGCAAGGCACAAGACCTCAAAGGCATGTGAGACGTGCCAGAAGTCTGTTGGTGAAAGTGTGGGTTTGGTGGGGAAACGAATCTGCTCCAGGAGAGAGTGCAGGGCGTTTCCCTACACTCGGCGTATGGAGAGCGGCTCCAAAGGGCTCCGGGCCTGGATGTTGCTCAGCAGACCCAGGGGTGCCCGGGAGTACTCCGTGTTCCAGCCTGGAACAGGGTGCCCCCGCGAGACTCACAGGTGTCCAGGAAAATCTACTGCCGTTCAAGACAGGCAGAGCAGAGGCTACGGCCTCACGGAAACTGCTGCGCGGCTTCGCTTCTGCACCTCACGTCAGGGCCTTCCCTCCAGGCCTGTGCTCAATCTGGCTGTCCCGTTAGCGACGCAGCATTGCGAGATGCTGACGTTCTCCTCGAGCAGAGTGCCTTCAGGTACGAGGCCCGTGAAGTAGGCAAAGCAGAGTGTTTTCTCACGGCAGCTCTCACAAGGGCGACGACAAAGATTTCCTGGGAGCTTCGGACTCACCAGAAATCTGATTCTGAGGCCGTGTGAGGGCTCTGGAAATGGAGCTCTCCTCAAGGAACGTGCAGCGTGTTGCCCATCACTCGGCACGCACACAGGGCCTCCGAGGGGCAGAGCAATGGGCCTTGATGTTGCTCAGCCGGACCACAGCGTGGGGGGTGTCTGGAGGTCCTCAGTGACCTTGGAGGGAAATGGATGCACACCCGAGGGGCCTAGGAGTCCTCAAATGGGTAATTCCGTTCAAATAAACCCGAACGGTGACTAAGAACTCATGGAAACTGCTGCATGCCGCCCTTCCTGCCCGGCTACGCAGGGCCTAAACTGGAGGCAGATTCTCACGTTGAGTTTCCCTTTCGTTCTGGAGCTTGTCAGGCTAACCACCACCGCGGCCATGGAAGCAACGTGTTGAGACGGAGCAAACTCATTTTCTTCCCAGAAGCATTTCTACCGGGTTTCCAGGCCTGTCGACAGCAGGGGACGTCAGGCAGCTTCAAGGCAGCATGAAGGCAGCCTTCCAAGTGGGAAAGCAAGGATAGTTCCAGCAGGCTCCCGTTTCCACGCGCACACTCAGCTTACCTCCCTGTGGTTTCTAACCAGTCCAAAGAGACACATGTTACCCTGCGTTTGCTTCCCTGAACCAACTCCCCGAAGTAAGGTGTTCTGGGTCAAGGGAACTGCCTCAACCAAGGAATGCCCTGCCTAGTTACGCCTCTGGGGCCTGTGGCTATTCCAAAGCCTGCAGTGCCACAGGAAGCACAGGGCTGAAATCGCAGTAAGAACGCAAGCCGACTTTCTCTTGGAGGCAGGGTGACTTCCGGCAGGGGGGTCCTAGATGGAATGCGAGGCCGAGGGTTCTCTCAGGGCAGCTCAGACTAGGGCAAGGCACAAGACCTCAAAGGCATGTGAGACGTGCCAGAAGTCTGTTGGTGAAAGTGTGGGTTTGGTGGGGAAACGAATCTGCTCCAGGAGAGAGTGCAGGGCGTTTCCCTACACTCGGCGTATGGAGAGCGGCTCCAAAGGGCTCCGGGCCTGGATGTTGCTCAGCAGACCCAGGGGTGCCCGGGAGTACTCCGTGTTCCAGCCTGGAACAGGGTGCCCCCGCGAGCCTCCCAGGTGTCCAGGAAACTCTACTGCCGTTCAAGACACGCAGAGCAGAGGCTACGGCCTCACGGAAACTGCTGCGCGGCTCCGCTTCTGCACCTCACGTCAGGGCCTTCCCTCCAGGCCTGTGCTCAATCTGGCTGTCCCGTTAGCGACGCAGCATTGCGAGATGCTGACGTTCTCCTCGAGCAGAGTGCCTTCAGGTACGAGGCCCGTGAAGTAGGCAAAGCAGAGTGTTTTCTCACGGCAGCTCTCACAAGGGCGACGACAAAGATTTCCTGGGAGCTTCGGACTCACCAGAAATCTGATTCTGAGGCCGTGTGAGGGCTCTGGAAATGGAGCTCTCCTCAAGGAACGTGCAGCGTGTTGCCCATCACTCGGCACGCACACAGGGCCTCCGAGGGGCAGAGCAATGGGCCTGGATGTTGCTCAGCCGGACCACGGCGTGGGGTGTGTCTGGAGGTCCTCAGTGACCTTGGAGGGAAATGGATGCACACCCGAGGGGCCTAGGAGTCCTCAAATGGGTAATTCCGTTCAAATAAACCCGAACGGTGACTAAGAACTCATGGAAACTGCTGCATGCCGCCCTTCCTGCCCGGCTACTCAGGGCCTAAACTGGAGGCAACTTCTCACGTTGAGTTTCCCTTTCGTTCTGGAGCTTGTCAGGCTAACCACCACCGCGGCCATGGAAGCAACGTGTTGAGACGGAGCAAACTCATTTTCTTCCCAGAAGCATTTCTACCGGGTTTCCAGGCCTGTCGACAGCAGGGGACGTCAGGCAGCTTCAAGGCAGCATGAAGGCAGCCTTCCAAGTGGGAAAGCAAGGATAGTTCCAGCAGGCTCCCGTTTCCACGCGCACACTCAGCTTACCTCCCTGTGGTTTCTAACCAGTCCAAAGAGACACATGTTACCCTGCGTTTGCTTCCCTGAACCAACTCCCCGAAGTAAGGTGTTCTGGGTCAAGGGAACTGCCTCAACCAAGGAATGCCCTGCCTAGTTACGCCTCTGGGGCCTGTGGCTATTCCAAAGCCTGCAGTGCCACAGGAAGCACAGGGCTGAAATCGCAGTAAGAACGCAAGCCGACTTTCTCTTGGAGGCAGGGTGACTTCCGGCAGGGGGGTCCTAGATGGAATGCGAGGCCGAGGGTTCTCTCAGGGCAGCTCAGACTAGGGCAAGGCACAAGACCTCAAAGGCATGTGAGACGTGCCAGAAGTCTGTTGGTGAAAGTGTGGGTTTGGTGGGGAAACGAATCTGCTCCAGGAGAGAGTGCAGGGCGTTTCCCTACACTCGGCGTATGGAGAGCGGCTCCAAAGGGCTCCGGGCCTGGATGTTGCTCAGCAGACCCAGGGGTGCCCGGGAGTACTCCGTGTTCCAGCCTGGAACAGGGTGCCCCCGCGAGCCTCCCAGGTGTCCAGGAAACTCTACTGCCGTTCAAGACACGCAGAGCAGAGGCTACGGCCTCACGGAAACTGCTGCGCGGCTCCGCTTCTGCACCTCACGTCAGGGCCTTCCCTCCAGGCCTGTGCTCAATCTGGCTGTCCCGTTAGCGACGCAGCATTGCGAGATGCTGACGTTCTCCTCGAGCAGAGTGCCTTCAGGTACGAGGCCCGTGAAGTAGGCAAAGCAGAGTGTTTTCTCACGGCAGCTCTCACAAGGGCGACGACAAAGATTTCCTGGGAGCTTCGGACTCACCAGAAATCTGATTCTGAGGCCGTGTGAGGGCTCTGGAAATGGAGCTCTCCTCAAGGAACGTGCAGCGTGTTGCCCATCACTCGGCACGCACACAGGGCCTCCGAGGGGCAGAGCAATGGGCCTGGATGTTGCTCAGCCGGACCACGGCGTGGGGGGTGTCTGGAGGTCCTCAGTGACCTTGGAGGGAAATGGATGCACACCCGAGGGGCCTAGGAGTCCTCAAATGGGTAATTCCGTTCAAATAAACCCGAACGGTGACTAAGAACTCATGGAAACTGCTGCATGCCGCCCTTCCTGCCCGGCTACTCAGGGCCTAAACTGGAGGCAACTTCTCACGTTGAGTTTCCCTTTCGTTCTGGAGCTTGTCAGGCTAACCACCACCGCGGCCATGGAAGCAACGTGTTGAGACGGAGCAAACTCATTTTCTTCCCAGAAGCATTTCTACCGGGTTTCCAGGCCTGTCGACAGCAGGGGACGTCAGGCAGCTTCAAGGCAGCATGAAGGCAGCCTTCCAAGTGGGAAAGCAAGGATAGTTCCAGCAGGCTCCCGTTTCCACGCGCACACTCAGCTTACCTCCCTGTGGTTTCTAACCAGTCCAAAGAGACACATGTTACCCTGCGTTTGCTTCCCTGAACCAACTCCCCGAAGTAAGGTGTTCTGGGTCAAGGGAACTGCCTCAACCAAGGAATGCCCTGCCTAGTTACGCCTCTGGGGCCTGTGGCTATTCCAAAGCCTGCAGTGCCACAGGAAGCACAGGGCTGAAATCGCAGTAAGAACGCAAGCCGACTTTCTCTTGGAGGCAGGGTGACTTCCGGCAGGGGGGTCCTAGATGGAATGCGAGGCCGAGGGTTCTCTCAGGGCAGCTCAGACTAGGGCAAGGCACAAGACCTCAAAGGCATGTGAGACGTGCCAGAAGTCTGTTGGTGAAAGTGTGGGTTTGGTGGGGAAACGAATCTGCTCCAGGAGAGAGTGCAGGGCGTTTCCCTACACTCGGCGTATGGAGAGCGGCTCCAAAGGGCTCCGGGCCTGGATGTTGCTCAACAGACCCAGGGGTGCCCGGGAGTACTCCGTGTTCCAGCCTGGAACAGGGTGCCCCCGCGAGACTCACAGGTGTCCAGGAAAATCTACTGCCGTTCAAGACAGGCAGAGCAGAGGCTACGGCCTCACGGAAACTGCTGCGCGGCTCCGCTTCTGCACCTCACGTCAGGGCCTTCCCTCCAGGCCTGTGCTCAATCTGGCTGTCCCGTTAGCGACGCAGCATTGCGAGATGCTGACGTTCTCCTCGAGCAGAGTGCCTTCAGGTACGAGGCCCGTGAAGTAGGCAAAGCAGAGTGTTTTCTCACGGCAGCTCTCACAAGGGCGACGACAAAGATTTCCTGGGAGCTTCGGACTCACCAGAATTCTGGTTCTGAGGCCGTGTGAGGGCTCTGGAAATGGAGCTCTCCTCAAGGAACGTGCAGCGTGTTGCCCATCACTCGGCACGCACACAGGGCCTCCGAGGGGCAGAGCAATGGGCCTCGACGTTGCTCAGCCGGACCACGGCGTGGGGGGTGTCTGGAGGTCCTCAGTGACCTTGGAGGGAAATGGATGCACACCCGAGGGGCCTAGGAGTCCTCAAATGGGTAATTCCGTTCAAATAAACCCGAACGGTGACTAAGAACTCATGGAAACTGCTGCATGCCGCCCTTCCTGCCCGGCTACGCAGGGCCTAAACTGGAGGCAGATTCTCACGTTGAGTTTCCCTTTCGTTCTGGAGCTTGTCAGGCTAACCACCACCGCGGCCATGGAAGCAACGTGTTGAGACGGAGCAAACTCATTTTCTTCCCAGAAGCATTTCTACCGGGTTTCCAGGCCTGTCGACAGCAGGGGACGTCAGGCAGCTTCAAGGCAGCATGAAGGCAGCCTTCCAAGTGGGAAAGCAAGGATAGTTCCAGCAGGCTCCCGTTTCCACGCGCACACTCAGCTTACCTCCCTGTGGTTTCTAACCAGTCCAAAGAGACACATGTTACCCTGCGTTTGCTTCCCTGAACCAACTCCCCGAAGTAAGGTGTTCTGGGTCAAGGGAACTGCCTCAACCAAGGAATGCCCTGCCTAGTTACGCCTCTGGGGCCTGTGGCTATTCCAAAGCCTGCAGTGCCACAGGAAGCACAGGGCTGAAATCGCAGTAAGAACGCAAGCCGACTTTCTCTTGGAGGCAGGGTGACTTCCGGCAGGGGGGTCCTAGATGGAATGCGAGGCCGAGGGTTCTCTCAGGGCAGCTCAGACTAGGGCAAGGCACAAGACCTCAAAGGCATGTGAGACGTGCCAGAAGTCTGTTGGTGAAAGTGTGGGTTTGGTGGGGAAACGAATCTGCTCCAGGAGAGAGTGCAGGGCGTTTCCCTACACTCGGCGTATGGAGAGCGGCTCCAAAGGGCTCCGGGCCTGGATGTTGCTCAACAGACCCAGGGGTGCCCGGGAGTACTCCGTGTTCCAGCCTGGAACAGGGTGCCCCCGCGAGCCTCACAGGTGTCCAGGAAAATCTACTGCCGTTCAAGACAGGCAGAGCAGAGGCTACGGCCTCACGGAAACTGCTGCGCGGCTCCGCTTCTGCAC
This sequence comes from Grampus griseus, assembly GCF_964374135.1. Lineage (NCBI taxonomy): Eukaryota > Metazoa > Chordata > Mammalia > Artiodactyla > Delphinidae > Grampus > Grampus griseus. Next base: position 67,708 of record NW_028133131.1, read on the forward strand.
CTCACGTCAGGGCCTTCCCTCCAGGCCTGTGCTCAATCTGGCTGTCCCGTTAGCGACGCAGCATTGCGAGATGCTGACGTTCTCCTCGAGCAGAGTGCCTTCAGGTACGAGGCCCGTGAAGTAGGCAAAGCAGAGTGTTTTCTCACGGCAGCTCTCACAAGGGCGACGACAAAGATTTCCTGGGAGCTTCGGACTCACCAGAATTCTGGTTCTGAGGCCGTGTGAGGGCTCTGGAAATGGAGCTCTCCTCAAGGAACGTGCAGCGTGTTGCCCATCACTCGGCACGCACACAGGGCCTCCGAGGGGCAGAGCAATGGGCCTCGACGTTGCTCAGCCGGACCACGGCGTGGGGGGTGTCTGGAGGTCCTCAGTGACCTTGGAGGGAAATGGATGCACACCCGAGGGGCCTAGGAGTCCTCAAATGGGTAATTCCGTTCAAATAAACCCGAACGGTGACTAAGAACTCATGGAAACTGCTGCATGCCGCCCTTCCTGCCCGGCTACGCAGGGCCTAAACTGGAGGCAGATTCTCACGTTGAGTTTCCCTTTCGTTCTGGAGCTTGTCAGGCTAACCACCACCGCGGCCATGGAAGCAACGTGTTGAGACGGAGCAAACTCATTTTCTTCCCAGAAGCATTTCTACCGGGTTTCCAGGCCTGTCGACAGCAGGGGACGTCAGGCAGCTTCAAGGCAGCATGAAGGCAGCCTTCCAAGTGGGAAAGCAAGGATAGTTCCAGCAGGCTCCCGTTTCCACGCGCACACTCAGCTTACCTCCCTGTGGTTTCTAACCAGTCCAAAGAGACACATGTTACCCTGCGTTTGCTTCCCTGAACCAACTCCCCGAAGTAAGGTGTTCTGGGTCAAGGGAACTGCCTCAACCAAGGAATGCCCTGCCTAGTTACGCCTCTGGGGCCTGTGGCTATTCCAAAGCCTGCAGTGCCACAGGAAGCACAGGGCTGAAATCGCAGTAAGAACGCAAGCCGACTTTCTCTTGGAGGCAGGGTGACTTCCGGCAGGGGGGTCCTAGATGGAATGCGAGGCCGAGGGTTCTCTCAGGGCAGCTCAGACTAGGGCAAGGCACAAGACCTCAAAGGCATGTGAGACGTGCCAGAAGTCTGTTGGTGAAAGTGTGGGTTTGGTGGGGAAACGAATCTGCTCCAGGAGAGAGTGCAGGGCGTTTCCCTACACTCGGCGTATGGAGAGCGGCTCCAAAGGGCTCCGGGCCTGGATGTTGCTCAGCAGACCCAGGGGTGCCCGGGAGTACTCCGTGTTCCAGCCTGGAACAGGGTGCCCCCGCGAGACTCACAGGTGTCCAGGAAAATCTACTGCCGTTCAAGACAGGCAGAGCAGAGGCTACGGCCTCACGGAAACTGCTGCGCGGCTCCGCTTCTGCACCTCACGTCAGGGCCTTCCCTCCAGGCCTGTGCTCAATCTGGCTGTCCCGTTAGCGACGCAGCATTGCGAGATGCTGACGTTCTCCTCGAGCAGAGTGCCTTCAGGTACGAGGCCCGTGAAGTAGGCAAAGCAGAGTGTTTTCTCACGGCAGCTCTCACAAGGGCGACGACAAAGATTTCCTGGGAGCTTCGGACTCACCAGAAATCTGATTCTGAGGCCGTGTGAGGTCTCTGGAAATGGAGCTCTCCTCAAGGAACGTGCAGCGTGTTGCCCATCACTCGGCACGCACACAGGGCCTCCGAGGGGCAGAGCAATGGGCCTTGATGTTGCTCAGCCGGACCACGGCGTGGGGGGTGTCTGGAGGTCCTCAGTGACCTTGGAGGGAAATGGATGCACACCCGAGGGGCCTAGGAGTCCTCAAATGGGTAATTCCGTTCAAATAAACCCGAACGGTGACTAAGAACTCATGGAAACTGCTGCATGCCGCCCTTCCTGCCCGGCTACGCAGGGCCTAAACTGGAGGCAGATTCTCACGTTGAGTTTCCCTTTCGTTCTGGAGCTTGTCAGGCTAACCACCACCGCGGCCATGGAAGCAACGTGTTGAGACGGAGCAAACTCATTTTCTTCCCAGAAGCATTTCTACCGGGTTTCCAGGCCTGTCGACAGCAGGGGACGTCAGGCAGCTTCAAGGCAGCATGAAGGCAGCCTTCCAAGTGGGAAAGCAAGGATAGTTCCAGCAGGCTCCCGTTTCCACGCGCACACTCAGCTTACCTCCCTGTGGTTTCTAACCAGTCCAAAGAGACACATGTTACCCTGCGTTTGCTTCCCTGAACCAACTCCCCGAAGTAAGGTGTTCTGGGTCAAGGGAACTGCCTCAACCAAGGAATGCCCTGCCTAGTTACGCCTCTGGGGCCTGTGGCTATTCCAAAGCCTGCAGTGCCACAGGAAGCACAGGGCTGAAATCGCAGTAAGAACGCAAGCCGACTTTCTCTTGGGGGCAAGGTGACTTCCGGCAGGGGGGTCCTAGATGGAATGCGAGGCCGAGGGTTCTCTCAGGGCAGCTCAGACTAGGGCAAGGCACAAGACCTCAAAGGCATGTGAGACGTGCCAGAAGTCTGTTGGTGAAAGTGTGGGTTTGGTGGGGAAACGAATCTGCTCCAGGAGAGAGTGCAGGGCGTTTCCCTACACTCGGCGTATGGAGAGCGGCTCCAAAGGGCTCCGGGCCTGGATGTTGCTCAGCAGACCCAGGGGTGCCCGGGAGTACTCCGTGTTCCAGCCTGGAACAGGGTGCCCCCGCGAGCCTCCCAGGTGTCCAGGAAACTCTACTGCCGTTCAAGACACGCAGAGCAGAGGCTACGGCCTCACGGAAACTGCTGCGCGGCTCCGCTTCTGCACCTCACGTCAGGGCCTTCCCTCCAGGCCTGTGCTCAATCTGGCTGTCCCGTTAGCGACGCAGCATTGCGAGATGCTGACGTTCTCCTCGAGCAGAGTGCCTTCAGGTACGAGGCCCGTGAAGTAGGCAAAGCAGAGTGTTTTCTCACGGCAGCTCTCACAAGGGCGACGACAAAGATTTCCTGGGAGCTTCGGACTCACCAGAATTCTGGTTCTGAGGCCGTGTGAGGGCTCTGGAAATGGAGCTCTCCTCAAGGAACGTGCAGCGTGTTGCCCATCACTCGGCACGCACACAGGGCCTCCGAGGGGCAGAGCAATGGGCCTCGATGTTGCTCAGCCGGACCACGGCGTGGGGGGTGTCTGGAGGTCCTCAGTGACCTTGGAGGGAAATGGATGCACACCCGAGGGGCCTAGGAGTCCTCAAATGGGTAATTCCGTTCAAATAAACCCGAACGGTGACTAAGAACTCATGGAAACTGCTGCATGCCGCCCTTCCTGCCCGGCTACGCAGGGCCTAAACTGGAGGCAGATTCTCACGTTGAGTTTCCCTTTCGTTCTGGAGCTTGTCAGGCTAACCACCACCGCGGCCATGGAAGCAACGTGTTGAGACGGAGCAAACTCATTTTCTTCCCAGAAGCATTTCTACCGGGTTTCCAGGCCTGTCGACAGCAGGGGACGTCAGGCAGCTTCAAGGCAGCATGAAGGCAGCCTTCCAAGTGGGAAAGCAAGGATAGTTCCAGCAGGCTCCCGTTTCCACGCGCACACTCAGCTTACCTCCCTGTGGTTTCTAACCAGTCCAAAGAGACACATGTTACCCTGCGTTTGCTTCCCTGAACCAACTCCCCGAAGTAAGGTGTTCTGCGTCAAGCGAACTGCCTCAACCAAGGAATGCCCTGCCTAGTTACGCCTCTGGGGCCTGTGGCTATTCCAAAGCCTGCAGTGCCACAGGAAGCACAGGGCTGAAATCGCAGTAAGAACGCAAGCCGACTTTCTCTTGGAGGCAGGGTGACTTCCGGCAGGGGGGTCCTAGATGGAATGCGAGGCCGAGGGTTCTCTCAGGGCAGCTCAGACTAGGGCAAGGCACAAGACCTCAAAGGCATGTGAGACGTGCCAGAAGTCTGTTGGTGAAAGTGTGGGTTTGGTGGGGAAACGAATCTGCTCCAGGAGAGAGTGCAGGGCGTTTCCCTACACTCGGCGTATGGAGAGCGGCTCCAAAGGGCTCTGGGCCTGGATGTTGCTCAGCAGACCCAGGGGTGCCCGGGAGTACTCCGTGTTCCAGCCTGGAACAGGGTGCCCCCGCGAGCCTCCCAGGTGTCCAGGAAACTCTACTGCCGTTCAAGACACGCAGAGCAGAGGCTACGGCCTCACGGAAACTGCTGCGCGGCTCCGCTTCTGCACCTCACGTCAGGGCCTTCCCTCCAGGCCTGTGCTCAATCTGGCTGTCCCGTTAGCGACGCAGCATTGCGAGATGCTGACGTTCTCCTCGAGCAGAGTGCCTTCAGGTACGAGGCCCGTGAAGTAGGCAAAGCAGAGTGTTTTCTCACGGCAGCTCTCACAAGGGCGACGACAAAGATTTCCTGGGAGCTTCGGACTCACCAGAAATCTGATTCTGAGGCCGTGTGAGGGCTCTGGAAATGGAGCTCTCCTCAAGGAACGTGCAGCGTGTTGCCCATCACTCGGCACGCACACAGGGCCTCCGAGGGGCAGAGCAATGGGCCTTGATGTTGCTCAGCTGGACCACAGCGTGGGGGGTGTCTGGAGGTCCTCAGTGACCTTGGAGGGAAATGGATGCACACCCGAGGGGCCTAGGAGTCCTCAAATGGGTAATTCCGTTCAAATAAACCCGAACGGTGACTAAGAACTCATGGAAACTGCTGCATGCCGCCCTTCCTGTCCGGCTACGCAGGGCCTAAACTGGAGGCAGATTCTCACGTTGAGTTTCCCTTTCGTTCTGGAGCTTGTCAGGCTAACCACCACCGCGGCCATGGAAGCAACGTGTTGAGACGGAGCAAACTCATTTTCTTCCCAGAAGCATTTCTACCGGGTTTCCAGGCCTGTCGACAGCAGGGGACGTCAGGCAGCTTCAAGGCAGCATGAAGGCAGCCTTCCAAGTGGAAAAGCAAGGATAGTTCCAGCAGGCTCCCGTTTCCACGCGCACACTCAGCTTACCTCCCTGTGGTTTCTAACCAGTCCAAAGAGACACATCTTACCCTGCGTTTGCTTCCCTGAACCAACTCCCCGAAGTAAGGTGTTCTGCGTCAAGCGAACTGCCTCAACCAAGGAATGCCCTGCCTAGTTACGCCTCTGGGGCCTGTGGCTATTCCAAAGCCTGCAGTGCCACAGGAAGCACAGGGCTGAAATCGCAGTAAGAACGCAAGCCGACTTTCTCTTGGAGGCAGGGTGACTTCCGGCAGGGGGGTCCTAGATGGAATGCGAGGCCGAGGGTTCTCTCAGGGCAGCTCAGACTAGGGCAAGGCACAAGACCTCAAAGGCATGTGAGACGTGCCAGAAGTCTGTTGGTGAAAGTGTGGGTTTGGTGGGGAAACGAATCTGCTCCAGGAGAGAGTGCAGGGCGTTTCCCTACACTCGGCGTATGGAGAGCGGCTCCAAAGGGCTCCGGGCCTGGATGTTGCTCAGCAGACCCAGGGGTGCCCGGGAGTACTCCGTGTTCCAGCCTGGAACAGGGTGCCCCCGCGAGACTCACAGGTGTCCAGGAAAATCTACTGCCGTTCAAGACAGGCAGAGCAGAGGCTACGGCCTCACGGAAACTGCTGCGCGGCTTCGCTTCTGCACCTCACGTCAGGGCCTTCCCTCCAGGCCTGTGCTCAATCTGGCTGTCCCGTTAGCGACGCAGCATTGCGAGATGCTGACGTTCTCCTCGAGCAGAGTGCCTTCAGGTACGAGGCCCGTGAAGTAGGCAAAGCAGAGTGTTTTCTCACGGCAGCTCTCACAAGGGCGACGACAAAGATTTCCTGGGAGCTTCGGACTCACCAGAAATCTGATTCTGAGGCCGTGTGAGGGCTCTGGAAATGGAGCTCTCCTCAAGGAACGTGCAGCGTGTTGCCCATCACTCGGCACGCACACAGGGCCTCCGAGGGGCAGAGCAATGGGCCTTGATGTTGCTCAGCCGGACCACAGCGTGGGGGGTGTCTGGAGGTCCTCAGTGACCTTGGAGGGAAATGGATGCACACCCGAGGGGCCTAGGAGTCCTCAAATGGGTAATTCCGTTCAAATAAACCCGAACGGTGACTAAGAACTCATGGAAACTGCTGCATGCCGCCCTTCCTGCCCGGCTACGCAGGGCCTAAACTGGAGGCAGATTCTCACGTTGAGTTTCCCTTTCGTTCTGGAGCTTGTCAGGCTAACCACCACCGCGGCCATGGAAGCAACGTGTTGAGACGGAGCAAACTCATTTTCTTCCCAGAAGCATTTCTACCGGGTTTCCAGGCCTGTCGACAGCAGGGGACGTCAGGCAGCTTCAAGGCAGCATGAAGGCAGCCTTCCAAGTGGGAAAGCAAGGATAGTTCCAGCAGGCTCCCGTTTCCACGCGCACACTCAGCTTACCTCCCTGTGGTTTCTAACCAGTCCAAAGAGACACATGTTACCCTGCGTTTGCTTCCCTGAACCAACTCCCCGAAGTAAGGTGTTCTGGGTCAAGGGAACTGCCTCAACCAAGGAATGCCCTGCCTAGTTACGCCTCTGGGGCCTGTGGCTATTCCAAAGCCTGCAGTGCCACAGGAAGCACAGGGCTGAAATCGCAGTAAGAACGCAAGCCGACTTTCTCTTGGAGGCAGGGTGACTTCCGGCAGGGGGGTCCTAGATGGAATGCGAGGCCGAGGGTTCTCTCAGGGCAGCTCAGACTAGGGCAAGGCACAAGACCTCAAAGGCATGTGAGACGTGCCAGAAGTCTGTTGGTGAAAGTGTGGGTTTGGTGGGGAAACGAATCTGCTCCAGGAGAGAGTGCAGGGCGTTTCCCTACACTCGGCGTATGGAGAGCGGCTCCAAAGGGCTCCGGGCCTGGATGTTGCTCAGCAGACCCAGGGGTGCCCGGGAGTACTCCGTGTTCCAGCCTGGAACAGGGTGCCCCCGCGAGCCTCCCAGGTGTCCAGGAAACTCTACTGCCGTTCAAGACACGCAGAGCAGAGGCTACGGCCTCACGGAAACTGCTGCGCGGCTCCGCTTCTGCACCTCACGTCAGGGCCTTCCCTCCAGGCCTGTGCTCAATCTGGCTGTCCCGTTAGCGACGCAGCATTGCGAGATGCTGACGTTCTCCTCGAGCAGAGTGCCTTCAGGTACGAGGCCCGTGAAGTAGGCAAAGCAGAGTGTTTTCTCACGGCAGCTCTCACAAGGGCGACGACAAAGATTTCCTGGGAGCTTCGGACTCACCAGAAATCTGATTCTGAGGCCGTGTGAGGGCTCTGGAAATGGAGCTCTCCTCAAGGAACGTGCAGCGTGTTGCCCATCACTCGGCACGCACACAGGGCCTCCGAGGGGCAGAGCAATGGGCCTGGATGTTGCTCAGCCGGACCACGGCGTGGGGTGTGTCTGGAGGTCCTCAGTGACCTTGGAGGGAAATGGATGCACACCCGAGGGGCCTAGGAGTCCTCAAATGGGTAATTCCGTTCAAATAAACCCGAACGGTGACTAAGAACTCATGGAAACTGCTGCATGCCGCCCTTCCTGCCCGGCTACTCAGGGCCTAAACTGGAGGCAACTTCTCACGTTGAGTTTCCCTTTCGTTCTGGAGCTTGTCAGGCTAACCACCACCGCGGCCATGGAAGCAACGTGTTGAGACGGAGCAAACTCATTTTCTTCCCAGAAGCATTTCTACCGGGTTTCCAGGCCTGTCGACAGCAGGGGACGTCAGGCAGCTTCAAGGCAGCATGAAGGCAGCCTTCCAAGTGGGAAAGCAAGGATAGTTCCAGCAGGCTCCCGTTTCCACGCGCACACTCAGCTTACCTCCCTGTGGTTTCTAACCAGTCCAAAGAGACACATGTTACCCTGCGTTTGCTTCCCTGAACCAACTCCCCGAAGTAAGGTGTTCTGGGTCAAGGGAACTGCCTCAACCAAGGAATGCCCTGCCTAGTTACGCCTCTGGGGCCTGTGGCTATTCCAAAGCCTGCAGTGCCACAGGAAGCACAGGGCTGAAATCGCAGTAAGAACGCAAGCCGACTTTCTCTTGGAGGCAGGGTGACTTCCGGCAGGGGGGTCCTAGATGGAATGCGAGGCCGAGGGTTCTCTCAGGGCAGCTCAGACTAGGGCAAGGCACAAGACCTCAAAGGCATGTGAGACGTGCCAGAAGTCTGTTGGTGAAAGTGTGGGTTTGGTGGGGAAACGAATCTGCTCCAGGAGAGAGTGCAGGGCGTTTCCCTACACTCGGCGTATGGAGAGCGGCTCCAAAGGGCTCCGGGCCTGGATGTTGCTCAACAGACCCAGGGGTGCCCGGGAGTACTCCGTGTTCCAGCCTGGAACAGGGTGCCCCCGCGAGACTCACAGGTGTCCAGGAAAATCTACTGCCGTTCAAGACAGGCAGAGCAGAGGCTACGGCCTCACGGAAACTGCTGCGCGGCTCCGCTTCTGCACCTCACGTCAGGGCCTTCCCTCCAGGCCTGTGCTCAATCTGGCTGTCCCGTTAGCGACGCAGCATTGCGAGATGCTGACGTTCTCCTCGAGCAGAGTGCCTTCAGGTACGAGGCCCGTGAAGTAGGCAAAGCAGAGTGTTTTCTCACGGCAGCTCTCACAAGGGCGACGACAAAGATTTCCTGGGAGCTTCGGACTCACCAGAATTCTGGTTCTGAGGCCGTGTGAGGGCTCTGGAAATGGAGCTCTCCTCAAGGAACGTGCAGCGTGTTGCCCATCACTCGGCACGCACACAGGGCCTCCGAGGGGCAGAGCAATGGGCCTCGACGTTGCTCAGCCGGACCACGGCGTGGGGGGTGTCTGGAGGTCCTCAGTGACCTTGGAGGGAAATGGATGCACACCCGAGGGGCCTAGGAGTCCTCAAATGGGTAATTCCGTTCAAATAAACCCGAACGGTGACTAAGAACTCATGGAAACTGCTGCATGCCGCCCTTCCTGCCCGGCTACGCAGGGCCTAAACTGGAGGCAGATTCTCACGTTGAGTTTCCCTTTCGTTCTGGAGCTTGTCAGGCTAACCACCACCGCGGCCATGGAAGCAACGTGTTGAGACGGAGCAAACTCATTTTCTTCCCAGAAGCATTTCTACCGGGTTTCCAGGCCTGTCGACAGCAGGGGACGTCAGGCAGCTTCAAGGCAGCATGAAGGCAGCCTTCCAAGTGGGAAAGCAAGGATAGTTCCAGCAGGCTCCCGTTTCCACGCGCACACTCAGCTTACCTCCCTGTGGTTTCTAACCAGTCCAAAGAGACACATGTTACCCTGCGTTTGCTTCCCTGAACCAACTCCCCGAAGTAAGGTGTTCTGGGTCAAGGGAACTGCCTCAACCAAGGAATGCCCTGCCTAGTTACGCCTCTGGGGCCTGTGGCTATTCCAAAGCCTGCAGTGCCACAGGAAGCACAGGGCTGAAATCGCAGTAAGAACGCAAGCCGACTTTCTCTTGGAGGCAGGGTGACTTCCGGCAGGGGGGTCCTAGATGGAATGCGAGGCCGAGGGTTCTCTCAGGGCAGCTCAGACTAGGGCAAGGCACAAGACCTCAAAGGCATGTGAGACGTGCCAGAAGTCTGTTGGTGAAAGTGTGGGTTTGGTGGGGAAACGAATCTGCTCCAGGAGAGAGTGCAGGGCGTTTCCCTACACTCGGCGTATGGAGAGCGGCTCCAAAGGGCTCCGGGCCTGGATGTTGCTCAGCAGACCCAGGGGTGCCCGGGAGTACTCCGTGTTCCAGCCTGGAACAGGGTGCCCCCGCGAGACTCACAGGTGTCCAGGAAAATCTACTGCCGTTCAAGACAGGCAGAGCAGAGGCTACGGCCTCACGGAAACTGCTGCGCGGCTCCGCTTCTGCACCTCACGTCAGGGCCTTCCCTCCAGGCCTGTGCTCAATCTGGCTGTCCCGTTAGCGACGCAGCATTGCGAGATGCTGACGTTCTCCTCGAGCAGAGTGCCTTCAGGTACGAGGCCCGTGAAGTAGGCAAAGCAGAGTGTTTTCTCACGGCAGCTCTCACAAGGGCGACGACAAAGATTTCCTGGGAGCTTCGGACTCACCAGAAATCTGATTCTGAGGCCGTGTGAGGGCTCTGGAAATGGAGCTCTCCTCAAGGAACGTGCAGCGTGTTGCCCATCACTCGGCACGCACACAGGGCCTCCGAGGGGCAGAGCAATGGGCCTTGATGTTGCTCAGCCGGACCACGGCGTGGGGGGTGTCTGGAGGTCCTCAGTGACCTTGGAGGGAAATGGATGCACACCCGAGGGGCCTAGGAGTCCTCAAATGGGTAATTCCGTTCAAATAAACCCGAACGGTGACTAAGAACTCATGGAAACTGCTGCATGCCGCCCTTCCTGCCCGGCTACGCAGGGCCTAAACTGGAGGCAGATTCTCACGTTGAGTTTCCCTTTCGTTCTGGAGCTTGTCAGGCTAACCACCACCGCGGCCATGGAAGCAACGTGTTGAGACGGAGCAAACTCATTTTCTTCCCAGAAGCATTTCTACCGGGTTTCCAGGCCTGTCGACAGCAGGGGACGTCAGGCAGCTTCAAGGCAGCATGAAGGCAGCCTTCCAAGTGGGAAAGCAAGGATAGTTCCAGCAGGCTCCCGTTTCCACGCGCACACTCAGCTTACCTCCCTGTGGTTTCTAACCAGTCCAAAGAGACACATGTTACCCTGCGTTTGCTTCCCTGAACCAACTCCCCGAAGTAAGGTGTTCTGGGTCAAGGGAACTGCCTCAACCAAGGAATGCCCTGCCTAGTTACGCCTCTGGGGCCTGTGGCTATTCCAAAGCCTGCAGTGCCACAGGAAGCACAGGGCTGAAATCGCAGTAAGAACGCAAGCCGACTTTCTCTTGGAGGCAGGGTGACTTCCGGCAGGGGGGTCCTAGATGGAATGCGAGGCCGAGGGTTCTCTCAGGGCAGCTCAGACTAGGGCAAGGCACAAGACCTCAAAGGCATGTGAGACGTGCCAGAAGTCTGTTGGTGAAAGTGTGGGTTTGGTGGGGAAACGAATCTGCTCCAGGAGAGAGTGCAGGGCGTTTCCCTACACTCGGCGTATGGAGAGCGGCTCCAAAGGGCTCCGGGCCTGGATGTTGCTCAGCAGACCCAGGGGTGCCCGGGAGTACTCCGTGTTCCAGCCTGGAACAGGGTGCCCCCGCGAGCCTCCCAGGTGTCCAGGAAACTCTACTGCCGTTCAAGACACGCAGAGCAGAGGCTACGGCCTCACGGAAACTGCTGCGCGGCTCCGCTTCTGCACCTCACGTCAGGGCCTTCCCTCCAGGCCTGTGCTCAATCTGGCTGTCCCGTTAGCGACGCAGCATTGCGAGATGCTGACGTTCTCCTCGAGCAGAGTGCCTTCAGGTACGAGGCCCGTGAAGTAGGCAAAGCAGAGTGTTTTCTCACGGCAGCTCTCACAAGGGCGACGACAAAGATTTCCTGGGAGCTTCGGACTCACCAGAAATCTGATTCTGAGGCCGTGTGAGGGCTCTGGAAATGGAGCTCTCCTCAAGGAACGTGCAGCGTGTTGCCCATCACTCGGCACGCACACAGGGCCTCCGAGGGGCAGAGCAATGGGCCTGGATGTTGCTCAGCCGGACCACGGCGTGGGGTGTGTCTGGAGGTCCTCAGTGACCTTGGAGGGAAATGGATGCACACCCGAGGGGCCTAGGAGTCCTCAAATGGGTAATTCCGTTCAAATAAACCCGAACGGTGACTAAGAACTCATGGAAACTGCTGCATGCCGCCCTTCCTGCCCGGCTACTCAGGGCCTAAACTGGAGGCAACTTCTCACGTTGAGTTTCCCTTTCGTTCTGGAGCTTGTCAGGCTAACCACCACCGCGGCCATGGAAGCAACGTGTTGAGACGGAGCAAACTCATTTTCTTCCCAGAAGCATTTCTACCGGGTTTCCAGGCCTGTCGACAGCAGGGGACGTCAGGCAGCTTCAAGGCAGCATGAAGGCAGCCTTCCAAGTGGGAAAGCAAGGATAGTTCCAGCAGGCTCCCGTTTCCACGCGCACACTCAGCTTACCTCCCTGTGGTTTCTAACCAGTCCAAAGAGACACATGTTACCCTGCGTTTGCTTCCCTGAACCAACTCCCCGAAGTAAGGTGTTCTGGGTCAAGGGAACTGCCTCAACCAAGGAATGCCCTGCCTAGTTACGCCTCTGGGGCCTGTGGCTATTCCAAAGCCTGCAGTGCCACAGGAAGCACAGGGCTGAAATCGCAGTAAGAACGCAAGCCGACTTTCTCTTGGAGGCAGGGTGACTTCCGGCAGGGGGGTCCTAGATGGAATGCGAGGCCGAGGGTTCTCTCAGGGCAGCTCAGACTAGGGCAAGGCACAAGACCTCAAAGGCATGTGAGACGTGCCAGAAGTCTGTTGGTGAAAGTGTGGGTTTGGTGGGGAAACGAATCTGCTCCAGGAGAGAGTGCAGGGCGTTTCCCTACACTCGGCGTATGGAGAGCGGCTCCAAAGGGCTCCGGGCCTGGATGTTGCTCAACAGACCCAGGGGTGCCCGGGAGTACTCCGTGTTCCAGCCTGGAACAGGGTGCCCCCGCGAGCCTCACAGGTGTCCAGGAAAATCTACTGCCGTTCAAGACAGGCAGAGCAGAGGCTACGGCCTCACGGAAACTGCTGCGCGGCTCCGCTTCTGCACCTCACGTCAGGGCCTTCCCTCCAGGCCTGTGCTCAATCTGGCTGTCCCGTTAGCGACGCAGCATTGCGAGATGCTGACGTTCTCCTCGAGCAGAGTGCCTTCAGGTACGAGGCCCGTGAAGTAGGCAAAGCAGAGTGTTTTCTCACGGCAGCTCTCACAAGGGCGACGACAAAGATTTCCTGGGAGCTTCGGACTCACCAGAATTCTGGTTCTGAGGCCGTGTGAGGGCTCTGGAAATGGAGCTCTCCTCAAGGAACGTGCAGCGTGTTGCCCATCACTCGGCACGCACACAGGGCCTCCGAGGGGCAGAGCAATGGGCCTCGACGTTGCTCAGCCGGACCACGGCGTGGGGGGTGTCTGGAGGTCCTCAGTGACCTTGGAGGGAAATGGATGCACACCCGAGGGGCCTAGGAGTCCTCAAATGGGTAATTCCGTTCAAATAAACCCGAACGGTGACTAAGAACTCATGGAAACTGCTGCATGCCGCCCTTCCTGCCCGGCTACGCAGGGCCTAAACTGGAGGCAGATTCTCACGTTGAGTTTCCCTTTCGTTCTGGAGCTTGTCAGGCTAACCACCACCGCGGCCATGGAAGCAACGTGTTGAGACGGAGCAAACTCATTTTCTTCCCAGAAGCATTTCTACCGGGTTTCCAGGCCTGTCGACAGCAGGGGACGTCAGGCAGCTTCAAGGCAGCATGAAGGCAGCCTTCCAAGTGGGAAAGCAAGGATAGTTCCAGCAGGCTCCCGTTTCCACGCGCACACTCAGCTTACCTCCCTGTGGTTTCTAACCAGTCCAAAGAGACACATGTTACCCTGCGTTTGCTTCCCTGAACCAACTCCCCGAAGTAAGGTGTTCTGGGTCAAGGGAACTGCCTCAACCAAGGAATGCCCTGCCTAGTTACGCCTCTGGGGCCTGTGGCTATTCCAAAGCCTGCAGTGCCACAGGAAGCACAGGGCTGAAATCGCAGTAAGAACGCAAGCCGACTTTCTCTTGGAGGCAGGGTGACTTCCGGCAGGGGGGTCCTAGATGGAATGCGAGGCCGAGGGTTCTCTCAGGGCAGCTCAGACTAGGGCAAGGCACAAGACCTCAAAGGCATGTGAGACGTGCCAGAAGTCTGTTGGTGAAAGTGTGGGTTTGGTGGGGAAACGAATCTGCTCCAGGAGAGAGTGCAGGGCGTTTCCCTACACTCGGCGTATGGAGAGCGGCTCCAAAGGGCTCCGGGCCTGGATGTTGCTCAGCAGACCCAGGGGTGCCCGGGAGTACTCCGTGTTCCAGCCTGGAACAGGGTGCCCCCGCGAGACTCACAGGTGTCCAGGAAAATCTACTGCCGTTCAAGACAGGCAGAGCAGAGGCTACGGCCTCACGGAAACTGCTGCGCGGCTCCGCTTCTGCACCTCACGTCAGGGCCTTCCCTCCAGGCCTGTGCTCAATCTGGCTGTCCCGTTAGCGACGCAGCATTGCGAGATGCTGACGTTCTCCTCGAGCAGAGTGCCTTCAGGTACGAGGCCCGTGAAGTAGGCAAAGCAGAGTGTTTTCTCACGGCAGCTCTCACAAGGGCGACGACAAAGATTTCCTGGGAGCTTCGGACTCACCAGAAATCTGATTCTGAGGCCGTGTGAGGGCTCTGGAAATGGAGCTCTCCTCAAGGAACGTGCAGCGTGTTGCCCATCACTCGGCACGCACACAGGGCCTCCGAGGGGCAGAGCAATGGGCCTCGATGTTGCTCAGCCGGACCACGGCGTGGGGTGTGTCTGGAGGTCCTCAGTGACCTTGGAGGGAAATGGATGCACACCCGAGGGGCCTAGGAGTCCTCAAATGGGTAATTCCGTTCAAATAAACCCGAACGGTGACTAAGAACTCATGGAAACTGCTGCATGCCGCCCTTCCTGCCCGGCTACGCAGGGCCTAAACTGGAGGCAGATTCTCACGTTGAGTTTCCCTTTCGTTCTGGAGCTTGTCAGGCTAACCACCACCGCGGCCATGGAAGCAACGTGTTGAGACGGAGCAAACTCATTTTCTTCCCAGAAGCATTTCTACCGGGTTTCCAGGCCTGTCGACAGCAGGGGACGTCAGGCAGCTTCAAGGCAGCATGAAGGCAGCCTTCCAAGTGGGAAAGCAAGGATAGTTCCAGCAGGCTCCCGTTTCCACGCGCACACTCAGCTTACCTCCCTGTGGTTTCTAACCAGTCCAAAGAGACACATGTTACCCTGCGTTTGCTTCCCTGAACCAACTCCCCGAAGTAAGGTGTTCTGGGTCAAGTGAACTGCCTCAACCAAGGAATGCCCTGCCTAGTTACGCCTCTGGGGCCTGTGGCTATTCCAAAGCCTGCAGTGCCACAGGAAGCACAGGGCTGAAATCGCAGTAAGAACGCAAGCCGACTTTCTCTTGGAGGCAGGGTGACTTCCGGCAGGGGGGTCCTAGATGGAATGCGAGGCCGAGGGTTCTCTCAGGGCAGCTCAGACTAGGGCAAGGCACAAGACCTCAAAGGCATGTGAGACGTGCCAGAAGTCTGTTGGTGAAAGTGTGGGTTTGGTGGGGAAACGAATCTGCTCCAGGAGAGAGTGCAGGGCGTTTCCCTACACTCGGCGTATGGAGACCGGCTCCAAAGGGCTCTGGGCCTGGATGTTGCTCAGCAGACCCAGGGGTGCCCGGGAGTACTCCGTGTTCCAGCCTGGAACAGGGTGCCCCCGCGAGCCTCCCAGGTGTCCAGGAAACTCTACTGCCGTTCAAGACACGCAGAGCAGAGGCTACGGCCTCACGGAAACTGCTGCGCGGCTCCGCTTCTGCACCTCACGTCAGGGCCTTCCCTCCAGGCCTGTGCTCAATCTGGCTGTCCCGTTAGCGACGCAGCATTGCGAGATGCTGACGTTCTCCTCGAGCAGAGTGCCTTCAGGTACGAGGCCCGTGAAGTAGGCAAAGCAGAGTGTTTTCTCACGGCAGCTCTCACAAGGGCGACGACAAAGATTTCCTGGGAGCTTCGGACTCACCAGAAATCTGATTCTGAGGCCGTGTGAGGGCTCTGGAAATGGAGCTCTCCTCAAGGAACGTGCAGCGTGTTGCCCATCACTCGGCACGCACACAGGGCCTCCGAGGGGCAGAGCAATGGGCCTTGATGTTGCTCAGCCGGACCACAGCGTGGGGGGTGTCTGGAGGTCCTCAGTGACCTTGGAGGGAAATGGATGCACACCCGAGGGGCCTAGGAGTCCTCAAATGGATAATTCCGTTCAAATAAACCCGAACGGTGACTAAGAACTCATGGAAACTGCTGCATGCCGCCCTTCCTGCCCGGCTACGCAGGGCCTAAACTGGAGGCAGATTCTCACGTTGAGTTTCCCTTTCGTTCTGGAGCTTGTCAGGCTAACCACCACCGCGGCCATGGAAGCAACGTGTTGAGACGGAGCAAACTCATTTTCTTCCCAGAAGCATTTCTACCGGGTTTCCAGGCCTGTCGACAGCAGGGGACGTCAGGCAGCTTCAAGGCAGCATGAAGGCAGCCTTCCAAGTGGGAAAGCAAGGATAGTTCCAGCAGGCTCCCGTTTCCACGCGCACACTCAGCTTACCTCCCTGTGGTTTCTAACCAGTCCAAAGAGACACATGTTACCCTGCGTTTGCTTCCCTGAACCAACTCCCCGAAGTAAGGTGTTCTGCGTCAAGCGAACTGCCTCAACCAAGGAATGCCCTGCCTAGTTACGCCTCTGGGGCCTGTGGCTATTCCAAAGCCTGCAGTGCCACAGGAAGCACAGGGCTGAAATCGCAGTAAGAACGCAAGCCGACTTTCTCTTGGAGGCAGGGTGACTTCCGGCAGGGGGGTCCTAGATGGAATGCGAGGCCGAGGGTTCTCTCAGGGCAGCTCAGACTAGGGCAAGGCACAAGACCTCAAAGGCATGTGAGACGTGCCAGAAGTCTGTTGGTGAAAGTGTGGGTTTGGTGGGGAAACGAATCTGCTCCAGGAGAGAGTGCAGGGCGTTTCCCTACACTCGGCGTATGGAGAGCGGCTCCAAAGGGCTCCGGGCCTGGATGTTGCTCAGCAGACCCAGGGGTGCCCGGGAGTACTCCGTGTTCCAGCCTGGAACAGGGTGCCCCCGCGAGCCTCCCAGGTGTCCAGGAAACTCTACTGCCGTTCAAGACACGCAGAGCAGAGGCTACGGCCTCACGGAAACTGCTGCGCGGCTCCGCTTCTGCACCTCACGTCAGGGCCTTCCCTCCAGGCCTGTGCTCAATCTGGCTGTCCCGTTAGCGACGCAGCATTGCGAGATGCTGACGTTCTCCTCGAGCAGAGTGCCTTCAGGTACGAGGCCCGTGAAGTAGGCAAAGCAGAGTGTTTTCTCACGGCAGCTCTCACAAGGGCGACGACAAAGATTTCCTGGGAGCTTCGGACTCACCAGAAATCTGATTCTGAGGCCGTGTGAGGGCTCTGGAAATGGAGCTCTCCTCAAGGAACGTGCAGCGTGTTGCCCATCACTCGGCACGCACACAGGGCCTCCGAGGGGCAGAGCAATGGGCCTGGATGTTGCTCAGCCGGACCACGGCGTGGGGTGTGTCTGGAGGTCCTCAGTGACCTTGGAGGGAAATGGATGCACACCCGAGGGGCCTAGGAGTCCTCAAATGGGTAATTCCGTTCAAATAAACCCGAACGGTGACTAAGAACTCATGGAAACTGCTGCATGCCGCCCTTCCTGCCCGGCTACTCAGGGCCTAAACTGGAGGCAACTTCTCACGTTGAGTTTCCCTTTCGTTCTGGAGCTTGTCAGGCTAACCACCACCGCGGCCATGGAAGCAACGTGTTGAGACGGAGCAAACTCATTTTCTTCCCAGAAGCATTTCTACCGGGTTTCCAGGCCTGTCGACAGCAGGGGACGTCAGGCAGCTTCAAGGCAGCATGAAGGCAGCCTTCCAAGTGGGAAAGCAAGGATAGTTCCAGCAGGCTCTCGTTTCCACGCGCACACTCAGCTTACCTCCCTGTGGTTTCTAACCAGTCCAAAGAGACACATGTTACCCTGCGTTTGCTTCCCTGAACCAACTCCCCGAAGTAAGGTGTTCTGGGTCAAGGGAACTGCCTCAACCAAGGAATGCCCTGCCTAGTTACGCCTCTGGGGCCTGTGGCTATTCCAAAGCCTGCAGTGCCACAGGAAGCACAGGGCTGAAATCGCAGTAAGAACGCAAGCCGACTTTCTCTTGGAGGCAGGGTGACTTCCGGCAGGGGGGTCCTAGATGGAATGCGAGGCCGAGGGTTCTCTCAGGGCAGCTCAGACTAGGGCAAGGCACAAGACCTCAAAGGCATGTGAGACGTGCCAGAAGTCTGTTGGTGAAAGTGTGGGTTTGGTGGGGAAACGAATCTGCTCCAGGAGAGAGTGCAGGGCGTTTCCCTACACTCGGCGTATGGAGAGCGGCTCCAAAGGGCTCCGGGCCTGGATGTTGCTCAACAGACCCAGGGGTGCCCGGGAGTACTCCGTGTTCCAGCCTGGAACAGGGTGCCCCCGCGAGCCTCACAGGTGTCCAGGAAAATCTACTGCCGTTCAAGACAGGCAGAGCAGAGGCTACGGCCTCACGGAAACTGCTGCGCGGCTCCGCTTCTGCACCTCACGTCAGGGCCTTCCCTCCAGGCCTGTGCTCAATCTGGCTGTCCCGTTAGCGACGCAGCATTGCGAGATGCTGACGTTCTCCTCGAGCAGAGTGCCTTCAGGTACGAGGCCCGTGAAGTAGGCAAAGCAGAGTGTTTTCTCACGGCAGCTCTCACAAGGGCGACGACAAAGATTTCCTGGGAGCTTCGGACTCACCAGAATTCTGGTTCTGAGGCCGTGTGAGGGCTCTGGAAATGGAGCTCTCCTCAAGGAACGTGCAGCGTGTTGCCCATCACTCGGCACGCACACAGGGCCTCCGAGGGGCAGAGCAATGGGCCTCGACGTTGCTCAGCCGGACCACGGCGTGGGGGGTGTCTGGAGGTCCTCAGTGACCTTGGAGGGAAATGGATGCACACCCGAGGGGCCTAGGAGTCCTCAAATGGGTAATTCCGTTCAAATAAACCCGAACGGTGACTAAGAACTCATGGAAACTGCTGCATGCCGCCCTTCCTGCCCGGCTACGCAGGGCCTAAACTGGAGGCAGATTCTCACGTTGAGTTTCCCTTTCGTTCTGGAGCTTGTCAGGCTAACCACCACCGCGGCCATGGAAGCAACGTGTTGAGACGGAGCAAACTCATTTTCTTCCCAGAAGCATTTCTACCGGGTTTCCAGGCCTGTCGACAGCAGGGGACGTCAGGCAGCTTCAAGGCAGCATGAAGGCAGCCTTCCAAGTGGGAAAGCAAGGATAGTTCCAGCAGGCTCCCGTTTCCACGCGCACACTCAGCTTACCTCCCTGTGGTTTCTAACCAGTCCAAAGAGACACATGTTACCCTGCGTTTGCTTCCCTGAACCAACTCCCCGAAGTAAGGTGTTCTGGGTCAAGGGAACTGCCTCAACCAAGGAATGCCCTGCCTAGTTACGCCTCTGGGGCCTGTGGCTATTCCAAAGCCTGCAGTGCCACAGGAAGCACAGGGCTGAAATCGCAGTAAGAACGCAAGCCGACTTTCTCTTGGAGGCAGGGTGACTTCCGGCAGGGGGGTCCTAGATGGAATGCGAGGCCGAGGGTTCTCTCAGGGCAGCTCAGACTAGGGCAAGGCACAAGACCTCAAAGGCATGTGAGACGTGCCAGAAGTCTGTTGGTGAAAGTGTGGGTTTGGTGGGGAAACGAATCTGCTCCAGGAGAGAGTGCAGGGCGTTTCCCTACACTCGGCGTATGGAGAGCGGCTCCAAAGGGCTCCGGGCCTGGATGTTGCTCAGCAGACCCAGGGGTGCCCGGGAGTACTCCGTGTTCCAGCCTGGAACAGGGTGCCCCCGCGAGACTCACAGGTGTCCAGGAAAATCTACTGCCGTTCAAGACAGGCAGAGCAGAGGCTACGGCCTCACGGAAACTGCTGCGCGGCTCCGCTTCTGCACCTCACGTCAGGGCCTTCCCTCCAGGCCTGTGCTCAATCTGGCTGTCCCGTTAGCGACGCAGCATTGCGAGATGCTGACGTTCTCCTCGAGCAGAGTGCCTTCAGGTACGAGGCCCGTGAAGTAGGCAAAGCAGAGTGTTTTCTCACGGCAGCTCTCACAAGGGCGACGACAAAGATTTCCTGGGAGCTTCGGACTCACCAGAAATCTGATTCTGAGGCCGTGTGAGGGCTCTGGAAATGGAGCTCTCCTCAAGGAACGTGCAGCGTGTTGCCCATCACTCGGCACGCACACAGGGCCTCCGAGGGGCAGAGCAATGGGCCTCGATGTTGCTCAGCCGGACCACGGCGTGGGGGGTGTCTGGAGGTCCTCAGTGACCTTGGAGGGAAATGGATGCACACCCGAGGGGCCTAGGAGTCCTCAAATGGGTAATTCCGTTCAAATAAACCCGAACGGTGACTAAGAACTCATGGAAACTGCTGCATGCCGCCCTTCCTGCCCGGCTACGCAGGGCCTAAACTGGAGGCAGATTCTCACGTTGAGTTTCCCTTTCGTTCTGGAGCTTGTCAGGCTAACCACCACCGCGGCCATGGAAGCAACGTGTTGAGACGGAGCAAACTCATTTTCTTCCCAGAAGCATTTCTACCGGGTTTCCAGGCCTGTCGACAGCAGGGGACGTCAGGCAGCTTCAAGGCAGCATGAAGGCAGCCTTCCAAGTGGGAAAGCAAGGATAGTTCCAGCAGGCTCCCGTTTCCACGCGCACACTCAGCTTACCTCCCTGTGGTTTCTAACCAGTCCAAAGAGACACATGTTACCCTGCGTTTGCTTCCCTGAACCAACTCCCCGAAGTAAGGTGTTCTGGGTCAAGTGAACTGCCTCAACCAAGGAATGCCCTGCCTAGTTACGCCTCTGGGGCCTGTGGCTATTCCAAAGCCTGCAGTGCCACAGGAAGCACAGGGCTGAAATCGCAGTAAGAACGCAAGCCGACTTTCTCTTGGAGGCAGGGTGACTTCCGGCAGGGGGGTCCTAGATGGAATGCGAGGCCGAGGGTTCTCTCAGGGCAGCTCAGACTAGGGCAAGGCACAAGACCTCAAAGGCATGTGAGACGTGCCAGAAGTCTGTTGGTGAAAGTGTGGGTTTGGTGGGGAAACGAATCTGCTCCAGGAGAGAGTGCAGGGCGTTTCCCTACACTCGGCGTATGGAGACCGGCTCCAAAGGGCTCTGGGCCTGGATGTTGCTCAGCAGACCCAGGGGTGCCCGGGAGTACTCCGTGTTCCAGCCTGGAACAGGGTGCCCCCGCGAGCCTCCCAGGTGTCCAGGAAACTCTACTGCCGTTCAAGACACGCAGAGCAGAGGCTACGGCCTCACGGAAACTGCTGCGCGGCTCCGCTTCTGCACCTCACGTCAGGGCCTTCCCTCCAGGCCTGTGCTCAATCTGGCTGTCCCGTTAGCGACGCAGCATTGCGAGATGCTGACGTTCTCCTCGAGCAGAGTGCCTTCAGGTACGAGGCCCGTGAAGTAGGCAAAGCAGAGTGTTTTCTCACGGCAGCTCTCACAAGGGCGACGACAAAGATTTCCTGGGAGCTTCGGACTCACCAGAAATCTGATTCTGAGGCCGTGTGAGGGCTCTGGAAATGGAGCTCTCCTCAAGGAACGTGCAGCGTGTTGCCCATCACTCGGCACGCACACAGGGCCTCCGAGGGGCAGAGCAATGGGCCTTGATGTTGCTCAGCCGGACCACAGCGTGGGGGGTGTCTGGAGGTCCTCAGTGACCTTGGAGGGAAATGGATGCACACCCGAGGGGCCTAGGAGTCCTCAAATGGGTAATTCCGTTCAAATAAACCCGAACGGTGACTAAGAACTCATGGAAACTGCTGCATGCCGCCCTTCCTGCCCGGCTACGCAGGGCCTAAACTGGAGGCAGATTCTCACGTTGAGTTTCCCTTTCGTTCTGGAGCTTGTCAGGCTAACCACCACCGCGGCCATGGAAGCAACGTGTTGAGACGGAGCAAACTCATTTTCTTCCCAGAAGCATTTCTACCGGGTTTCCAGGCCTGTCGACAGCAGGGGACGTCAGGCAGCTTCAAGGCAGCATGAAGGCAGCCTTCCAAGTGGGAAAGCAAGGATAGTTCCAGCAGGCTCCCGTTTCCACGCGCACACTCAGCTTACCTCCCTGTGGTTTCTAACCAGTCCAAAGAGACACATGTTACCCTGCGTTTGCTTCCCTGAACCAACTCCCCGAAGTAAGGTGTTCTGGGTCAAGGGAACTGCCTCAACCAAGGAATGCCCTGCCTAGTTACGCCTCTGGGGCCTGTGGCTATTCCAAAGCCTGCAGTGCCACAGGAAGCACAGGGCTGAAATCGCAGTAAGAACGCAAGCCGACTTTCTCTTGGAGGCAGGGTGACTTCCGGCAGGGGGGTCCTAGATGGAATGCGAGGCCGAGGGTTCTCTCAGGGCAGCTCAGACTAGGGCAAGGCACAAGACCTCAAAGGCATGTGAGACGTGCCAGAAGTCTGTTGGTGAAAGTGTGGGTTTGGTGGGGAAACGAATCTGCTCCAGGAGAGAGTGCAGGGCGTTTCCCTACACTCGGCGTATGGAGAGCGGCTCCAAAGGGCTCCGGGCCTGGATGTTGCTCAGCAGACCCAGAGGTGCCCGGGAGTACTCCGTGTTCCAGCCTGGAACAGGGTGCCCCCGCGAGCCTCCCAGGTGTCCAGGAAACTCTACTGCCGTTCAAGACACGCAGAGCAGAGGCTACGGCCTCACGGAAACTGCTGCGCGGCTCCGCTTCTGCACCTCACGTCAGGGCCTTCCCTCCAGGCCTGTGCTCAATCTGGCTGTCCCGTTAGCGACGCAGCATTGCGAGATGCTGACGTTCTCCTCGAGCAGAGTGCCTTCAGGTACGAGGCCCGTGAAGTAGGCAAAGCAGAGTGTTTTCTCACGGCAGCTCTCACAAGGGCGACGACAAAGATTTCCTGGGAGCTTCGGACTCACCAGAAATCTGATTCTGAGGCCGTGTGAGGGCTCTGGAAATGGAGCTCTCCTCAAGGAACGTGCAGCGTGTTGCCCATCACTCGGCACGCACACAGGGCCTCCGAGGGGCAGAGCAATGGGCCTGGATGTTGCTCAGCCGGACCACGGCGTGGGGTGTGTCTGGAGGTCCTCAGTGACGTTGGAGGGAAATGGATGCACACCCGAGGGGCCTAGGAGTCCTCAAATGGGTAATTCCGTTCAAATAAACCCGAACGGTGACTAAGAACTCATGGAAACTGCTGCATGCCGCCCTTCCTGCCCGGCTACTCAGGGCCTAAACTGGAGGCAACTTCTCACGTTGAGTTTCCCTTTCGTTCTGGAGCTTGTCAGGCTAACCACCACCGCGGCCATGGAAGCAACGTGTTGAGACGGAGCAAACTCATTTTCTTCCCAGAAGCATTTCTACCGGGTTTCCAGGCCTGTCGACAGCAGGGGACGTCAGGCAGCTTCAAGGCAGCATGAAGGCAGCCTTCCAAGTGGGAAAGCAAGGATAGTTCCAGCAGGCTCTCGTTTCCACGCGCACACTCAGCTTACCTCCCTGTGGTTTCTAACCAGTCCAAAGAGACACATGTTACCCTGCGTTTGCTTCCCTGAACCAACTCCCCGAAGTAAGGTGTTCTGGGTCAAGGGAACTGCCTCAACCAAGGAATGCCCTGCCTAGTTACGCCTCTGGGGCCTGTGGCTATTCCAAAGCCTGCAGTGCCACAGGAAGCACAGGGCTGAAATCGCAGTAAGAACGCAAGCCGACTTTCTCTTGGAGGCAGGGTGACTTCCGGCAGGGGGGTCCTAGATGGAATGCGAGGCCGAGGGTTCTCTCAGGGCAGCTCAGACTAGGGCAAGGCACAAGACCTCAAAGGCATGTGAGACGTGCCAGAAGTCTGTTGGTGAAAGTGTGGGTTTGGTGGGGAAACGAATCTGCTCCAGGAGAGAGTGCAGGTCGTTTCCCTACACTCGGCGTATGGAGAGCGGCTCCAAAGGGCTCCGGGCCTGGATGTTGCTCAACAGACCCAGGGGTGCCCGGGAGTACTCCGTGTTCCAGCCTGGAACAGGGTGCCCCCGCGAGCCTCACAGGTGTCCAGGAAAATCTACTGCCGTTCAAGACAGGCAGAGCAGAGGCTACGGCCTCACGGAAACTGCTGCGCGGCTCCGCTTCTGCACCTCACGTCAGGGCCTTCCCTCCAGGCCTGTGCTCAATCTGGCTGTCCCGTTAGCGACGCAGCATTGCGAGATGCTGACGTTCTCCTCGAGCAGAGTGCCTTCAGGTACGAGGCCCGTGAAGTAGGCAAAGCAGAGTGTTTTCTCACGGCAGCTCTCACAAGGGCGACGACAAAGATTTCCTGGGAGCTTCGGACTCACCAGAATTCTGGTTCTGAGGCCGTGTGAGGGCTCTGGAAATGGAGCTCTCCTCAAGGAACGTGCAGCGTGTTGCCCATCACTCGGCACGCACACAGGGCCTCCGAGGGGCAGAGCAATGGGCCTCGATGTTGCTCAGCCGGACCACGGCGTGGGGGGTGTCTGGAGGTCCTCAGTGACCTTGGAGGGAAATGGATGCACACCCGAGGGGCCTAGGAGTCCTCAAATGGGTAATTCCGTTCAAATAAACCCGAACGGTGACTAAGAACTCATGGAAACTGCTGCATGCCGCCCTTCCTGCCCGGCTACGCAGGGCCTAAACTGGAGGCAGATTCTCACGTTGAGTTTCCCTTTCGTTCTGGAGCTTGTCAGGCTAACCACCACCGCGGCCATGGAAGCAACGTGTTGAGACGGAGCAAACTCATTTTCTTCCCAGAAGCATTTCTACCGGGTTTCCAGGCCTGTCGACAGCAGGGGACGTCAGGCAGCTTCAAGGCAGCATGAAGGCAGCCTTCCAAGTGGGAAAGCAAGGATAGTTCCAGCAGGCTCCCGTTTCCACGCGCACACTCAGCTTACCTCCCTGTGGTTTCTAACCAGTCCAAAGAGACACATGTTACCCTGCGTTTGCTTCCCTGAACCAACTCCCCGAAGGAAGGTGTTCTGGGTCAAGGGAACTGCCTCAACCAAGGAATGCCCTGCCTAGTTACGCCTCTGGGGCCTGTGGCTATTCCAAAGCCTGCAGTGCCACAGGAAGCACAGGGCTGAAATCGCAGTAAGAACGCAAGCCGACTTTCTCTTGGAGGCAGGGTGACTTCCGGCAGGGGGGTCCTAGATGGAATGCGAGGCCGAGGGTTCTCTCAGGGCAGCTCAGACTAGGGCAAGGCACAAGACCTCAAAGGCATGTGAGACGTGCCAGAAGTCTGTTGGTGAAAGTGTGGGTTTGGTGGGGAAACGAATCTGCTCCAGGAGAGAGTGCAGGGCGTTTCCCTACACTCGGCGTATGGAGAGCGGCTCCAAAGGGCTCCGGGCCTGGATGTTGCTCAGCAGACCCAGGGGTGCCCGGGAGTACTCCGTGTTCCAGCCTGGAACAGGGTGCCCCCGCGAGCCTCCCAGGTGTCCAGGAAACTCTACTGCCGTTCAAGACACGCAGAGCAGAGGCTACGGCCTCACGGAAACTGCTGCGCGGCTCCGCTTCTGCACCTCACGTCAGGGCCTTCCCTCCAGGCCTGTGCTCAATCTGGCTGTCCCGTTAGCGACGCAGCATTGCGAGATGCTGACGTTCTCCTCGAGCAGAGTGCCTTCAGGTACGAGGCCCGTGAAGTAGGCAAAGCAGAGTGTTTTCTCACGGCAGCTCTCACAAGGGCGACGACAAAGATTTCCTGGGAGCTTCGGACTCACCAGAAATCTGATTCTGAGGCCGTGTGAGGGCTCTGGAAATGGAGCTCTCCTCAAGGAACGTGCAGCGTGTTGCCCATCACTCGGCACGCACACAGGGCCTCCGAGGGGCAGAGCAATGGGCCTTGATGTTGCTCAGCCGGACCACAGCGTGGGGGGTGTCTGGAGGTCCTCAGTGACCTTGGAGGGAAATGGATGCACACCCGAGGGGCCTAGGAGTCCTCAAATGGGTAATTCCGTTCAAATAAACCCGAACGGTGACTAAGAACTCATGGAAACTGCTGCATGCCGCCCTTCCTGCCCGGCTACGCAGGGCCTAAACTGGAGGCAGATTCTCACGTTGAGTTTCCCTTTCGTTCTGGAGCTTGTCAGGCTAACCACCACCGCGGCCATGGAAGCAACGTGTTGAGACGGAGCAAACTCATTTTCTTCCCAGAAGCATTTCTACCGGGTTTCCAGGCCTGTCGACAGCAGGGGACGTCAGGCAGCTTCAAGGCAGCATGAAGGCAGCCTTCCAAGTGGGAAAGCAAGGATAGTTCCAGCAGGCTCCCGTTTCCACGCGCACACTCAGCTTACCTCCCTGTGGTTTCTAACCAGTCCAAAGAGACACATGTTACCCTGCGTTTGCTTCCCTGAACCAACTCCCCGAAGTAAGGTGTTCTGGGTCAAGGGAACTGCCTCAACCAAGGAATGCCCTGCCTAGTTACGCCTCTGGGGCCTGTGGCTATTCCAAAGCCTGCAGTGCCACAGGAAGCACAGGGCTGAAATCGCAGTAAGAACGCAAGCCGACTTTCTCTTGGAGGCAGGGTGACTTCCGGCAGGGGGGTCCTAGATGGAATGCGAGGCCGAGGGTTCTCTCAGGGCAGCTCAGACTAGGGCAAGGCACAAGACCTCAAAGGCATGTGAGACGTGCCAGAAGTCTGTTGGTGAAAGTGTGGGTTTGGTGGGGAAACGAATCTGCTCCAGGAGAGAGTGCAGGGCGTTTCCCTACACTCGGCGTATGGAGAGCGG
This sequence comes from Grampus griseus, assembly GCF_964374135.1. Taxonomy (NCBI): domain Eukaryota; kingdom Metazoa; phylum Chordata; class Mammalia; order Artiodactyla; family Delphinidae; genus Grampus; species Grampus griseus. Next base: position 94,024 of record NW_028133131.1, read on the forward strand.
CTCCAAAGGGCTCCGGGCCTGGATGTTGCTCAGCAGACCCAGGGGTGCCCGGGAGTACTCCGTGTTCCAGCCTGGAACAGGGTGCCCCCGCGAGCCTCCCAGGTGTCCAGGAAACTCTACTGCCGTTCAAGACACGCAGAGCAGAGGCTACGGCCTCACGGAAACTGCTGCGCGGCTCCGCTTCTGCACCTCACGTCAGGGCCTTCCCTCCAGGCCTGTGCTCAATCTGGCTGTCCCGTTAGCGACGCAGCATTGCGAGATGCTGACGTTCTCCTCGAGCAGAGTGCCTTCAGGTACGAGGCCCGTGAAGTAGGCAAAGCAGAGTGTTTTCTCACGGCAGCTCTCACAAGGGCGACGACAAAGATTTCCTGGGAGCTTCGGACTCACCAGAAATCTGATTCTGAGGCCGTGTGAGGGCTCTGGAAATGGAGCTCTCCTCAAGGAACGTGCAGCGTGTTGCCCATCACTCGGCACGCACACAGGGCCTCCGAGGGGCAGAGCAATGGGCCTTGATGTTGCTCAGCCGGACCACAGCGTGGGGGGTGTCTGGAGGTCCTCAGTGACCTTGGAGGGAAATGGATGCACACCCGAGGGGCCTAGGAGTCCTCAAATGGGTAATTCCGTTCAAATAAACCCGAACGGTGACTAAGAACTCATGGAAACTGCTGCATGCCGCCCTTCCTGCCCGGCTACGCAGGGCATAAACTGGAGGCAGATTCTCACGTTGAGTTTCCCTTTCGTTCTGGAGCTTGTCAGGCTAACCACCACCGCGGCCATGGAAGCAACGTGTTGAGACGGAGCAAACTCATTTTCTTCCCAGAAGCATTTCTACCGGGTTTCCAGGCCTGTCGACAGCAGGGGACGTCAGGCAGCTTCAAGGCAGCATGAAGGCAGCCTTCCAAGTGGGAAAGCAAGGATAGTTCCAGCAGGCTCCCGTTTCCACGCGCACACTCAGCTTACCTCCCTGTGGTTTCTAACCAGTCCAAAGAGACACATGTTACCCTGCGTTTGCTTCCCTGAACCAACTCCCCGAAGTAAGGTGTTCTGGGTCAAGGGAACTGCCTCAACCAAGGAATGCCCTGCCTAGTTACGCCTCTGGGGCCTGTGGCTATTCCAAAGCCTGCAGTGCCACAGGAAGCACAGGGCTGAAATCGCAGTAAGAACGCAAGCCGACTTTCTCTTGGAGGCAGGGTGACTTCCGGCAGGGGGGTCCTAGATGGAATGCGAGGCCGAGGGTTCTCTCAGGGCAGCTCAGACTAGGGCAAGGCACAAGACCTCAAAGGCATGTGAGACGTGCCAGAAGTCTGTTGGTGAAAGTGTGGGTTTGGTGGGGAAACGAATCTGCTCCAGGAGAGAGTGCAGGGCGTTTCCCTACACTCGGCGTATGGAGAGCGGCTCCAAAGGGCTCCGGGCCTGGATGTTGCTCAGCAGACCCAGGGGTGCCCGGGAGTACTCCGTGTTCCAGCCTGGAACAGGGTGCCCCCGCGAGCCTCCCAGGTGTCCAGGAAACTCTACTGCCGTTCAAGACACGCAGAGCAGAGGCTACGGCCTCACGGAAACTGCTGCGCGGCTCCGCTTCTGCACCTCACGTCAGGGCCTTCCCTCCAGGCCTGTGCTCAATCTGGCTGTCCCGTTAGCGACGCAGCATTGCGAGATGCTGACGTTCTCCTCGAGCAGAGTGCCTTCAGGTACGAGGCCCGTGAAGTAGGCAAAGCAGAGTGTTTTCTCACGGCAGCTCTCACAAGGGCGACGACAAAGATTTCCTGGGAGCTTCGGACTCACCAGAAATCTGATTCTGAGGCCGTGTGAGGGCTCTGGAAATGGAGCTCTCCTCAAGGAACGTGCAGCGTGTTGCCCATCACTCGGCACGCACACAGGGCCTCCGAGGGGCAGAGCAATGGGCCTCGATGTTGCTCAGCCGGACCACAGCGTGGGGGGTGTCTGGAGGTCCTCAGTGACCTTGGAGGGAAATGGATGCACACCCGAGGGGCCTAGGAGTCCTCAAATGGGTAATTCCGTTCAAATAAACCCGAACGGTGACTAAGAACTCATGGAAACTGCTGCATGCCGCCCTTCCTTCCCGGCTACGCAGGGCCTAAACTGGAGGCAGATTCTCACGTTGAGGTTCCCTTTCGTTCTGGAGCTTGTCAGGCTAACCACCACTCGCGGCCATGGAAGCACCGGGTTGAGACGGAGCAAACTCATTTTCTTCCCAGAAGCATTTCTACCGGGTTTCCAGGCCTGTCGACAGCAGGGGACGTCAGGCAGCTTCAAGGCAGCATGAAGGCAGCCTTCCAAGTGGGAAAGCAAGGATAGTTCCAGCAGGCTCCCGTTTCCACGCGCACACTCAGCTTACCTCCCTGTGGTTTCTAACCAGTCCAAAGAGACACATGTTACCCTGCGTTTGCTTCCCTGAACCAACTCCCCTAAGTAAGGTGTTCTGCGTCAAGCGAACTGCCTCAACCAAGGAATGCCCTGCCTAGTTACGCCTCTGGGGCCTGTGGCTATTCCAAAGCCTGCAGTGCCACAGGAAGCACAGGGCTGAAATCGCAGTAAGAACGCAAGCCGACTTTCTCTTGGAGGCAGGGTGACTTCCGGCAGGGGGGTCCTAGATGGAATGCGAGGCCGAGGGTTCTCTCAGGGCAGCTCAGACTAGGGCAAGGCACAAGACCTCAAAGGCATGTGAGACGTGCCAGAAGTCTGTTGGTGAAAGTGTGGGTTTGGTGGGGAAACGAATCTGCTCCAGGAGAGAGTGCAGGGCGTTTCCCTACACTCGGCGTATGGAGAGCGGCTCCAAAGGGCTCCGGGCCTGGATGTTGCTCAGCAGACCCAGGGGTGCCCGGGAGTACTCCGTGTTCCAGCCTGGAACAGGGTGCCCCCGCGAGACTCACAGGTGTCCAGGAAACTCTACTGCCGTTCAAGACACGCAGAGCAGAGGCTACGGCCTCACGGAAACTGCTGCGCGGCTCCGCTTCTGCACCTCACGTCAGGGCCTTCCCTCCAGGCCTGTGCTCAATCTGGCTGTCCCGTTAGCGACGCAGCATTGCGAGATGCTGACGTTCTCCTCGAGCAGAGTGCCTTCAGGTACGAGGCCTGCGAACTAGGGAGAGTGTTTTCTCACGGCAGCTCTCACAAGGGCGACGACAAATATTTCCTGGGAGCTTCGGACTCACCAGAAATCTGATTCTGAGGCCGTGTGAGGGCTCTGGAAATGGAGCTCTCCTCAAGGAACGTGCAGCGTGTTGCCCATCACTAGGCACGCACACAGGGCCTCCGAGGGGCAGAGCAATGGGCCTCGATGTTGCTCAGCCGGACCACGGCGTGGGGGGTGTCTGGAGGTCCTCAGTGACCTTGGAGGGAAATGGATGCACACCCGAGGGGCCTAGGAGTCCTCAACTGGGTAATTCCGTTAAAATAAACCCGAACGGTGACTAAGAACTCATGGAAACTGCTGCATGCCGCCCTTCCTGCCCGGCTACGCAGGGCCTAAACTGGAGGCAACTTCTCACGTTGAGTTTCCCTTTCGTTCTGGAGCTTGTCAGGCTAAGCACCACTCGCGGCCATGGAAGCACCGGGTTGAGACGGAGCAAACTCATTTTCTTCCCAGAAGCATTTCTACCGGGTTTCCAGGCCTGTCAACAGCAGGGGACGTCAGGCAGCTTCAAGGCAGCATGAAGGCAGCCTTCCAAGTGGGAAAGCAAGGATAGTTCCAGCAGGCTCCCGTTTCCACGCGCACACTCAGCTTACCTCCCTGTGGTTTCTAACCAGTCCAAAGAGACACATGTTACCCTGCGTTTGCTTCCCTGAACCAACTCCCCGAAGTAAGGTGTTCTGGGTGAAGGGAACTGCCTCAACCAAGGAATGCCCTGCCTAGTTACGCCTCTGGGGCCTGTGGCTATTCCAAAGCCTGCAGTGCCACAGGAAGCACAGGGCTGAAATCGCAGTAAGAACGCAAGCCGACTTTCTCTTGGAGGCAGGGTGACTTCCGGCAGGGGGGTCCTAGATGGAATGCGAGGCCGAGGGTTCTCTCAGGGCAGCTCAGACTAGGGCAAGGCACAAGACCTCAAAGGCATGTGAGACGTGCCAGAAGTCTGTTGGTGAAAGTGTGGGTTTGGTGGGGAAACGAATCTGCTCCAGGAGAGAGTGCAGGGCGTTTCCCTACACTCGGCGTATGGAGAGCGGCTCCAAAGGGCTCCGGGCCTGGATGTTGCTCAGCAGACCCAGGGGTGCCCGGGAGTACTCCGTGTTCCAGCCTGGAACAGGGTGCCCCCGCGAGACTCACAGGTGTCCAGGAAACTCTACTGCCGTTCAAGACACGCAGAGCAGAGGCTACGGCCTCACGGAAACTGCTGCGCGGCTCCGCTTCTGCACCTCACGTCAGGGCCTTCCCTCCAGGCCTGTGCTCAATCTGGCTGTCCCGTTAGCGACGCAGCATTGCGAGATGCTGACGTTCTCCTCGAGCAGAGTGCCTTCAGGTACGAGGCCTGCGAACTAGGGAGAGTGTTTTCTCACGGCAGCTCTCACAAGGGCGACGACAAATATTTCCTGGGAGCTTCGGACTCACCAGAAATCTGATTCTGAGGCCGTGTGAGGGCTCTGGAAATGGAGCTCTCCTCAAGGAACGTGCAGCGTGTTGCCCATCACTAGGCACGCACACAGGGCCTCCGAGGGGCAGAGCAATGGGCCTCGATGTTGCTCAGCCGGACCACGGCGTGGGGGGTGTCTGGAGGTCCTCAGTGACCTTGGAGGGAAATGGATGCACACCCGAGGGGCCTAGGAGTCCTCAACTGGGTAATTCCGTTAAAATAAACCCGAACGGTGACTAAGAACTCATGGAAACTGCTGCATGCCGCCCTTCCTGCCCGGCTACGCAGGGCCTAAACTGGAGGCAACTTCTCACGTTGAGTTTCCCTTTCGTTCTGGAGCTTGTCAGGCTAAGCACCACTCGCGGCCATGGAAGCACCGGGTTGAGACGGAGCAAACTCATTTTCTTCCCAGAAGCATTTCTACCGGGTTTCCAGGCCTGTCAACAGCAGGGGACGTCAGGCAGCTTCAAGGCAGCATGAAGGCAGCCTTCCAAGTGGGAAAGCAAGGATAGTTCCAGCAGGCTCCCGTTTCCACGCGCACACTCAGCTTACCTCCCTGTGGTTTCTAACCAGTCCAAAGAGACACATGTTACCCTGCGTTTGCTTCCCTGAACCAACTCCCCGAAGTAAGGTGTTCTGGGTGAAGGGAACTGCCTCAACCAAGGAATGCCCTGCCTAGTTACGCCTCTGGGGCCTGTGGCTATTCCAAAGCCTGCAGTGCCACAGGAAGCACAGGGCTGAAATCGCAGTAAGAACGCAAGCCGACTTTCTCTTGGAGGCAGGGTGACTTCCGGCAGGGGGGTCCTAGATGGAATGCGAGGCCGAGGGTTCTCTCAGGGCAGCTCAGACTAGGGCAAGGCACAAGACCTCAAAGGCATGTGAGACGTGCCAGAAGTCTGTTGGTGAAAGTGTGGGTTTGGTGGGGAAACGAATCTGCTCCAGGAGAGAGTGCAGGGCGTTTCCCTACACTCGGCGTATGGAGAGCGGCTCCAAAGGGCTCCGGGCCTGGATGTTGCTCAGCAGACCCAGGGGTGCCCGGGAGTACTCCGTGTTCCAGCCTGGAACAGGGTGCCCCCGCGAGCCTCCCAGGTGTCCAGGAAACTCTACTGCCGTTCAAGACAGGCAGAGCAGAGGCTACGGCCTCACGGAAACTGCTGCGCGGCTCCGCTTCTGCACCTCACGTCAGGGCCTTCCCTCCAGGCCTGTGCTCAATCTGGCTGTCCCGTTAGCGACGCAGCATTGCGAGATGCTGACGTTCTCCTCGAGCAGAGTGCCTTCAGGTACGAGGCCTGCGAACTAGGGAGAGTGTTTTCTCACGGCAGCTCTCACAAGGGCGACGACAAAGATTTCCTGGGAGCTTCGGACTCACCAGAATTCTGGTTCTGAGGCCGTGTGAGGGCTCTGGAAATGGAGCTCTCCTCAAGGAACGTGCAGCGTGTTGCCCATCACTCGGCACGCACACAGGGCCTCCGAGGGGCAGAGCAATGGGCCTCGATGTTGCTCAGCCGGACCACAGCGTGGGGGGTGTCTGGAGGTCCTCAGTGACCTTGGAGGGAAATGGATGCACACCCGAGGGGCCTAGGAGTCCTCAAATGGGTAATTCCGTTCAAATAAACCCGAACGGTGACTAAGAACTCATGGAAACTGCTGCATGCCGCCCTTCCTTCCCGGCTACGCAGGGCCTAAACTGGAGGCAGATTCTCACGTTGAGGTTCCCTTTCGTTCTGGAGCTTGTCAGGCTAACCACCACTCGCGGCCATGGAAGCACCGGGTTGAGACGGAGCAAACTCATTTTCTTCCCAGAAGCATTTCTACCGGGTTTCCAGGCCTGTCGACAGCAGGGGACGTCAGGCAGCTTCAAGGCAGCATGAAGGCAGCCTTCCAAGTGGGAAAGCAAGGATAGTTCCAGCAGGCTCCCGTTTCCACGCGCACACTCAGCTTACCTCCCTGTGGTTTCTAACCAGTCCAAAGAGACACATGTTACCCTGCGTTTGCTTCCCTGAACCAACTCCCCTAAGTAAGGTGTTCTGCGTCAAGCGAACTGCCTCAACCAAGGAATGCCCTGCCTAGTTACGCCTCTGGGGCCTGTGGCTATTCCAAAGCCTGCAGTGCCACAGGAAGCACAGGGCTGAAATCGCAGTAAGAACGCAAGCCGACTTTCTCTTGGAGGCAGGGTGACTTCCGGCAGGGGGGTCCTAGATGGAATGCGAGGCCGAGGGTTCTCTCAGGGCAGCTCAGACTAGGGCAAGGCACAAGACCTCAAAGGCATGTGAGACGTGCCAGAAGTCTGTTGGTGAAAGTGTGGGTTTGGTGGGGAAACGAATCTGCTCCAGGAGAGAGTGCAGGGCGTTTCCCTACACTCGGCGTATGGAGAGCGGCTCCAAAGGGCTCCGGGCCTGGATGTTGCTCAGCAGACCCAGGGGTGCCCGGGAGTACTCCGTGTTCCAGCCTGGAACAGGGTGCCCCCGCGAGACTCACAGGTGTCCAGGAAAATCTACTGCCGTTCAAGACAGGCAGAGCAGAGGCTACGGCCTCATGGAAACTGCTGCGCGGCTCCGCTTCTGCACCTCACGTCAGGGCCTTCCCTCCAGGCCTGTGCTCAATCTGGCTGTCCCGTTAGCGACGCAGCATTGCGAGATGCTGACGTTCTCCTCGAGCAGAGTGCCTTCAGGTACGAGGCCCGTGAAGTAGGCAAAGCAGAGTGTTTTCTCACGGCAGCTCTCACAAGGGCGACGACAAAGATTTCCTGGGAGCTTCGGACTCACCAGAAATCTGATTCTGAGGCCGTGTGAGGGCGCTGGAAATGGAGCTCTCCTCAAGGAACGTGCAGCGTGTTGCCCATCACTCGGCACGCACACAGGGCCTCCGAGGGGCAGAGCAATGGGCCTCGATGTTGCTCAGCCGGACCACGGCGTGGGGGGTGTCTGGAGGTCCTCAGTGACCTTGGAGGGAAATGGATGCACACCCGAGGGGCCTAGGAGTCCTCAAATGGGTAATTCCGTTCAAATAAACCCGAACGGTGACTAAGAACTCATGGAAACTGCTGCATGCCGCCCTTCCTGCCCGGCTACGCAGGGCCTAAACTGGAGGCAGATTCTCACGTTGAGTTTCCCTTTCGTTCTGGAGCTTGTCAGGCTAACCACCACCGCGGCCATGGAAGCAACGTGTTGAGACGGAGCAAACTCATTTTCTTCCCAGAAGCATTTCTACCGGGTTTCCAGGCCTGTCGACAGCAGGGGACGTCAGGCAGCTTCAAGGCAGCATGAAGGCAGCCTTCCAAGTGGGAAAGCAAGGATAGTTCCAGCAGGCTCCCGTTTCCACGCGCACACTCAGCTTACCTCCCTGTGGTTTCTAACCAGTCCAAAGAGACACATGTTACCCTGCGTTTGCTTCCCTGAACCAACTCCCCTAAGTAAGGTGTTCTGCGTCAAGCGAACTGCCTCAACCAAGGAATGCCCTGCCTAGTTACGCCTCTGGGGCCTGTGGCTATTCCAAAGCCTGCAGTGCCACAGGAAGCACAGGGCTGAAATCGCAGTAAGAACGCAAGCCGACTTTCTCTTGGAGGCAGGGTGACTTCCGGCAGGGGGGTCCTAGATGGAATGCGAGGCCGAGGGTTCTCTCAGGGCAGCTCAGACTAGGGCAAGGCACAAGACCTCAAAGGCATGTGAGACGTGCCAGAAGTCTGTTGGTGAAAGTGTGGGTTTGGTGGGGAAACGAATCTGCTCCAGGAGAGAGTGCAGGGCGTTTCCCTACACTCGGCGTATGGAGAGCGGCTCCAAAGGGCTCCGGGCCTGGATGTTGCTCAGCAGACCCAGGGGTGCCCGGGAGTACTCCGTGTTCCAGCCTGGAACAGGGTGCCCCCGCGAGACTCACAGGTGTCCAGGAAAATCTACTGCCGTTCAAGACAGGCAGAGCAGAGGCTACGGCCTCACGGAAACTGCTGCGCGGCTCCGCTTCTGCACCTCACGTCAGGGCCTTCCCTCCAGGCCTGTGCTCAATCTGGCTGTCCCGTTAGCGACGCAGCATTGCGAGATGCTGACGTTCTCCTCGAGCAGAGTGCCTTCAGGTACGAGGCCCGTGAAGTAGGCAAAGCAGAGTGTTTTCTCACGGCAGCTCTCACAAGGGCGACGACAAAGATTTCCTGGGAGCTTCGGACTCAGCAGAATTCTGGTTCTGAGGCCGTGTGAGGGCTCTGGAAATGGAGCTCTCCTCAAGGAACGTGCAGCGTGTTGCCCATCACTCGGCACGCACACAGGGCCTCCGAGGGGCAGAGCAATGGGCCTCGATGTTGCTCAGCCGGACCACGGCGTGGGGGGTGTCTGGAGGTCCTCAGTGACCTTGGAGGGAAATGGATGCACACCCGAGGGGCCTAGGAGTCCTCAACTGGGTAATTCCGTTCAAATAAACCCGAACGGTGACTAAGAACTCATGGAAACTGCTGCATGCCGCCCTTCCTGCCCGGCTACGCAGGGCCTAAACTGGAGGCAACTTCTCACGTTGAGTTTCCCTTTCGTTCTGGAGCTTGTCAGGCTAACCACCACTCGCGGCCATGGAAGCACCGGGTTGAGCCGGAGCAAACTCATTTTCTTCCCAGAAGCATTTCTACCGGGTTTCCAGGCCTGTCAACAGCAGGGGACATAAGGCAGCTTCAAGGCAGCATGAAGGCAGCCTTCCAAGTGGGAAAGCAAGGATAGTTCCAGCAGGCTCCCGTTTCCACGCGCACACTCAGCTTACCTCCCTGTGGTTTCTAACCAGTCCAAAGAGACACATGTTACCCTGCGTTTGCTTCCCTGAACCAACTCCCCGAAGTAAGGTGTTCTGGGTCAAGTGAACTGCCACAACCAAGGAATGCCCTGCCTAGTTACGCCTCTGGGGCCTGTGGCTATTCCAAAGCCTGCAGTGCCACAGGAAGCACAGGGCTGAAATCGCAGTAAGAACGCAAGCCGACTTTCTCTTGGAGGCAGGGTGACTTCCGGCAGGGGGGTCCTAGATGGAATGCGAGGCCGAGGGTTCTCTCAGGGCAGCTCAGACTAGGGCAAGGCACAAGACCTCAAAGGCATGTGAGACGTGCCAGAAGTCTGTTGGTGAAAGTGTGGGTTTGGTGGGGAAACGAATCTGCTCCAGGAGAGAGTGCAGGGCGTTTCCCTACACTCGGCGTAGGGAGCGCGGCTCCAAAGGGCTAAGGGCCTGGATGTTGCTTGGCAGACCTAGGGGTGCCGGGGAGTACTCTGTGTTCCAGCCTGGAACAGGGTGCCCCCGCGAGCCTCCCAGGTGTCCAGAAAGCTCTACTGCCGTTAAAGACGCGCAGAGCAGAGGCTACGGCCTCACGGAAACTGCCGCACGGCTCCGCTTCTGCACCTCACGTCAGGGCCTTCCCTCCAGGCCTGTGCTCAATCTGGCTGTCCCGTTAGCGACACAGCATTGCAAGATGCTGACTTTCTCCTCGAGCACAGTGACTTCAGGTACGAGGCCCGCGAAGTAGGCAAAGCAGAGTGTTTTCTCACGGCAGCTCTCACAAGGGCGACGACAAATATTTCCTGGGAGCTTCGGACTCACCAGAAATCGGGTCCTGAGGCTGTTTGAGGGCTCTGGAAATGGAGCTCTCCTCCAGGAACGTGCAGCGTGTGGCCCATCACTCGGCACGCACAGAGGGGCCTCCGAGGGGCAGAGCAATGGGCCTCGATGTTGCTCAGCCGGACCACGGCGTGGGGGTGTCTGGAGGTCCTCAGTGACCTTGGAGGGAAATGGATGCACACCCGAGGGGCCTAGGAGTCCTCAAATGGGAAATTCCGTTAAAATAAACCCGAACGGTGACTAAGAACTCATGGAAACTGCTGCATGCCGCCCTTTCTGCCCGGCTACGTAGGCAGGGCCTAAACTGGAGGCAAGTTCTCACGCTGAGTTTCCCTTCCGTTCTAGAGCTTGTCAGGCTAACCACCACCGCGGCCACGGAAGCACCGGGTAGAGTCGGAGCACACTCATTTTCTTCCCAGAAGCATTTCGACAGGGTTTCCAGGCCTGTCAACAGCCGGGAACGTCAGGTAGCTTCGAGGCAGCATGAATGCAGCCTTCCAAAGGGCAAAGAAAGGATAGTTCCAGCAGGCTCCCGTTTCCACGCGCACACTCAGCTTGCCTCCCTGTGGTTTCTAACCAGTCCAAAGAGACACACGTTACCCTGCGTTTGCTTCCCTGAACCAACTTCTCGAAGTAGGGTGCTCCGCATCAAGTGAACTGCCTCAACCAAGGAATGCCCTGGCTACGCCTCTGGGGCCTGCGGCTATTCAAAAGGCTGCAGGGCCACAGGAAGCACAGGGCTGAAATCGCAGTAAGAACGCAAGCTGACTTTCTCTTGGGGGCAGGGTGACTTCAGGCAGGAGGTCCTAGATGGAATGCGAGCCCGAGGGGTCTCTCAGGGCTGCTCAGGCTAGGGCAAGGCGTAAGACCGCAAAGGCATGTGAGACGTGCCAGAAGTCTGTTCGTGAAAGTGTGGGTTTGGTGGGGAAACGAATCTGCTCCAGAGGAGAGTGCAGGCCGTTTCCCTACACTCGGCGTAGGGAGCGCGGCTCCAAAGGGCTCCGGGCCTGGATGTTGCTTTGCGGACCTAGGGGTGCCGCGGAGTACTCTGTGTTCCAGCCTGGAACAGGGTGCCCCCGCGAGCCTCCCAGGTGTCCAGAAAGCTCTACTGCCGTTAAAGACGCGCAGAGCAGAGGCTACGGCCTCACGGAAACTGCCGCACGGCTCCGCTTCTGCACCTCACGTCAGGGCCTTCCCTCCAGGCCTGTGCTCAATCTGGCTGTCCCGTTAGCGACACAGCATTGCAAGATGCTGACTTTCTCCTCGAGCACAGAGACTTCAGGTACGAGGCCCGCGAAGTAGGCAAAGCAGAGTGTTTTCTCACGGCAGCTCTCACAAGGGCGACGACAAATATTTCCTGGGAGCTTCGGACTCACCAGAAATCGGGTCCTGAGGCTGTTTGAGGGCTCTGGAAATGGAGCTCTCCTCCAGGAACGTGCAGCGTGTGGCGCATCACTCGGCACGCACAGAGGGGCCTCCGAGGGGCAGAGCAATGGGCCTCGATGTTGCTCAGCCGGACCACGGCGTGGGGGTGTCTGGAGGTCCTCAGTGACCTTGGAGGGAAATGGATGCACACCCGAGGGTCCTAGGAGTCCTCAAATGGGAAATTCCGTTAAAATAAACCCGAACGGTGACTAAGAACTCATGGAAACTGCTGCATGCCGCCCTTTCTGCCCGGCTACGTAGGCAGGGCCTAAACTGGAGGCAAGTTCTCACGCTGAATTTCCCTTCCGTTCTAGAGCTTGTCAGGCTAACCACCACCGCGGCCACGGAAGCACCGGGTAGAGTCGGAGCACACTCATTTTCTTCCCAGAAGCATTTCGACAGGGTTTCCAGGCCTGTCAACAGCCGGGAACGTCAGGTAGCTTCGAGGCAGCATGAATGCAGCCTTCCAAAGGGCAAAGAAAGGATAGTTCCAGCAGGCTCCCGTTTCCACGCGCACACTCAGCTTGCCTCCCTGTGGTTTCTAACCAGTCCAAAGAGACACACGTTACCCTGCGTTTGCTTCCCTGAACCAACTTCTCGAAGTAGGGTGCTCCGCATCAAGTGAACTGCCTCAACCAAGGAATGCCCTGGCTACGCCTCTGGGGCCTGCGGCTATTCAAAAGCCTGCAGGGCCACAGGAAGCACAGGGCTGAAATCGCAGTAAGAACGCAAGCCGACTTTCTCTTGGGGGCAGGGTGACTTCAGGCAGGAGGTCCTAGATGGAATGCGAGGCCGAGGGGTCTCTCAGGGCAGCTCAGGCTAGGGCAAGGCGTAAGACCGCAAAGGCATGTGAGACGTGCCAGAAGTCTGTTCGTGAAAGTGTGGGTTTGGTGGGGAAACGAATCTGCTCCAGAAGAGTGTGCAGGCCGTTTCCCTACACTCGGCGTAGGGAGCGCGGCTCCAAAGGGCTAAGGGCCTGGATGTTGCTTGGCAGACCTAGGGGTGCCGGGGAGTACTCTGTGTTCCAGCCTGGAACAGGGTGCCCCCGCGAGCCTCCCAGGTGTCCAGAAAGCTCTACTGCCGTTAAAGACGCGCAGAGCAGAGGCTACGGCCTCACGGAAACTGCCGCACGGTTCCGCTTCTGCACCTCACGTCAGGGCCTTCCCTCCAGGCCTGTGCTCAATCTGGCTGTCCCGTTAGCGACACAGCATTGCAAGATGCTGACTTTCTCCTCGAGCACAGTGACTTCAGGTACGAGGCCCGCGAAGTAGGCAAAGCAGAGTGTTTTCTCACGGCAGCTCTCACAAGGGCGACGACAAATATTTCCTGGGAGCTTCGGACTCACCAGAAATCGGGTCCTGAGGCTGTTTGAGGGCTCTGGAAATGGAGCTCTCCTTCAGGAACGTGCAGCGTGTGGCCCATCACTCGGCACGCACAGAGGGGCCTCCGAGGGGCAGAGCAATGGGCCTCGATGTTGCTCAGCCGGACCACGGCGTGGGGGTGTCTGGAGGTCCTCAGTGACCTTGGAGGGAAATGGATGCACACCCGAGGGGCCTAGGAGTCCTCAAATGGGAAATTCCGTTAAAATAAACCCGAACGGTGACTAAGAACTCATGGAAACTGCTGCATGCCGCCCTTTCTGCCCGGCTACGTAGGCAGGGCCTAAACTGGAGGCAAGTTCTCACGCTGAGTTTCCCTTCCGTTCTAGAGCTTGTCAGGCTAACCACCACCGCGGCCACGGAAGCACCGGGTAGAGTCGGAGCACACTCATTTTCTTCCCAGAAGCATTTCGACAGGGTTTCCAGGCCTGTCAACAGCCGGGAACGTCAGGTAGCTTCGAGGCAGCATGAATGCAGCCTTCCAAAGGGCAAAGAAAGGATAGTTCCAGCAGGCTCCCGTTTCCACGCGCACACTCAGCTTGCCTCCCTGTGGTTTCTAACCAGTCCAAAGAGACACACGTTACCCTGCGTTTGCTTCCCTGAACCAACTTCTCGAAGTAGGGTGCTCCGCATCAAGTGAACTGCCTCAACCAAGGAATGCCCTGGCTACGCCTCTGGGGCCTGCGGCTATTCAAAAGGCTGCAGGGCCACAGGAAGCACAGGGCTGAAATCGCAGTAAGAACGCAAGCCGACTTTCTCTTGGGGGCAGGGTGACTTCAGGCAGGAGGTCCTAGATGGAATGCGAGGCCGAGGGGTCTCTCAGGGCAGCTCAGGCTAGGGCAAGGCGTAAGACCGCAAAGGCATGTGAGACGTGCCAGAAGTCTGTTCGTGAAAGTGTGGGTTTGGTGGGGAAACGAATCTGCTCCAGAGGAGAGTGCAGGCCGTTTCCCTACACTCGGCGTAGGGAGCGCGGCTCCAAAGGGCTCCGGGCCTGGATGTTGCTTTGCGGACCTAGGGGTGCCGCGGAGTACTCTGTGTTCCAGCCTGGAACAGGGTGCCCCCGCGAGCCTCCCAGGTGTCCAGAAAGCTCTACTGCCGTTAAAGACGCGCAGAGCAGAGGCTACGGCCTCACGGAAACTGCCGCACGGCTCCGCTTCTGCACCTCACGTCAGGGCCTTCCCTCCAGGCCTGTGCTCAATCTGGCTGTCCCGTTAGCGACACAGCATTGCAAGATGCTGACTTTCTCCTCGAGCACAGTGACTTCAGGTACGAGGCCCGCGAAGTAGGCAAAGCAGAGTGTTTTCTCACGGCAGCTCTCACAAGGGCGACGACAAATATTTCCTGGGAGCTTCGGACTCACCAGAAATCGGGTCCTGAGGCTGTTTGAGGGCTCTGGAAATGGAGCTCTCCTCCAGGAACGTGCAGCGTGTGGCCCATCACTCGGCACGCACAGAGGGGCCTCCGAGGGGCAGAGCAATGGGCCTCGATGTTGCTCAGCCGGACCACGGCGTGGGGGTGTCTGGAGGTCCTCAGTGACCTTGGAGGGAAATGGATGCACACCCGAGGGGCCTAGGAGTCCTCAAATGGGAAATTCCGTTAAAATAAACCCGAACGGTGACTAAGAACTCATGGAAACTGCTGCATGCCGCCCTTTCTGCCCGGCTACGTAGGCAGGGCCTAAACTGGAGGCAAGTTCTCACGCTGAGTTTCCCTTCCGTTCTAGAGCTTGTCAGGCTAACCACCACCGCGGCCACGGAAGCACCGGGTAGAGTCGGAGCACACTCATTTTCTTCCCAGAAGCATTTCGACAGGGTTTCCAGGCCTGTCAACAGCCGGGAAGGTCAGGTAGCTTCGAGGCAGCATGAATGCAGCCTTCCAAAGGGCAAAGAAAGGATAGTTCCAGCAGGCTCCCGTTTCCACGCGCACACTCAGCTTGCCTCCCTGTGGTTTCTAACCAGTCCAAAGAGACACACGTTACCCTGCGTTTGCTTCCCTGAACCAACTTCTCGAAGTAGGGTGCTCCGCATCAAGTGAACTGCCTCAACCAAGGAATGCCCTGGCTACGCCTCTGGGGCCTGCGGCTATTCAAAAGCCTGCAGGGCCACAGGAAGCACAGGGCTGAAATCGCAGTAAGAACGCAAGCCGACTTTCTCTTGGGGGCAGGGTGACTTCAGGCAGGAGGTCCTAGATGGAATGCGAGCCCGAGGGGTCTCTCAGGGCAGCTCAGGCTAGGGCAAGGCGTAAGACCGCAAAGGCATGTGAGACGTGCCAGAAGTCTGTTCGTGAAAGTGTGGGTTTGGTGGGGAAACGAATCTGCTCCAGAAGACAGTGCAGGCCGTTTCCCTACACTCGGCGTAGGGAGCGCGGCTCCAAAGGGCTCCGGACCTGGATGTTGCTTGGCAGACCTAGGGGTGCCGCGGAGTACTCTGTGTTCCAGCCTGGAACAGGGTGCCCCCGCGAGTCTCCCAGGTGTCCAGAAAGCTCTACTGCCGTTAAAGACGCGCAGAGCAGAGGCTACGGCCTCACGGAAACTGCCGCACGGCTCCGCTTCTGCACCTCACGTCACGGCCTTCCCTCCAGGCTTGTGCTCAATCTGGCTGTCCCGTTAGCGACACAGCATTGCAAGATGCTGACTTTCTCCTCGAGCACAGTGACTTCAGGTACGAGGCCCGCGAAGTAGGCAAAGCAGAGTGTTTTCTCACGGCAGCTCTCACAAGGGCGACGACAAATATTTCCTGGGAGCTTCGGACTCACCAGAAATCTGGTCCTGAGGCTGTTTGAGGGCTCTGGAAATGGAGCTCTCCTCCAGGAACGTGCAGCGTGTTGCCCATCACTCGGCACGCACAGAGGGGCCTCCGAGGGGCAGAGCAATGGGCCTCGATGTTGCTCAGCCGGACCACGGCGTGCGGGTGTCTGGAGGTCCTCAGTGACCTTGGAGGGAAATGGATGCACACCCGAGGGGCCTAGGAGTCCTCAAATGGGAAATTCCGTTAAAATAAACCCGAACGGTGACTAAGAACTCATGGAAACTGCTGCATGCCGCCCTTTCTGCCCGGCTACGTAGGCAGGGTCTAAACTGGAGACAAGTTCTCACGCTGAGTTTCCCTTCCGTTCTAGAGCTTGTCAGGCTAACCACCACCGCGGCCTCGGAAGCACCGGGTTGAGACGGAGCACACTCATATTCTTCCCAGAAGCATTTCGACAGGGTTTCCAGGCCTGTCAACAGCCGGGAACGTCAGGTAGCTTCGAGGCAGCATGAATGCAGCCTTCCAAAGGGCAAAGAAAGGATAGTTCCAGCAGGCTCCCGTTTCCACGCGCACACTCAGCTTGCCTCCCTGTGGTTTCTAACCAGTCCAAAGAGACACACGTTACCCTGCGTTTGCTTCCCTGAACCAACTTCTCGAAGTAGGGTGCTCCGCATCAAGTGAACTGCCTCAACCAAGGAATGCCCTGGCTACGCCTCTGGGGCCTGCGGCTATTCAAAAGGCTGCAGGGCCACAGGAAGCACAGGGCTGAAATCGCAGTAAGAACGCAAGCCGACTTTCTCTTGGGGGCAGGGTGACTTCAGGCAGGAGGTCCTAGATGGAATGCGAGCCCGAGGGGTCTCTCAGGGCTGCTCAGGCTAGGGCAAGGCGTAAGACCGCAAAGGCATGTGAGACGTGCCAGAAGTCTGTTCGTGAAAGTGTGGGTTTGGTGGGGAAACGAATCTGCTCCAGAGGAGAGTGCAGGCCGTTTCCCTACACTCGGCGTAGGGAGCGCGGCTCCAAAGGGCTCCGGGCCTGGATGTTGCTTTGCGGACCTAGGGGTGCCGCGGAGTACTCTGTGTTCCAGCCTGGAACAGGGTGCCCCCGCGAGCCTCCCAGGTGTCCAGAAAGCTCTACTGCCGTTAAAGACGCGCAGAGCAGAGGCTACGGCCTCACGGAAACTGCCGCACGGCTCCGCTTCTGCACCTCACGTCAGGGCCTTCCCTCCAGGCCTGTGCTCAATCTGGCTGTCCCGTTAGCGACACAGCATTGCAAGATGCTGACTTTCTCCTCGAGCACAGTGACTTCAGGTACGAGGCCCGCGAAGTAGGCAAAGCAGAGTGTTTTCTCACGGCAGCTCTCACAAGGGCGACGACAAATATTTCCTGGGAGCTTCGGACTCACCAGAAATCTGGTCCTGAGGCTGTTTGAGGGCTCTGGAAATGGAGCTCTCCTCCAGGAACGTGCAGCGTGTTGCCCATCACTCGGCACGCACAGAGGGGCCTCCGAGGGGCAGAGCAATGGGCCTCGATGTTGCTCAGCCGGACCACGGCGTGCGGGTGTCTGGAGGTCCTCAGTGACCTTGGAGGGAAATGGATGCACACCCGAGGGGCCTAGGAGTCCTCAAATGGGTAATTCCGTTCAAATAAACCCGAACGGTGACTAAGAACTCATGGAAACTGCTGCATGCCGCCCTTTCTGCCCGGCTACGTAGGCAGGGTCTAAACTGGAGACAAGTTCTCACGCTGAGTTTCCCTTCCGTTCTAGAGCTTGTCAGGCTAACCACCACCGCGGCCTCGGAAGCACCGGGTTGAGACGGAGCACACTCATATTCTTCCCAGAAGCATTTCGACAGGGTTTCCAGGCCTGTCAACAGCCGGGAACGTCAGGTAGCTTCGAGGCAGCATGAATGCAGCCTTCCAAAGGGCAAAGAAAGGATAGTTCCAGCAGGCTCCCGTTTCCACGCGCACACTCAGCTTGCCTCCCTGTGGTTTCTAACCAGTCCAAAGAGACACACGTTACCCTGCGTTTGCTTCCCTGAACCAACTTCTCGAAGTAGGGTGCTCCGCATCAAGTGAACTGCCTCAACCAAGGAATGCCCTGGCTACGCCTCTGGGGCCTGCGGCTATTCAAAAGGCTGCAGGGCCACAGGAAGCACAGGGCTGAAATCGCAGTAAGAACGCAAGCCGACTTTCTCTTGGGGGCAGGGTGACTTCAGGCAGGAGGTCCTAGATGGAATGCGAGCCCGAGGGGTCTCTCAGGGCTGCTCAGGCTAGGGCAAGGCGTAAGACCGCAAAGGCATGTGAGACGTGCCAGAAGTCTGTTCGTGAAAGTGTGGGTTTGGTGGGGAAACGAATCTGCTCCAGAGGAGAGTGCAGGCCGTTTCCCTACACTCGGCGTAGGGAGCGCGGCTCCAAAGGGTTCCGGGCCTGGATGTTGCTTGGCAGACCTAGGGGTGCCGGGGAGTACTCTGTGTTCCAGCCTGGAACAGGGTGCCCCCGCGAGCCTCCCAGGTGTCCAGAAAGCTCTACTGCCGTTAAAGACGCGCAGAGCAGAGGCTACGGCCTCACGGAAACTGCCGCACGGCTCCGCTTCTGCACCTCACGTCAGGGCCTTCCCTCCAGGCCTGTGCTCAATCTGGCTGTCCCGTTAGCGACACAGCATTGCAAGATGCTGACTTTCTCCTCGAGCACAGTGACTTCAGGTACGAGGCCCGCGAAGTAGGCAAAGCAGAGTGTTTTCTCACGGCAGCTCTCACAAGGGCGACGACAAATATTTCCTGGGAGCTTCGGACTCACCAGAAATCGGGTCCTGAGGCTGTTTGAGGGCTCTGGAAATGGAGCTCTCCTCCAGGAACGTGCAGCGTGTTGCCCATCACTCGGCACGCACAGAGGGGCCTCCGAGGGGCAGAGCAATGGGCCTCGATGTTGCTCAGCCGGACCACGGCGTGCGGGTGTCTGGAGGTCCTCAGTGACCTTGGAGGGAAATGGATGCACACCCGAGGGGCCTAGGAGTCCTCAAATGGGAAATTCCGTTAAAATAAACCCGAACGGTGACTAAGAACTCATGGAAACTGCTGCATGCCGCCCTTTCTGCCCGGCTACGTAGGCAGGGCCTAAACTGGAGACAAGTTCTCACGCTGAGTTTCCCTTCCGTTCTAGAGCTTGTCAGGCTAACCACCACCGCGGCCTCGGAAGCACCGGGTTGAGACGGAGCACACTCATATTCTTCCCAGAAGCATTTCGACAGGGTTTCCAGGCCTGTCAACAGCCGGGAACGTCAGGTAGCTTCGAGGCAGCATGAATGCAGCCTTCCAAAGGGCAAAGAAAGGATAGTTCCAGCAGGCTCCCGTTTCCACGCGCACACTCAGCTTGCCTCCCTGTGGTTTCTAACCAGTCCACAGAGACACACGTTACCCTGCGTTTGCTTCCCTGAACCAACTTCTCGAAGTAGGGTGCTCCGCATCAAGTGAACCGCCTCAACCAAGGAATGCCCTGGCTACGCCTCTGGGGCCTGCGGCTATTCAAAAACCTGCAGGGCCACAGGAAGCACAGGGCTGAAATCGCAGTAAGAACGCAAGCCGACTTTCTCTTGGGGGCAGGGTGACTTCAGGCAGGAGGTCCTAGATGGAATGCGAGCCCGAGGGGTCTCTCAGGGCTGCTCAGGCTAGGGCAAGGCGTAAGACCGCAAAGGCATGTGAGACGTGCCAGAAGTCTGTTCGTGAAAGTGTGGGTTTGGTGGGGAAACGAATCTGCTCCAGAGGAGAGTGCAGGCCGTTTCCCTACACTCGGCGTAGGGAGCGCGGCTCCAAAGGGCTCCGGGCCTGGATGTTGCTTTGCGGACCTAGAGGTGCCGCGGAGTACTCTGTGTTCCAGCCTGGAACAGGGTGCCCCCGCGAGCCTCCCAGGTGTCCAGAAAGCTCTACTGCCGTTAAAGACGCGCAGAGCAGAGGCTACGGCCTCACGGAAACTGCCGCACGGCTCCGCTTCTGCACCTCACGTCAGGGCCTTCCCTCCAGGCCTGTGCTCAATCTGGCTGTCCCGTTAGCGACACAGCATTGCAAGATGCTGACTTTCTCCTCGAGCACAGTGACTTCAGGTACGAGGCCCGCGAAGTAGGCAAAGCAGAGTGTTTTCTCACGGCAGCTCTCACAAGGGCGACGACAAATATTTCCTGGGAGCTTCGGACTCACCAGAAATCGGGTCCTGAGGCTGTTTGAGGGCTCTGGAAATGGAGCTCTCCTCCAGGAACGTGCAGCGTGTTGCCCATCACTCGGCACGCACAGAGGGGCCTCCGAGGGGCAGAGCAATGGGCCTCGATGTTGCTCAGCCGGACCACGGCGTGCGGGTGTCTGGAGGTCCTCAGTGACCTTGGAGGGAAATGGATGCACACCCGAGGGGCCTAGGAGTCCTCAAATGGGAAATTCCGTTAAAATAAACCCGAACGGTGACTAAGAACTCATGGAAACTGCTGCATGCCGCCCTTTCTGCCCGGCTACGTAGGCAGGGTCTAAACTGGAGACAAGTTCTCACGCTGAGTTTCCCTTCCGTTCTAGAGCTTGTCAGGCTAACCACCACCGCGGCCTCGGAAGCACCGGGTTGAGACGGAGCACACTCATATTCTTCCCAGAAGCATTTCGACAGGGTTTCCAGGCCTGTCAACAGCCGGGAACGTCAGGTAGCTTCGAGGCAGCATGAATGCAGCCTTCCAAAGGGCAAAGAAAGGATAGTTCCAGCAGGCTCCCGTTTCCACGCGCACACTCAGCTTGCCTCCCTGTGGTTTCTAACCAGTCCAAAGAGACACACGTTACCCTGCGTTTGCTTCCCTGAACCAACTTCTCGAAGTAGGGTGCTCCGCATCAAGTGAACTGCCTCAACCAAGGAATGCCCTGGCTACGCCTCTGGGGCCTGCGGCTATTCAAAAGGCTGCAGGGCCACAGGAAGCACAGGGCTGAAATCGCAGTAAGAACGCAAGCCGACTTTCTCTTGGGGGCAGGGTGACTTCAGGCAGGAGGTCCTAGATGGAATGCGAGCCCGAGGGGTCTCTCAGGGCTGCTCAGGCTAGGGCAAGGCGTAAGACCGCAAAGGCATGTGAGACGTGCCAGAAGTCTGTTCGTGAAAGTGTGGGTTTGGTGGGGAAACGAATCTGCTCCAGAGGAGAGTGCAGGCCGTTTCCCTACACTCGGCGTAGGGAGCGCGGCTCCAAAGGGCTCCGGGCCTGGATGTTGCTTGGCAGACCTAGGGGTGCCGGGGAGTACTCTGTGTTCCAGCCTGGAACAGGGTGCCCCCGCGAGCCTCCCAGGTGTCCAGAAAGCTCTACTGCCGTTAAAGACGCGCAGAGCAGAGGCTACGGCCTCACGGAAACTGCCGCACGGCTCCGCTTCTGCACCTCACGTCAGGGCCTTCCCTCCAGGCCTGTGCTCAATCTGGCTGTCCCGTTAGCGACACAGCATTGCAAGATGCTGACTTTCTCCTCGAGCACAGTGACTTCAGGTACGAGGCCCGCGAAGTAGGCAAAGCAGAGTGTTTTCTCACGGCAGCTCTCACAAGGGCGACGACAAATATTTCCTGGGAGCTTCGGACTCACCAGAAATCTGGTCCTGAGGCTGTTTGAGGGCTCTGGAAATGGAGCTCTCCTCAAGGAACGTGCAGCGTGTTGCCCATCACTCGGCACGCACAGAGGGGCCTCCGAGGGGCAGAGCAATGGGCCTCGATGTTGCTCAGCCGGACCACGGCGTGCGGGTGTCTGGAGGTCCTCAGTGACCTTGGAGGGAAATGGATGCACACCCGAGGGGCCTAGGAGTCCTCAAATGGGAAATTCCGTTAAAATAAACCCGAACGGTGACTAAGAACTCATGGAAACTGCTGCATGCCGCCCTTTCTGCCCGGCTACGTAGGCAGGGTCTAAACTGGAGACAAGTTCTCACGCTGAGTTTCCCTTCCGTTCTAGAGCTTGTCAGGCTAACCACCACCGCGGCCTCGGAAGCACCGGGTTGAGACGGAGCACACTCATATTCTTCCCAGAAGCATTTCGACAGGGTTTCCAGGCCTGTCAACAGCCGGGAACGTCAGGTAGCTTCGAGGCAGCATGAATGCAGCCTTCCAAAGGGCAAAGAAAGGATAGTTCCAGCAGGCTCCCGTTTCCACGCGCACACTCAGCTTGCCTCCCTGTGGTTTCTAACCAGTCCAAAGAGACACACGTTACCCTGCGTTTGCTTCCCTGAACCAACTTCTCGAAGTAGGGTGCTCCGCATCAAGTGAACTGCCTCAACCAAGGAATGCCCTGGCTACGCCTCTGGGGCCTGCGGCTATTCAAAAGCCTGCAGGGCCACAGGAAGCACAGGGCTGAAATCGCAGTAAGAACGCAAGCCGACTTTCTCTTGGGGGCAGGGTGACTTCAGGCAGGAGGTCCTAGATGGAATGCGAGCCCGAGGGGTCTCTCAGGGCAGCTCAGGCTAGGGCAAGGCGTAAGACCGCAAAGGCATGTGAGACGTGCCAGAAGTCTGTTCGTGAAAGTGTGGGTTTGGTGGGGAAACGAATCTGCTCCAGAAGACAGTGCAGGCCGTTTCCCTACACTCGGCGTAGGGAGCGCGGCTCCAAAGGGCTCCGGGCCTGGATGTTGCTTGGCAGACCTAGGGGTGCCGGGGAGTACTCTGTGTTCCAGCCTGGAACAGGGTGCCCCCGCGAGCCTCCCAGGTGTCCAGAAAGCTCTACTGCCGTTAAAGACGCGCAGAGCAGAGGCTACGGCCTCACGGAAACTGCCGCACGGCTCCGCTTCTGCACCTCACGTCAGGGCCTTCCCTCCAGGCCTGTGCTCAATCTGGCTGTCCCGTTAGCGACACAGCATTGCAAGATGCTGACTTTCTCCTCGAGCACAGTGACTTCAGGTACGAGGCCCGCGAAGTAGGCAAAGCAGAGTGTTTTCTCACGGCAGCTCTCACAAGGGCGACGACAAATATTTCCTGGGAGCTTCGGACTCACCAGAAATCGGGTCCTGAGGCTGTTTGAGGGCTCTGGAAATGGAGCTCTCCTCCAGGAACGTGCAGCGTGTTGCCCATCACTCGGCACGCACAGAGGGGCCTCCGAGGGGCAGAGCAATGGGCCTCGATGTTGCTCAGCCGGACCACGGCGTGCGGGTGTCTGGAGGTCCTCAGTGACCTTGGAGGGAAATGGATGCACACCCGAGGGGCCTAGGAGTCCTCAAATGGGAAATTCCGTTAAAATAAACCCGAACGGTGACTAAGAACTCATGGAAACTGCTGCATGCCGCCCTTTCTGCCCGGCTACGTAGGCAGGGTCTAAACTGGAGACAAGTTCTCACGCTGAGTTTCCCTTCCGTTCTAGAGCTTGTCAGGCTAACCACCACCGCGGCCTCGGAAGCACCGGGTTGAGACGGAGCACACTCATATTCTTCCCAGAAGCATTTCGACAGGGTTTCCAGGCCTGTCAACAGCCGGGAACGTCAGGTAGCTTCGAGGCAGCATGAATGCAGCCTTCCAAAGGGCAAAGAAAGGATAGTTCCAGCAGGCTCCCGTTTCCACGCGCACACTCAGCTTGCCTCCCTGTGGTTTCTAACCAGTCCAAAGAGACACACGTTACCCTGCGTTTGCTTCCCTGAACCAACTTCTCGAAGTAGGGTGCTCCGCATCAAGTGAACTGCCTCAACCAAGGAATGCCCTGGCTACGCCTCTGGGGCCTGTGGCTATTCAAAAACCTGCAGGGCCACAGGAAGCACAGGGCTGAAATCGCAGTAAGAACGCAAGCCGACTTTCTCTTGGGGGCAGGGTGACTTCAGGCAGGAGGTCCTAGATGGAATGCGAGCCCGAGGGGTCTCTCAGGGCTGCTCAGGCTAGGGCAAGGCGTAAGACCGCAAAGGCATGTGAGACGTGCCAGAAGTCTGTTCGTGAAAGTGTGGGTTTGGTGGGGAAACGAATCTGCTCCAGAGGAGAGTGCAGGCCGTTTCCCTACACTCGGCGTAGGGAGCGCGGCTCCAAAGGGTTCCGGGCCTGGATGTTGCTTGGCAGACCTAGGGGTGCCGGGGAGTACTCTGTGTTCCAGCCTGGAACAGGGTGCCCCCGCGAGCCTCCCAGGTGTCCAGAAAGCTCTACTGCCGTTAAAGACGCGCAGAGCAGAGGCTACGGCCTCACGGAAACTGCCGCACGGCTCCGCTTCTGCACCTCACGTCAGGGCCTTCCCTCCAGGCCTGTGCTCAATCTGGCTGTCCCGTTAGCGACACAGCATTGCAAGATGCTGACTTTCTCCTCGAGCACAGTGACTTCAGGTACGAGGCCCGCGAAGTAGGCAAAGCAGAGTGTTTTCTCACGGCAGCTCTCACAAGGGCGACGACAAATATTTCCTGGGAGCTTCGGACTCACCAGAAATCTGGTCCTGAGGCTGTTTGAGGGCTCTGGAAATGGAGCTCTCCTCCAGGAACGTGCAGCGTGTTGCCCATCACTCGGCACGCACAGAGGGGCCTCCGAGGGGCAGAGCAATGGGCCTCGATGTTGCTCAGCCGGACCACGGCGTGCGGGTGTCTGGAGGTCCTCAGTGACCTTGGAGGGAAATGGATGCACACCCGAGGGGCCTAGGAGTCCTCAAATGGGAAATTCCGTTAAAATAAACCCGAACGGTGACTAAGAACTCATGGAAACTGCTGCATGCCGCCCTTTCTGCCCGGCTACGTAGGCAGGGTCTAAACTGGAGACAAGTTCTCACGCTGAGTTTCCCTTTCGTTCTAGAGCTTGTCAGGCTAACCACCACCGCGGCCTCGGAAGCACCGGGTTGAGACGGAGCACACTCATATTCTTCCCAGAAGCATTTCGACAGGGTTTCCAGGCCTGTCAACAGCCGGGAACGTCAGGTAGCTTCGAGGCAGCATGAATGCAGCCTTCCAAAGGGGAAAGAAAGGATAGTTCCAGCAGGCTCCCGTTTCCACGCGCACACTCAGCTTGCCTCCCTGTGGTTTCTAACCAGTCCACAGAGACACACGTTACCCTGCGTTTGCTTCCCTGAACCAACTTCTCGAAGTAGGGTGCTCCGCATCAAGCGAACTGCCTCAACCAAGGAATGCCCTGCCTAGTTACGCCTCTGGGGCCTGCGGCTATTCAAAAGGCTGCAGGGCCACAGGAAGCACAGGGCTGAAATCGCAGTAAGAACGCAAGCCGACTTTCTCTTGGGGGCAGGGTGACTTCAGGCAGGAGGTCCTAGATGGAATGCGAGCCCGAGGGGTCTCTCAGGGCAGCTCAGGCTAGGGCAAGGCGTAAGACCGCAAAGGCATGTGAGACGTGCCAGAAGTCTGTTCGTGAAAGTGTGGGTTTGGTGGGGAAACGAATCTGCTCCAGAGGAGAGTGCAGGCCGTTTCCCTACACTCGGCGTAGGGAGCGCGGCTCCAAAGGGCTCCGGGCCTGGATGTTGCTTGGCAGACCTAGGGGTGCCGGGGAGTACTCTGTGTTCCAGCCTGAAACAGGGTGCCCCCGCGAGCCTCCCAGGTGTCCAGAAAGCTCTACTGCCGTTAAAGAGGCGCAGAGCAGAGCCTACGGCCTCACGGAAACTGCCGCACGGCTCCGCTTCTGCACCTCACGTCAGGGCCTTCCCTCCAGGCCTGTGCTCAATCTGGCTGTCCCGTTAGCGACACAGCATTGCAAGATGCTGACTTTCTCCTCGAGCACAGTGACTTCAGGTACGAGGCCCGCAAAGTAGGCAAAGCAGAGTGTTTTCTCACGGCAGCTCTCACAAGGGCGACGACAAATATTTCCTGGGAGCTTCGGACTCACCAGAAATCGGGTCCTGAGGCTGTTTGAGGGCTCTGGAAATGGAGCTCTCCTCCAGGAACGTGCAGCGTGTGGCCCATCACTCGGCACGCACAGAGGGGCCTCCGAGGGGCAGAGCAATGGGCCTCGATGTTGCTCAGCCGGACCACGGCGTGCGGGTGTCTGGAGGTCCTCAGTGACCTTGGAGGGAAATGGATGCACACCCGAGGGGCCTAGGAGTCCTCAAATGGGAAATTCCGTTAAAATAAACCCGAACGGTGACTAAGAACTCATGGAAACTGCTGCATGCCGCCCTTTCTGCCCGGCTACGTAGGCAGGGCCTAAACTGGAGGCAAGTTCTCACGCTGAGTTTCCATTTCGTTCTTGAGCTTGTCAGGCTAACCACCACCGCGGCCACGGAAGCACCGGGTTGAGACGGAGCACACTCGTTTTCCTTCCCAGAAGCATTTCGACAGGGTTTCCAGGCCTGTCAACAGCCGGGAACGTCAGGTAGCTTCGAGGCAGCATGAATGCAGCCTTCCAAAGGGCAAAGAAAGGATAGTTCCAGCAGGCTCCCGTTTCCACGCGCACACTCAGCTTGCCTCCCTGTGGTTTCTAACCAGTCCAAAGAGACACACGTTACCCTGCGTTTGCTTCCCTGAACCAAGTTCTCGAAGTAGGGTGCTCCGCATCAAGTGAACTGCCTCAACCAAGGAATGCCCTGGCTACGCCTCTGGGGCCTGCGGCTATTCAAAAGCCTGCAGGGCCACAGGAAGCACAGGGCTGAAATCGCAGTAAGAACGCAAGCCGACTTTCTCTTGGGGGCAGGGTGACTTCAGGCAGGAGGTCCTAGATGGAATGCGAGCCCGAGGGGTCTCTCAGGGCTGCTCAGGCTAGGGCAAGGCGTAAGACCGCAAAGGCATGTGAGACGTGCCAGAAGTCTGTTCGTGAAAGTGTGGGTTTGGTGGGGAAACGAATCTGCTCCAGAAGACAGTGCAGGCCGTTTCCCTACACTCGGCGTAGGGAGCGCGGCTCCAAAGGGCTCCGGGCCTGGATGTTGCTTGGCAGACCTAGGGGTGCCGGGGAGTACTCTGTGTTCCAGCCTGGAACAGGGTGCCCCCGCGAGCCTCCCAGGTGTCCAGAAAACTCTACTGCCGTTAAAGACGCGCAGAGCAGAGGCTACGGCCTCACGGAAACTGCCGCACGGCTCCACTTCTGCACCTCACGTCAGGGCCTTCCCTCCAGGCCTGTGCTCAATCTGGCTGTCCCGTTAGCGACACAGCATTGCAAGATGCTGACTTTCTCCTCGAGCACAGTGACTTCAGGTACGAGGCCCGCGAAGTAGGCAAAGCAGAGTGTTTTCTCACGGCAGCTCTCACACGGGCGACGACAAATATTTCCTGGGAGCTTCGGACTCACCAGAAATCTGGTCCTGAGGCTGTTTGAGGGCTCTGGAAATGGAGCTCTCCTCCAGGAACGTGCAGCGTGTGGCCCAACACTCGGCCCGCATAGAGAGGCCTCGGAGGGGCAGAGCAATGGGCCTCGATGTTGCTCAGCTGGACCACGGCGTGGGTGTTTCTGGAGGTCCTCAGTGACCTTGGAGGGAAATGGATGCACACCCGAGGGGCCTAGGAGTCCTCAAATGGGAAATTCCGTTAAAATAAACCCGAACGGTGACTAAGAACTCATGGAAACTGCTGCATGCCGCCCTTTCTGCCCGGCTACGTAGGCAGGGCCTAAACTGGAGACAAGTTCTCACGCTGAGTTTCCCTTCCGTTCTAGAGCTTGTCAGGCTAACCACCACCGTGGCCTCGGAAGCACCGGGTTGAGACGGAGCACACTCATATTCTTCCCAGAAGCATTTCGACAGGGTTTCCAGGCCTGTCAACAGCCGGGAACGTCAGGTAGCTTCGAGGCAGCATGAATGCAGCCTTCCAAAGGGCAAAGAAAGGATAGTTCCAGCAGGCTCCCGTTTCCACGCGCACACTCAGCTTGCCTCCCTGTGGTTTCTAACCAGTCCACAGAGACACACGTTACCCTGCGTTTGCTTCCCTGAACCAACTTCTCGAAGTAGGGTGCTCCGCATCAAGTGAACTGCCTCAACCAAGGAATGCCCTGGCTACGCCTCTGGGGCCTGCGGCTATTCAAAAACCTGCAGGGCCACAGGAAGCACAGGGCTGAAATCGCAGTAAGAATGCAAGCCGACTTTCTCTTGGGGGCAGGGTGACTTCAGGCAGGAGGTCCTAGATGGAATGCGAGCCCGAGGGGTCTCTCAGGGCTGCTCAGGCTAGGGCAAGGCGTAAGACCGCAAAGGCATGTGAGACGTGCCAGAAGTCTGTTCGTGAAAGTGTGGGTTTGGTGGGGAAACGAATCTGCTCCAGAGGAGAGTGCAGGCCGTTTCCCTACACTCGGCGTAGGGAGCGCGGCTCCAAAGGGCTCCGGGCCTGGATGTTGCTTTGCGGACCTAGGGGTGCCGCGGAGTACTCTGTGTTCCAGCCTGGAACAGGGTGCCCCCGCGAGCCTCCCAGGTGTCCAGAAAGCTCTACTGCCGTTAAAGACGCGCAGAGCAGAGGCTACGGCCTCACGGAAACTGCCGCACGGCTCCGCTTCTGCACCTCACGTCAGGGCCTTCCCTCCAGGCCTGTGCTCAATCTGGCTGTCCCGTTAGCGACACAGCATTGCAAGATGCTGACTTTCTCCTCGAGCACAGTGACTTCAGGTACGAGGCCCGCGAAGTAGGCAAAGCAGAGTGTTTTCTCACGGCAGCTCTCACAAGGGCGACGACAAATATTTCCTGGGAGCTTCGGACTCACCAGAAATCTGGTCCTGAGGCTGTTTGAGGGCTCTGGAAATGGAGCTCTCCTCCAGGAACGTGCAGCGTGTTGCCCATCACTCGGCACGCACAGAGGGGCCTCCGAGGGGCAGAGCAATGGGCCTCGATGTTGCTCAGCCGGACCACGGCGTGCGGGTGTCTGGAGGTCCTCAGTGACCTTGGAGGGAAATGGATGCACACCCGAGGGGCCTAGGAGTCCTCAAATGGGAAATTCCGTTAAAATAAACCCGAACGGTGACTAAGAACTCATGGAAACTGCTGCATGCCGCCCTTTCTGCCCGGCTACGTAGGCAGGGTCTAAACTGGAGACAAGTTCTCACGCTGAGTTTCCCTTCCGTTCTAGAGCTTGTCAGGCTAACCACCACCGCGGCCTCGGAAGCACCGGGTTGAGACGGAGCACACTCATATTCTTCCCAGAAGCATTTCGACAGGGTTTCCAGGCCTGTCAACAGCCGGGAACGTCAGGTAGCTTCGAGGCAGCATGAATGCAGCCTTCCAAAGGGCAAAGAAAGGATAGTTCCAGCAGGCTCCCGTTTCCACGCGCACACTCAGCTTGCCTCCCTGTGGTTTCTAACCAGTCCAAAGAGACACACGTTACCCTGCGTTTGCTTCCCTGAACCAACTTCTCGAAGTAGGGTGCTCCGCATCAAGTGAACTGCCTCAACCAAGGAATGCCCTGGCTACGCCTCTGGGGCCTGCGGCTATTCAAAAACCTGCAGGGCCACAGGAAGCACAGGGCTGAAATCGCAGTAAGAACGCAAGCCGACTTTCTCTTGGGGGCAGGGTGACTTCAGGCAGGAGGTCCTAGATGGAATGCGAGCCCGAGGGGTCTCTCAGGGCTGCTCAGGCTAGGGCAAGGCGTAAGACCGCAAAGGCATGTGAGACGTGCCAGAAGTCTGTTCGTGAAAGTGTGGGTTTGGTGGGGAAACGAATCTGCTCCAGAGGAGAGTGCAGGCCGTTTCCCTACACTCGGCGTAGGGAGCGCGGCTCCAAAGGGTTCCGGGCCTGGATGTTGCTTGGCAGACCTAGGGGTGCCGGGGAGTACTCTGTGTTCCAGCCTGGAACAGGGTGCCCCCGCGAGCCTCCCAGGTGTCCAGAAAGCTCTACTGCCGTTAAAGACGCGCAGAGCAGAGGCTACGGCCTCACGGAAACTGCCGCACGGCTCCGCTTCTGCACCTCACGTCAGGGCCTTCCCTCCAGGCCTGTGCTCAATCTGGCTGTCCCGTTAGCGACACAGCATTGCAAGATGCTGACTTTCTCCTCGAGCACAGTGACTTCAGGTACGAGGCCCGCGAAGTAGGCAAAGCAGAGTGTTTTCTCACGGCAGCTCTCACAAGGGCGACGACAAATATTTCCTGGGAGCTTCGGACTCACCAGAAATCTGGTCCTGAGGCTGTTTGAGGGCTCTGGAAATGGAGCTCTCCTCAAGGAACGTGCAGCGTGTTGCCCATCACTCGGCACGCACAGAGGGGCCTCCGAGGGGCAGAGCAATGGACCTCGATGTTGCTCAGCCGGACCACGGCGTGCGGGTGTCTGGAGGTCCTCAGTGACCTTGGAGGGAAATGGATGCACACCCGAGGGGCCTAGGAGTCCTCAAATGGGAAATTCCGTTAAAATAAACCCGAACGGTGACTAAGAACTCATGGAAACTGCTGCATGCCGCCCTTTCTGCCCGGCTACGTAGGCAGGGTCTAAACTGGAGACAAGTTCTCACGCTGAGTTTCCCTTCCGTTCTAGAGCTTGTCAGGCTAACCACCACCGCGGCCTCGGAAGCACCGGGTTGAGACGGAGCACACTCATATTCTTCCCAGAAGCATTTCGACAGGGTTTCCAGGCCTGTCAACAGCCGGGAACGTCAGGTAGCTTCGAGGCAGCATGAATGCAGCCTTCCAAAGGGCAAAGAAAGGATAGTTCCAGCAGGCTCCCGTTTCCACGCGCACACTCAGCTTGCCTCCCTGTGGTTTCTAACCAGTCCACAGAGACACACGTTACCCTGCGTTTGCTTCCCTGAACCAACTTCTCGAAGTAGGGTGCTCCGCATCAAGTGAACTGCCTCAACCAAGGAATGCCCTGGCTACGCCTCTGGGGCCTGCGGCTATTCAAAAGCCTGCAGGGCCACAGGAAGCACAGGGCTGAAATCGCAGTAAGAACGCAAGCCGACTTTCTCTTGGGGGCAGGGTGACTTCAGGCAGGAGGTCCTAGATGGAATGCGAGGCCGAGGGGTCTCTCAGGGCAGCTCAGGCTAGGGCAAGGCGTAAGACCGCAAAGGCATGTGAGACGTGCCAGAAGTCTGTTCGTGAAAGTGTGGGTTTGGTGGGGAAACGAATCTGCTCCAGAGGAGAGTGCAGGCCGTTTCCCTACACTCGGCGTAGGGAGCGCGGCTCCAAAGGGCTCCGGGCCTGGATGTTGCTTGGCAGACCTAGGGGTGCCGGGGAGTACTCTGTGTTCCAGCCTGGAACAGGGTACCCCCGCGAGCCTCCCAGGTGTCCAGAAAGCTCTACTGCCGTTAAAGACGCGCAGAGCAGAGGCTACGGCCTCACGGAAACTGCCGCACGGCTCCGCTTCTGCACCTCACGTCAGGGCCTTCCCTCCAGGCCTGTGCTCAATCTGGCTGTCCCGTTAGCGACACAGCATTGCAAGATGCTGACTTTCTCCTCGAGCACAGTGACTTCAGGTACGAGGCCCGCGAAATAGGCAAAGCAGAGTGTTTTCTCACGGCAGCTCTCACACGGGCAACGACAAATATTTCCTGGGAGCTTCGGACTCACCAGAAATCTGGTCCTGAGGCTGTTTGAGGGCTCTGGAAATGGAGCTCTCCTCCAGGAACGTGCAGCATGTGGCCCAACACTCGGCCCGCACAGAGAGGCCTCGGAGGGGCAGAGCAATGGGCCTCGATGTTGCTCAGCTGGACCACGGCGTGGGTGTTTCTGGAGGTCCTCAGTGACCTTGGAGGGAAATGGATGCACACCCGAGGGGCCTAGGAGTCCTCAAATGGGAAATTCCGTTAAAATAAACCCGAACGGTGACTAAGAACTCATGGAAACTGCTGCATGCCGCCCTTTCTGCCCGGCTACGTAGGCAGGGCCTAAACTGGAGACAAGTTCTCACGCTGAGTTTCCCTTCCGTTCTAGAGCTTGTCAGGCTAACCACCACCGCGGCCTCGGAAGCACCGGGTTGAGACGGAGCACACTCATATTCTTCCCAGAAGCATTTCGACAGGGTTTCCAGGCCTGTCAACAGCCGGGAACGTCAGGTAGCTTCGAGGCAGCATGAATGCAGCCTTCCAAAGGGCAAAGAAAGGATAGTTCCAGCAGGCTCCCGTTTCCACGCGCACCCTCAGCTTGCCTCCCTGTGGTTTCTAACCAGTCCACAGAGACACACGTTACCCTGCGTTTGCTTCCCTGAACCAACTTCTCGAAGTAGGGTGCTCCGCATCAAGTGAACTGCCTCAACCAAGGAATGCCCTGGCTACGCCTCTGGGGCCTGCGGCTATTCAAAAACCTTCAGGGCCACAGGAAGCACAGGGCTGAAATCGCAGTAAGAACGCAAGCCGACTTTCTCTTGGGGGCAGGGTGACTTCAGGCAGGAGGTCCTAGATGGAATGCGAGCCCGAGGGGTCTCTCAGGGCTGCTCAGGCTAGGGCAAGGCGTAAGACCGCAAAGGCATGTGAGACGTGCCAGAAGTCTGTTCGTGAAAGTGTGGGTTTGGTGGGGAAACGAATCTGCTCCAGAGGAGAGTGCAGGCCGTTTCCCTACACTCGGCGTAGGGAGCGCGGCTCCAAAGGACTCCGGGCCTGGATGTTGCTTTGCGGACCTAGGGGTGCCGCGGAGTACTCTGTGTTCCAGCCTGGAACAGGGTGCCCCCGCGAGCCTCCCAGGTGTCCAGAAAGCTCTACTGCCGTTAAAGAGGCGCAGAGCAGAGCCTACGGCCTCACGGAAACTGCCGCACGGCTCCGCTTCTGCACCTCACGTCAGGGCCTTCCCTCCAGGCCTGTGCTCAATCTGGCTGTCCCGTTAGCGACACAGCATTGCAAGATGCTGACTTTCTCCTCGAGCACAGTGACTTCAGGTACGAGGCCCGCGAAGTAGGCAAAGCAGAGTGTTTTCTCACGGCAGCTCTCACAAGGGCGACGACAAATATTTCCTGGGAACTTCGGACTCACCAGAAATCTGGTCCTGAGGCTGTTTGAGGGCTCTGGAAATGGAGCTCTCCTCCAGGAACGTGCAGCGTGTTGCCCATCACTCGGCACGCACAGAGGGGCCTCCGAGGGGCAGAGCAATGGGCCTCGATGTTGCTCAGCCGGACCACGGCGTGCGGGTGTCTGGAGGTCCTCAGTGACCTTGGAGGGAAATGGATGCACACCCGAGGGGCCTAGGAGTCCTCAAATGGGAAATTCCGTTAAAATAAACCCGAACGGTGACTAAGAACTCATGGAAACTGCTGCATGCCGCCCTTTCTGCCCGGCTACGTAGGCAGGGTCTAAACTGGAGACAAGTTCTCACGCTGAGTTTCCCTTCCGTTCTAGAGCTTGTCAGGCTAACCACCACCGCGGCCTCGGAAGCACCGGGTTGAGACGGAGCACACTCATATTCTTCCCAGAAGCATTTCGACAGGGTTTCCAGGCCTGTCAACAGCCGGGAACGTCAGGTAGCTTCGAGGCAGCATGAATGCAGCTTTCCAAAGGGCAAAGAAAGGATAGTTCCAGCAGGCTCCCGTTTCCACGCGCACACTCAGCTTGCCTCCCTGTGGTTTCTAACCAGTCCACAGAGACACACGTTACCCTGCGTTTGCTTCCCTGAACCAACTTCTCGAAGTAGGGTGCTCCGCATCAAGTGAACTGCCTCAACCAAGGAATGCCCTGGCTACGCCTCTGGGGCCTGCGGCTATTCAAAAACCTGCAGGGCCACAGGAAGCACAGGGCTGAAATCGCAGTAAGAACGCAAGCCGACTTTCTCTTGGGGGCAGGGTGACTTCAGGCAGGAGGTCCTAGATGGAATGCGAGCCCGAGGGGTCTCTCAGGGCTGCTCAGGCTAGGGCAAGGCGTAAGACCGCAAAGGCATGTGAGACGTGCCAGAAGTCTGTTCGTGAAAGTGTGGGTTTGGTGGGGAAACGAATCTGCTCCAGAGGAGAGTGCAGGCCGTTTCCCTACACTCGGCGTAGGGAGCGCGGCTCCAAAGGGCTCCGGGCCTGGATGTTGCTTTGCGGACCTAGGGGTGCCGCGGAGTACTCTGTGTTCCAGCCTGGAACAGGGTGCCCCCGCGAGCCTCCCAGGTGTCCAGAAAGCTCTACTGCCGTTAAAGACGCGCAGAGCAGAGGCTACGGCCTCACGGAAACTGCCGCACGGCTCCGCTTCTGCACCTCACGTCAGGGCCTTCCCTCCAGGCCTGTGCTCAATCTGGCTGTCCCGTTAGCGACACAGCATTGCAAGATGCTGACTTTCTCCTCGAGCACAGTGACTTCAGGTACGAGGCCCGCGAAATAGGCAAAGCAGAGTGTTTTCTCACGGCAGCTCTCACAAGGGCGACGACAAATATTTCCTGGGAGCTTCGGACTCACCAGAAATCTGGTCCTGAGGCTGTTTGAGGGCTCTGGAAATGGAGCTCTCCTCAAGGAACGTGCAGCGTGTTGCCCATCACTCGGCACGCACAGAGGGGCCTCTGAGGGGCAGAGCAATGGGCCTCGATGTTGCTCAGCCGGACCACGGCGTGCGGGTGTCTGGAGGTCCTCAGTGACCTTGGAGGGAAATGGGTGCACACCCGAGGGGCCTAGGAGTCCTCAAATGGGAAATTCCGTTAAAATAAACCCGAACGGTGACTAAGAACTCATGGAAACTGCTGCATGCCGCCCTTTCTGCCCGGCTACGTAGGCAGGGCCTAAACTGGAGGCAAGTTCTCACGCTGAGTTTCCATTTCGTTCTGGAGCTTGTCAGGCTAACCACCACCGCGGCCTCGGAAGCACCGGGTTGAGACGGAGCACACTCGTTTTCCTTCCCAGAAGCATTTCGACAGGGTTTCCAGGCCTGTCAACAGCCGGGAACGTCAGGTAGCTTCGAGGCAGCATGAATGCAGCCTTCCAAAGGGCAAAGAAAGGATAGTTCCAGCAGGCTCCCGTTTCCACGCGCACACTCAGCTTGCCTCCCTGTGGTTTCTAACCAGTCCAAAGAGACACACGTTACCCTGCGTTTGCTTCCCTGAACCAACTTCTCGAAGTAGGGTGCTCCGCATCAAGTGAACTGCCTTAACCAAGGAATGCCCTGGCTACGCCTCTGGGGCCTGCGGCTATTCAAAAGCCTGCAGGGCCACAGGAAGCACAGGGCTGAAATCGCAGTAAGAACGCAAGCCGACTTTCTCTTGGGGGCAGGGTGACTTCAGGCAGGAGGTCCTAGATGGAATGCGAGGCCGAGGGGTCTCTCAGGGCAGCTCAGGCTAGGGCAAGGCGTAAGACCGCAAAGGCATGTGAGACGTGCCAGAAGTCTGTTCGTGAAAGTGTGGGTTTGGTGGGGAAACGAATCTGCTCCAGAGGAGAGTGCAGGCCGTTTCCCTACACTCGGCGTAGGGAGCGCGGCTCCAAAGGGCTCCGGGCCTGGATGTTGCTTGGCAGACCTAGGGGTGCCGGGGAGTACTCTGTGTTCCAGCCTGGAACAGGGTGCCCCCGCGAGCCTCCCAGGTGTCCAGAAAGCTCTACTGCCGTTAAAGACGCGCAGAGCAGAGCCTACGGCCTCACGGAAACTGCCGCACGGCTCCGCTTCTGCACCTCACGTCAGGGCCTTCCCTCCAGGCCTGTGCTCAATCTGGCTGTCCCGTTAGCGACACAGCATTGCAAGATGCTGACTTTCTCCTCGAGCACAGTGACTTCAGGTACGAGGCCCGCAAAGTAGGCAAAGCAGAGTGTTTTCTCACGGCAGCTCTCACAAGGGCGACGACAAATATTTCCTGGGAGCTTCGGACTCACCAGAAATCGGATCCTGAGGCTGTTTGAGGGCTCTGGAAATGGAGCTCTCCTCCAGGAACGTGCAGCGTGTTGCCCATCACTCGGCACGCACAGAGGGGCCTCCGAGGGGCAGAGCAATGGGCCTCGATGTTGCTCAGCCGGACCACGGCGTGCGGGTGTCTGGAGGTCCTCAGTGACCTTGGAGGGAAATGGATGCACACCCGAGGGGCCTAGGAGTCCTCAAATGGGAAATTCCGTTAAAATAAACCCGAACGGTGACTAAGAACTCATGGAAACTGCTGCATGCCGCCCTTTCTGCCCGGCTACGTAGGCAGGGCCTAAACTGGAGGCAAGTTCTCACGCTGAGTTTCCATTTCGTTCTGGAGCTTGTCAGGCTAACCACCACCGCGGCCTCGGAAGCACCGGGTTGAGACGGAGCACACTCGTTTTCCTTCCCAGAAGCATTTCTACCGGGTTTCCAGGCCTGTCGACAGCAGGGGACGTCAGGCAGCTTCAAGGCAGCATGAAGGCAGCCTTCCAAGTGGGAAAGCAAGGATAGTTCCAGCAGACTCCCGTTTCCACGCGCACCCTCAGCTTACCTCCCTGTGGTTTCTAACCAGTCCAAAGAGACACATGTTACCCTGCGTTTGCTTCCCTGAACCAACTCCCCGAAGTAAGGTGTTCTGCGTCAAGCGAACTGCCTCAACCAAGGAATGCCCTGCCTAGTTACGCCTCTGGGGCCTGTGGCTATTCCAAAGCCTGCAGTGCCACAGGAAGCACAGGGCTGAAATCGCAGTAAGAACGCAAGCCGACTTTCTCTTGGAGGCAGGGTGACTTCCGGCAGGGGGGTCCTAGATGGAATGCGAGGCCGAGGGTTCTCTCAGGGCAGCTCAGACTAGGGCAAGGCACAAGACCTCAAAGGCATGTGAGACGTGCCAGAAGTCTGTTGGTGAAAGTGTGGGTTTGGTGGGGAAACGAATCTGCTCCAGGAGAGAGTGCAGGGCGTTTCCCTACACTCGGCGTATGGAGAGCGGCTCCAAAGGGCTCCGGGCCTGGATGTTGCTCAGCAGACCCAGGGGTGCCCGGGAGTACTCCGTGTTCCAGCCTGGAACAGGGTGCCCCCGCGAGACTCACAGGTGTCCAGGAAAATCTACTGCCGTTCAAGACACGCAGAGCAGAGGCTACGGCCTCACGGAAACTGCTGCGCGGCTCCGCTTCTGCACCTCACGTCAGGGCCTTCCCTCCAGGCCTGTGCTCAATCTGGCTGTCCCGTTAGCGACGCAGCATTGCGAGATGCTGACGTTCTCCTCGAGCAGAGTGCCTTCAGGTACGAGGCCTGCGAACTAGGGAGAGTGTTTTCTCACGGCAGCTCTCACAAGGGCGATGACAAAGATTTCCTGGGAGCTTCGGACTCACCAGAATTCTGGTTCTGAGGCCGTGTGAGGGCTTTGGAAATGGAGCTCTCCTCCAGGAACGTGCAACGTGTTGCCCATCACTCGGCACGCACACAGGGCCTCCGAGGGGCAGAGCAATGGGCCTCGATGTTGCTCAGCCGGACCACAGCTTGGGGGGTGTCTGGAGGTCCTCAGTGACCTTGGAGGGAAATGGATGCACACCCGAGGGGCCTAGGAGTCCTCAAATGGGTAATTCCGTTCAAATAAACCCGAACGGTGACTAAGAACTCATGGAAACTGCTGCATGCCGCCCTTCCTGCCCGGCTACGCAGGGCCTAAACTGGAAGCAGATTCTCACGTTGAGTTTCCCTTTCGTTCTGGAGCTTGTCAGGCTAACCACCACCGCGGCCATGGAAGCACCGGGTTGAGACGGAGCAAACTGATTTTCTTCCCAGAAGCATTTCTACCGGGTTTCCAGGCCTGTCGACAGCAGGGGACGTCAGGCAGCTTCAAGGCAGCATGAAGGCAGCCTTCCAAGTGGGAAAGCAAGGATAGTTCCAGCAGGCTCCCGTTTCCACGCGCACACTCAGCTTGCCTCCCTGTGGTTTCTAACCAGTCCAAAGAGACACATGTTACCCTGCGTTTGCTTCCCTGAACCAACTTCTCGAAGTAGGGTGCTCCGCATCAAGTGAACTGCCTCAACCAAGGAATGCCCTGGCTACGCCTCTGGGGCCTGCGGCTATTCAATAGGCTGCAGGGCCACAGGAAGCACAGGGCTGAAATCGCAGTAAGAACGCAAGCCGATTTTCTCTTGGGGGCAGGGTGACTTCAGGCAGGAGGTCCTAGATGGAATGCGAGGCCGAGGGGTCTCTCAGGGCAGCTCAGGGAAGGGCAAGGCGTAAGACCGCAAAGGCATGTGAGACGTGCCAGAAGTCTGTTCGTGAAAGTGTGGGTTTGGTGGGGAAACGAATCTGCTCCAGAGGAGAGTGCAGGCCGTTTCCCTACACTCGGCGTAGGGAGCGCGGCTCCAAAGGGCTCCGGGCCTGGATGTTGCTTGGCAGACCTAGGGGTGCCGGGGAGTACTCTGTGTTCCAGCCTGAGACAGGGTGCCCCCGCGAGCCTCCCAGGTGTCCAGAAAGCTCTACTGCCGTTAAAGACGCGCAGAGCAGAGGCTACGGCCTCACGGAAACTGCCGCACGGCTCTGCTTCTGCACCTCACGTCAGGGCCTTCCCTCCAGGCCTGTGCTCAATCTGGCTGTCCCATTAGCGACACAGCATTGCAAGATGCTGACTTTCTCCTCGAGCACAGTGACTTCAGGTACGAGGCCCGCGAAGTAGGCAAAGCAGAGTGTTTTCTCACGGCAGCTCTCACAAGGGCGACGACAAATATTTCCTGGGAGCTTCGGACTCACCAGAAATCTGGTCCTGAGGCTGTTTGAGGGCTCTGGAAATGGAGCTCTCCTCAAGGAACGTGCAGCGTGTTGCCCATCACTCGGCACGCACAGAGGGGCCTCCGAGGGGCAG
This sequence comes from Grampus griseus, assembly GCF_964374135.1. Taxonomy (NCBI): domain Eukaryota; kingdom Metazoa; phylum Chordata; class Mammalia; order Artiodactyla; family Delphinidae; genus Grampus; species Grampus griseus. The sequence continues at coordinate 132,161 of NW_028133131.1, forward strand.
AGCAATGGGCCTCGATGTTGCTCAGCCGGACCACGGCGTGCGGGTGTCTGGAGGTCCTCAGTGACCTTGGAGGGAAATGGATGCACACCCGAGGGGCCTAGGAGTCCTCAAATGGGAAATTCCGTTAAAATAAACCCGAACGGTGACTAAGAACTCATGGAAACTGCTGCATGCCGCCCTTTCTGCCCGGCTACGTAGGCAGGGTCTAAACTGGAGACAAGTTCTCACGCTGAGTTTCCCTTCCGTTCTAGAGCTTGTCAGGCTAACCACCACAGCGGCCTCGGAAGCACCGGGTTGAGACGGACCACACTCATATTCTTTCCAGAAGCATTTCGACAGGGTTTCCAGGCCTGTCAACAGCCGGGAACGTCAGGTAGCTTCGAGGCAGCATGAATGCAGCCTTCCAAAGGGCAAAGAAAGGATAGTTCCAGCAGGCTCCCGTTTCCACGCGCACACTCAGCTTGCCTCCCTGTGGTTTCTAACCAGTCCACAGAGACACACGTTACCCTGCGTTTGCTTCCCTGAACCAACTTCTCGAAGTAGGGTGCTCCGCATCAAGTGAACTGCCTCAACCAAGGAATGCCCTGGCTACGCCTCTGGGGTCTGCGGCTATTCAAAAGCCTGCAGGGCCACAGGAAGCACAGGGCTGAAATCGCAGTAAGAACGCAAGCCGACTTTCTCTTGGGGGCAGGGTGACTTCAGGCAGGAGGTCCTAGATGGAATGCGAGCCCGAGGGGTCTCTCAGGGCAGCTCAGGCTAGGGTAAGGCGTAAGACCGCAAAGGCATGTGAGACGTGCCAGAAGTCTGTTCGTGAAAGTGTGGGTTTGGTGGGGAAACGAATCTGCTCCAGAGGAGAGTGCAGGCCGTTTCCCTACACTCGGCGTAGGGAGCGCGGCTCCAAAGGGCTCCGGGCCTGGATGTTGCTTGGCAGACCTAGGGGTGCTGGGGAGTACTCTGTGTTCCAGCCTGGAACAGGGTACCCCCGCGAGCCTCCCAGGTGTCCAGAAAGCTCTACTGCCGTTAAAGACGCGCAGAGCAGAGCCTACGGCCTCACGGAAACTGCCGCACGGCTCCGCTTCTGCACCTCACGTCAGGGCCTTCCCTCCAGGCCTGTGCTCAATCTGGCTGTCCCGTTAGCGACACAGCATTGCAAGATGCTGACTTTCTCCTCGAGCACAGTGACTTCAGGTACGAGGCCCGCGAAATAGGCAAAGCAGAGTGTTTTCTCACGGCAGCTCTCACACGGGCGACGACAAATATTTCCTGGGAGCTTCGGACTCACCAGAAATCTGGTCCTGAGGCTGTTTGAGGGCTCTGGAAATGGAGCTCTCCTCCAGGAACGTGCAGCATGTGGCCCAACACTCGGCCCGCACAGAGAGGCCTCGGAGGGGCAGAGCAATGGGCCTCGATGTTGCTCAGCTGGACCACGGCGTGGGTGTTTCTGGAGGTCCTCAGTGACCTTGGAGGGAAATGGATGCACACCCGAGGGGCCTAGGAGTCCTCAAATGGGAAATTCCGTTAAAATAAACCCGAACGGTGACTAAGAACTCATGGAAACTGCTGCATGCCGCCCTTTCTGCCCGGCTACGTAGGCAGGGCCTAAACTGGAGACAAGTTCTCACGCTGAGTTTCCCTTCCGTTCTAGAGCTTGTCAGGCTAACCACCACAGCGGCCTCGGAAGCACCGGGTTGAGACGGAGCACACTCATATTCTTCCCAGAAGCATTTCGACACGGTTTCCAGGCCTGTCAACAGCCGGGAACGTCAGGTAGCTTCGAGGCAGCATGAATGCAGCCTTCCAAAGGGCAAAGAAAGGATAGTTCCAGCAGGCTCCCGTTTCCACGCGCACACTCAGCTTGCCTCCCTGTGGTTTCTAACCAGTCCACAGAGACACACGTTACCCTGCGTTTGCTTCCCTGAACCAACTTCTCGAAGTAGGGTGCTCCGCATCAAGTGAACTGCCTCAACCAAGGAATGCCCTGGCTACGCCTCTGGGGCCTGCGGCTATTCAAAAACCTGCAGGGCCACAGGAAGCACAGGGCTGAAATCGCAGTAAGAACGCAAGCCGACTTTCTCTTGGGGGCAGGGTGACTTCAGGCAGGAGGTCCTAGATGGAATGCGAGCCCGAGGGGTCTCTCAGGGCTGCTCAGGCTAGGGCAAGGCGTAAGACCGCAAAGGCATGTGAGACGTGCCAGAAGTCTGTTCGTGAAAGTGTGGGTTTGGTGGGGAAACGAATCTGCTCCAGAGGAGAGTGCAGGCCGTTTCCCTACACTCGGCGTAGGGAGCGCGGCTCCAAAGGGCTCCGGGCCTGGATGTTGCTTTGCGGACCTAGGGGTGCCGCGGAGTACTCTGTGTTCCAGCCTGGAACAGGGTGCCCCCGCGAGCCTCCCAGGTGTCCAGAAAGCTCTACTGCCGTTAAAGACGCGCAGAGCAGAGGCTACGGCCTCACGGAAACTGCCGCACGGCTCCGCTTCTGCACCTCACGTCAGGGCCTTCCCTCCAGGCCTGTGCTCAATCTGGCTGTCCCGTTAGCGACACAGCATTGCAAGATGCTGACTTTCTCCTCGAGCACAGTGACTTCAGGTACGAGGCCCGCGAAATAGGCAAAGCAGAGTGTTTTCTCACGGCAGCTCTCACAAGGGCGACGACAAATATTTCCTGGGAGCTTCGGACTCACCAGAAATCTGGTCCTGAGGCTGTTTGAGGGCTCTGGAAATGGAGCTCTCCTCAAGGAACGTGCAGCGTGTTGCCCATCACTCGGCACGCACAGAGGGGCCTCTGAGGGGCAGAGCAATGGGCCTCGATGTTGCTCAGCCGGACCACGGCGTGCGGGTGTCTGGAGGTCCTCAGTGACCTTGGAGGGAAATGGGTGCACACCCGAGGGGCCTAGGAGTCCTCAAATGGGAAATTCCGTTAAAATAAACCCGAACGGTGACTAAGAACTCATGGAAACTGCTGCATGCCGCCCTTTCTGCCCGGCTACGTAGGCAGGGCCTAAACTGGAGGCAAGTTCTCACGCTGAGTTTCCATTTCGTTCTGGAGCTTGTCAGGCTAACCACCACCGCGGCCTCGGAAGCACCGGGTTGAGACGGAGCACACTCGTTTTCCTTCCCAGAAGCATTTCGACAGGGTTTCCAGGCCTGTCAACAGCCGGGAACGTCAGGTAGCTTCGAGGCAGCATGAATGCAGCCTTCCAAAGGGCAAAGAAAGGATAGTTCCAGCAGGCTCCCGTTTCCACGCGCACACTCAGCTTGCCTCCCTGTGGTTTCTAACCAGTCCAAAGAGACACACGTTACCCTGCGTTTGCTTCCCTGAACCAACTTCTCGAAGTAGGGTGCTCCGCATCAAGTGAACTGCCTTAACCAAGGAATGCCCTGGCTACGCCTCTGGGGCCTGCGGCTATTCAAAAGCCTGCAGGGCCACAGGAAGCACAGGGCTGAAATCGCAGTAAGAACGCAAGCCGACTTTCTCTTGGGGGCAGGGTGACTTCAGGCAGGAGGTCCTAGATGGAATGCGAGGCCGAGGGGTCTCTCAGGGCAGCTCAGGCTAGGGCAAGGCGTAAGACCGCAAAGGCATGTGAGACGTGCCAGAAGTCTGTTCGTGAAAGTGTGGGTTTGGTGGGGAAACGAATCTGCTCCAGAGGAGAGTGCAGGCCGTTTCCCTACACTCGGCGTAGGGAGCGCGGCTCCAAAGGGCTCCGGGCCTGGATGTTGCTTGGCAGACCTAGGGGTGCCGGGGAGTACTCTGTGTTCCAGCCTGGAACAGGGTGCCCCCGCGAGCCTCCCAGGTGTCCAGAAAGCTCTACTGCCGTTAAAGACGCGCAGAGCAGAGCCTACGGCCTCACGGAAACTGCCGCACGGCTCCGCTTCTGCACCTCACGTCAGGGCCTTCCCTCCAGGCCTGTGCTCAATCTGGCTGTCCCGTTAGCGACACAGCATTGCAAGATGCTGACTTTCTCCTCGAGCACAGTGACTTCAGGTACGAGGCCCGCAAAGTAGGCAAAGCAGAGTGTTTTCTCACGGCAGCTCTCACAAGGGCGACGACAAATATTTCCTGGGAGCTTCGGACTCACCAGAAATCGGATCCTGAGGCTGTTTGAGGGCTCTGGAAATGGAGCTCTCCTCCAGGAACGTGCAGCGTGTTGCCCATCACTCGGCACGCACAGAGGGGCCTCCGAGGGGCAGAGCAATGGGCCTCGATGTTGCTCAGCCGGACCACGGCGTGCGGGTGTCTGGAGGTCCTCAGTGACCTTGGAGGGAAATGGATGCACACCCGAGGGGCCTAGGAGTCCTCAAATGGGAAATTCCGTTAAAATAAACCCGAACGGTGACTAAGAACTCATGGAAACTGCTGCATGCCGCCCTTTCTGCCCGGCTACGTAGGCAGGGCCTAAACTGGAGGCAAGTTCTCACGCTGAGTTTCCATTTCGTTCTGGAGCTTGTCAGGCTAACCACCACCGCGGCCTCGGAAGCACCGGGTTGAGACGGAGCACACTCGTTTTCCTTCCCAGAAGCATTTCTACCGGGTTTCCAGGCCTGTCGACAGCAGGGGACGTCAGGCAGCTTCAAGGCAGCATGAAGGCAGCCTTCCAAGTGGGAAAGCAAGGATAGTTCCAGCAGACTCCCGTTTCCACGCGCACCCTCAGCTTACCTCCCTGTGGTTTCTAACCAGTCCAAAGAGACACATGTTACCCTGCGTTTGCTTCCCTGAACCAACTCCCCGAAGTAAGGTGTTCTGCGTCAAGCGAACTGCCTCAACCAAGGAATGCCCTGCCTAGTTACGCCTCTGGGGCCTGTGGCTATTCCAAAGCCTGCAGTGCCACAGGAAGCACAGGGCTGAAATCGCAGTAAGAACGCAAGCCGACTTTCTCTTGGAGGCAGGGTGACTTCCGGCAGGGGGGTCCTAGATGGAATGCGAGGCCGAGGGTTCTCTCAGGGCAGCTCAGACTAGGGCAAGGCACAAGACCTCAAAGGCATGTGAGACGTGCCAGAAGTCTGTTGGTGAAAGTGTGGGTTTGGTGGGGAAACGAATCTGCTCCAGGAGAGAGTGCAGGGCGTTTCCCTACACTCGGCGTATGGAGAGCGGCTCCAAAGGGCTCCGGGCCTGGATGTTGCTCAGCAGACCCAGGGGTGCCCGGGAGTACTCCGTGTTCCAGCCTGGAACAGGGTGCCCCCGCGAGACTCACAGGTGTCCAGGAAAATCTACTGCCGTTCAAGACACGCAGAGCAGAGGCTACGGCCTCACGGAAACTGCTGCGCGGCTCCGCTTCTGCACCTCACGTCAGGGCCTTCCCTCCAGGCCTGTGCTCAATCTGGCTGTCCCGTTAGCGACGCAGCATTGCGAGATGCTGACGTTCTCCTCGAGCAGAGTGCCTTCAGGTACGAGGCCTGCGAACTAGGGAGAGTGTTTTCTCACGGCAGCTCTCACAAGGGCGATGACAAAGATTTCCTGGGAGCTTCGGACTCACCAGAATTCTGGTTCTGAGGCCGTGTGAGGGCTTTGGAAATGGAGCTCTCCTCCAGGAACGTGCAACGTGTTGCCCATCACTCGGCACGCACACAGGGCCTCCGAGGGGCAGAGCAATGGGCCTCGATGTTGCTCAGCCGGACCACAGCTTGGGGGGTGTCTGGAGGTCCTCAGTGACCTTGGAGGGAAATGGATGCACACCCGAGGGGCCTAGGAGTCCTCAAATGGGTAATTCCGTTCAAATAAACCCGAACGGTGACTAAGAACTCATGGAAACTGCTGCATGCCGCCCTTCCTGCCCGGCTACGCAGGGCCTAAACTGGAAGCAGATTCTCACGTTGAGTTTCCCTTTCGTTCTGGAGCTTGTCAGGCTAACCACCACCGCGGCCATGGAAGCACCGGGTTGAGACGGAGCAAACTGATTTTCTTCCCAGAAGCATTTCTACCGGGTTTCCAGGCCTGTCGACAGCAGGGGACGTCAGGCAGCTTCAAGGCAGCATGAAGGCAGCCTTCCAAGTGGGAAAGCAAGGATAGTTCCAGCAGGCTCCCGTTTCCACGCGCACACTCAGCTTGCCTCCCTGTGGTTTCTAACCAGTCCAAAGAGACACATGTTACCCTGCGTTTGCTTCCCTGAACCAACTTCTCGAAGTAGGGTGCTCCGCATCAAGTGAACTGCCTCAACCAAGGAATGCCCTGGCTACGCCTCTGGGGCCTGCGGCTATTCAATAGGCTGCAGGGCCACAGGAAGCACAGGGCTGAAATCGCAGTAAGAACGCAAGCCGATTTTCTCTTGGGGGCAGGGTGACTTCAGGCAGGAGGTCCTAGATGGAATGCGAGGCCGAGGGGTCTCTCAGGGCAGCTCAGGGAAGGGCAAGGCGTAAGACCGCAAAGGCATGTGAGACGTGCCAGAAGTCTGTTCGTGAAAGTGTGGGTTTGGTGGGGAAACGAATCTGCTCCAGAGGAGAGTGCAGGCCGTTTCCCTACACTCGGCGTAGGGAGCGCGGCTCCAAAGGGCTCCGGGCCTGGATGTTGCTTGGCAGACCTAGGGGTGCCGGGGAGTACTCTGTGTTCCAGCCTGAGACAGGGTGCCCCCGCGAGCCTCCCAGGTGTCCAGAAAGCTCTACTGCCGTTAAAGACGCGCAGAGCAGAGGCTACGGCCTCACGGAAACTGCCGCACGGCTCTGCTTCTGCACCTCACGTCAGGGCCTTCCCTCCAGGCCTGTGCTCAATCTGGCTGTCCCATTAGCGACACAGCATTGCAAGATGCTGACTTTCTCCTCGAGCACAGTGACTTCAGGTACGAGGCCCGCGAAGTAGGCAAAGCAGAGTGTTTTCTCACGGCAGCTCTCACAAGGGCGACGACAAATATTTCCTGGGAGCTTCGGACTCACCAGAAATCTGGTCCTGAGGCTGTTTGAGGGCTCTGGAAATGGAGCTCTCCTCAAGGAACGTGCAGCGTGTTGCCCATCACTCGGCACGCACAGAGGGGCCTCCGAGGGGCAGAGCAATGGGCCTCGATGTTGCTCAGCCGGACCACGGCGTGCGGGTGTCTGGAGGTCCTCAGTGACCTTGGAGGGAAATGGATGCACACCCGAGGGGCCTAGGAGTCCTCAAATGGGAAATTCCGTTAAAATAAACCCGAACGGTGACTAAGAACTCATGGAAACTGCTGCATGCCGCCCTTTCTGCCCGGCTACGTAGGCAGGGCCTAAACTGGAGACAAGTTCTCACGCTGAGTTTCCCTTCCGTTCTAGAGCTTGTCAGGCTAACCACCACAGCGGCCTCGGAAGCACCGGGTTGAGACGGAGCACACTCATATTCTTCCCAGAAGCATTTCGACACGGTTTCCAGGCCTGTCAACAGCCGGGAACGTCAGGTAGCTTCGAGGCAGCATGAATGCAGCCTTCCAAAGGGCAAAGAAAGGATAGTTCCAGCAGGCTCCCGTTTCCACGCGCACACTCAGCTTGCCTCCCTGTGGTTTCTAACCAGTCCACAGAGACACACGTTACCCTGCGTTTGCTTCCCTGAACCAACTTCTCGAAGTAGGGTGCTCCGCATCAAGTGAACTGCCTCAACCAAGGAATGCCCTGGCTACGCCTCTGGGGCCTGCGGCTATTCAAAAACCTTCAGGGCCACAGGAAGCACAGGGCTGAAATCGCAGTAAGAACGCAAGCCGACTTTCTCTTGGGGGCAGGGTGACTTCAGGCAGGAGGTCCTAGATGGAATGCAAGCCCGAGGGGTCTCTCAGGGCTGCTCAGGCTAGGGCAAGGCGTAAGACCGCAAAGGCATGTGAGACGTGCCAGAAGTCTGTTCGTGAAAGTGTGGGTTTGGTGGGGAAACGAATCTGCTCCAGAGGAGAGTGCAGGCCGTTTCCCTACACTCGGCGTAGGGAGCGCGGCTCCAAAGGGCTCCGGGCCTGGATGTTGCTTTGCGGACCTAGGGGTGCCGCGGAGTACTCTGTGTTCCAGCCTGGAACAGGGTGCCCCCGCGAGCCTCCCAGGTGTCCAGAAAGCTCTACTGCCGTTAAAGACGCGCAGAGCAGAGGCTACGGCCTCACGGAAACTGCCGCACGGCTCCGCTTCTGCACCTCACGTCAGGGCCTTCCCTCCAGGCCTGTGCTCAATCTGGCTGTCCCGTTAGCGACACAGCATTGCAAGATGCTGACTTTCTCCTCGAGCACAGTGACTTCAGGTACGAGGCCCGCGAAGTAGGCAAAGCAGAGTGTTTTCTCACGGCAGCTCTCACAAGGGCGACGACAAATATTTCCTGGGAGCTTCGGACTCACCAGAAATCTGGTCCTGAGGCTGTTTGAGGGCTCTGGAAATGGAGCTCTCCTCCAGGAACGTGCAGCGTGTTGCCCATCACTCGGCACGCACAGAGGGGCCTCCGAGGGGCAGAGCAATGGGCCTCGATGTTGCTCAGCCGGACCACGGCGTGCGGGTGTCTGGAGGTCCTCAGTGACCTTGGAGGGAAATGGATGCACACCCGAGGGGCCTAGGAGTCCTCAAATGGGAAATTCCGTTAAAATAAACCCGAACGGTGACTAAGAACTCATGGAAACTGCTGCATGCCGCCCTTTCTGCCCGGCTACGTAGGCAGGGCCTAAACTGGAGACAAGTTCTCACGCTGAGTTTCCCTTCCGTTCTAGAGCTTGTCAGGCTAACCACCACCGCGGCCTCGGAAGCACCGGGTTGAGACGGAGCACACTCATATTCTTCCCAGAAGCATTTCGACAGGGTTTCCAGGCCTGTCAACAGCCGGGAACGTCAGGTAGCTTCGAGGCAGCATGAATGCAGCCTTCCAAAGGGCAAAGAAAGGATAGTTCCAGCAGGCTCCCGTTTCCACGCGCACACTCAGCTTGCCTCCCTGTGGTTTCTAACCAGTCCACAGAGACACACGTTACCCTGCGTTTGCTTCCCTGAACCAACTTCTCGAAGTAGGGTGCTCCGCATCAAGTGAACTGCCTCAACCAAGGAATGCCCTGGCTACGCCTCTGGGGCCTGCGGCTATTCAAAAACCTTCAGGGCCACAGGAAGCACAGGGCTGAAATCGCAGTAAGAACGCAAGCCGACTTTCTCTTGGGGGCAGGGTGACTTCAGGCAGGAGGTCCTAGATGGAATGCGAGCCCGAGGGGTCTCTCAGGGCTGCTCAGGCTAGGGCAAGGCGTAAGACCGCAAAGGCATGTGAGACGTGCCAGAAGTCTGTTCGTGAAAGTGTGGGTTTGGTGGGGAAACGAATCTGCTCCAGAGGAGAGTGCAGGCCGTTTCCCTACACTCGGCGTAGGGAGCGCGGCTCCAAAGGGCTCCGGGCCTGGATGTTGCTTTGCGGACCTAGGGGTGCCGCGGAGTACTCTGTGTTCCAGCCTGGAACAGGGTGCCCCCGCGAGCCTCCCAGGTGTCCAGAAAGCTCTACTGCCGTTAAAGACGCGCAGAGCAGAGGCTACGGCCTCACGGAAACTGCCGCACGGCTCCGCTTCTGCACCTCACGTCAGGGCCTTCCCTCCAGGCCTGTGCTCAATCTGGCTGTCCCGTTAGCGACACAGCATTGCAAGATGCTGACTTTCTCCTCGAGCACAGTGACTTCAGGTACGAGGCCCGCGAAATAGGCAAAGCAGAGTGTTTTCTCACGGCAGCTCTCACAAGGGCGACGACAAATATTTCCTGGGAGCTTCGGACTCACCAGAAATCTGGTCCTGAGGCTGTTTGAGGGCTCTGGAAATGGAGCTCTCCTCAAGGAACGTGCAGCGTGTTGCCCATCACTCGGCACGCACAGAGGGGCCTCTGAGGGGCAGAGCAATGGGCCTCGATGTTGCTCAGCCGGACCACGGCGTGCGGGTGTCTGGAGGTCCTCAGTGACCTTGGAGGGAAATGGGTGCACACCCGAGGGGCCTAGGAGTCCTCAAATGGGAAATTCCGTTAAAATAAACCCGAACGGTGACTAAGAACTCATGGAAACTGCTGCATGCCGCCCTTTCTGCCCGGCTACGTAGGCAGGGCCTAAACTGGAGGCAAGTTCTCACGCTGAGTTTCCATTTCGTTCTGGAGCTTGTCAGGCTAACCACCACCGCGGCCTCGGAAGCACCGGGTTGAGACGGAGCACACTCGTTTTCCTTCCCAGAAGCATTTCGACAGGGTTTCCAGGCCTGTCAACAGCCGGGAACGTCAGGTAGCTTCGAGGCAGCATGAATGCAGCCTTCCAAAGGGCAAAGAAAGGATAGTTCCAGCAGGCTCCCGTTTCCACGCGCACACTCAGCTTGCCTCCCTGTGGTTTCTAACCAGTCCAAAGAGACACACGTTACCCTGCGTTTGCTTCCCTGAACCAACTTCTCGAAGTAGGGTGCTCCGCATCAAGTGAACTGCCTCAACCAAGGAATGCCCTGGTTACGCCTCTGGGGCCTGCGGCTATTCAAAAGCCTGCAGGGCCACAGGAAGCACAGGGCTGAAATCGCAGTAAGAACGCAAGCCGACTTTCTCTTGGGGGCAGGGTGACTTCAGGCAGGAGGTCCTAGATGGAATGCGAGGCCGAGGGGTCTCTCAGGGCAGCTCAGGCTAGGGCAAGGCGTAAGACCGCAAAGGCATGTGAGACGTGCCAGAAGTCTGTTCGTGAAAGTGTGGGTTTGGTGGGGAAACGAATCTGCTCCAGAGGAGAGTGCAGGCCGTTTCCCTACACTCGGCGTAGGGAGCGCGGCTCCAAAGGGCTCCGGGCCTGGATGTTGCTTGGCACACCTAGGGGTGCCGGGGAGTACTCTGTGTTCCAGCCTGGAACAGGGTGCCCCCGCGAGCCTCCCAGGTGTCCAGAAAGCTCTACTGCCGTTAAAGACGCGCAGAGCAGAGCCTACGGCCTCACGGAAACTGCCGCACGGCTCCGCTTCTGCACCTCACGTCAGGGCCTTCCCTCCAGGCCTGTGCTCAATCTGGCTGTCCCGTTAGCGACACAGCATTGCAAGATGCTGACTTTCTCCTCGAGCACAGTGACTTCAGGTACGAGGCCCGCGAAGTAGGCAAAGCAGAGTGTTTTCTCACGGCAGCTCTCACAAGGGCGACGACAAATATTTCCTGGGAGCTTCGGACTCACCAGAAATCGGGTCCTGAGGCTGTTTGAGGGCTCTGGAAATGGAGCTCTCCTCCAGGAACGTGCAGCGTGTGGCCCATCACTCGGCACGCACAGAGGGGCCTCCGAGGGGCAGAGCAATGGGCCTCGATGTTGCTCAGCCGGACCACGGCGTGCGGGTGTCTGGAGGTCCTCAGTGACCTTGGAGGGAAATGGATGCACACCCGAGGGGCCTAGGAGTCCTCAAATGGGAAATTCCGTTAAAATAAACCCGAACGGTGACTAAGAACTCATGGAAACTGCTGCATGCCGCCCTTTCTGCCCGGCTACGTAGGCAGGGCCTAAACTGGAGGCAAGTTCTCACGCTGAGTTTCCCTTCCGTTCTAGAGCTTGTCAGGCTAACCACCACCGCGGCCACGGAAGCACCGGGTAGAGTCGGAGCACACTCATTTTCTTCCCAGAAGCATTTCGACAGGGTTTCCAGGCCTGTCAACAGCCGGGAACGTCAGGTAGCATCGAGGCAGCATGAATGCAGCCTTCCAAAGGGCAAAGAAAGGATAGTTCCAGCAGGCTCCCGTTTCCACGCGCACACTCAGCTTGCCTCCCTGTGGTTTCTAACCAGTCCAAAGAGACACACGTTACCCTGCGTTTGCTTCCCTGAACCAACTTCTCGAAGTAGGGTGCTCCGCATCAAGTGAACTGCCTCAACCAAGGAATGCCCTGGCTAAGCCTCTGGGGCCTGCGGCTATTCAAAAGCCTGCAGGGCCACAGGAAGCACTGGGCTGAAATCGCAGTAAGAACGCAAGCCGATTTTCTCTTGGGGGCAGGGTGACTTCAGGCAGGAGGTCCTAGATGGAATGCGAGGCCGAGGGGTCTCTCAGGGCAGCTCAGGCTAGGGCAAGGGGTAAGACCGCAAAGGCATGTGAGACGTGCCAGAAGTCTGTTTGTGAAAGTGTGGGTTTGGTGGGGAAACGAATCTGCTCGAGAGGAGAGTGCAGGCCGTTTCCCTACACTCGGCGTAGGGAGCGCGGCTCCAAAGGGCTCCGGGCCTGGATGTTGCTTGGCAGACCTAGGGGTGCCGGGGAGTACTCTGTGTTCCAGCCTGGAACAGGGTGCCCCCGCGAGCCTCCCAGGTGTCCAGAAAGCTCTACTGCCGTTAAAGACGCGCAGAGCAGAGGCTACGGCCTCACGGAAACTGCCGCACGGCTCCGCTTCTGCACCTCACGTCAGGGCCTTCCCTCCAGGCCTGTGCTCAATCTGGCTGTCCCGTTAGCGACGCAGCATTGCGAGATGCTGACGTTCTCCTCGAGCAGAGTGCCTTCAGGTACGAGGCCCGTGAAGTAGGCAAAGCAGAGTGTTTTCTCACGGCAGCTCTCACAAGGGCGACGACAAATATTTCCTGGGAGCTTCGGACTCACCAGAAATCTGATTTTGAGGCCGTGTGAGGGCTCTGGAAATGGAGCTCTCCTCAAGGAACGTGCAGCGTGTTGCCCATCACTCGGCACGCACAGAGGGGCCTCCGAGGGGCAGAGCAATGGGCCTCGATGTTGCTCAGCCGGACCACGGCGTGGGGGGTGTCTGGAGGTCCTCAGTGACCTTGGAGGGAAATGGATGCACACCCGAGGGGCCTAGGAGTCCTCAAATGGGTAATTCCGTTCAAATAAACCCGAACGGTGACTAAGAACTCATGGAAACTGCTGCATGCCGCCCTTCCTGCCCGGCTACGCAGGGCCTAAACTGGAGGCAGATTCTCACGTTGAGTTTCCCTTTCGTTCTGGAGCTTGTCAGGCTAACCACCACCGCGGCCATGGAAGCACCGGGTTGAGACGGAGCAAACTCATTTTCTTCCCAGAAGCATTTCTACCGGGTTTCCAGGCCTGTCGACAGCAGGGGACGTCAGGCAGCTTCAAGGCAGCATGAAGGCAGCCTTCCAAGTGGGAAAGCAAGGATAGTTCCAGCAGGCTCCCGTTTCCACGCGCACCCTCAGCTTACCTCCCTGTGGTTTCTAACCAGTCCAAAGAGACACATGTTACCCTGCGTTTGCTTCCCTGAACCAACTCCCCGAAGTAAGGTGTTCTGCGTCAAGCGAACTGCCTCAACCAAGGAATGCCCTGCCTAGTTACGCCTCTGGGGCCTGTGGCTATTCCAAAGCCTGCAGTGCCACAGGAAGCACAGGGCTGAAATCGCAGTAAGAACGCAAGCCGACTTTCTCTTGGAGGCAGGGTGACTTCCGGCAGGGGGGTCCTAGATGGAATGCGAGGCCGAGGGTTCTCTCAGGGCAGCTCAGACTAGGGCAAGGCACAAGACCTCAAAGGCATGTGAGACGTGCCAGAAGTCTGTTGGTGAAAGTGTGGGTTTGGTGGGGAAACGAATCTGCTCCAGGAGAGAGTGCAGGGCGTTTCCCTACACTCGGCGTATGGAGAGCGGCTCCAAAGGGCTCCGGGCCTGGATGTTGCTCAGCAGACCCAGGGGTGCCCGGGAGTACTCCGTGTTCCAGCCTGGAACAGGGTGCCCCCGCGAGACTCACAGGTGTCCAGGAAAATCTACTGCCGTTCAAGACACGCAGAGCAGAGGCTACGGCCTCACGGAAACTGCTGCGCGGCTCCGCTTCTGCACCTCACGTCAGGGCCTTCCCTCCAGGCCTGTGCTCAATCTGGCTGTCCCGTTAGCGACGCAGCATTGCGAGATGCTGACGTTCTCCTCGAGCAGAGTGCCTTCAGGTACGAGGCCTGCGAACTAGGGAGAGTGTTTTCTCACGGCAGCTCTCACAAGGGCGATGACAAAGATTTCCTGGGAGCTTCGGACTCACCAGAATTCTGGTTCTGAGGCCGTGTGAGGGCTCTGGAAATGGAGCTCTCCTCCAGGAACGTGCAACGTGTTGCCCATCACTCGGCACGCACACAGGGCCTCCGAGGGGCAGAGCAATGGGCCTCGATGTTGCTCAGCCGGACCACAGCGTGGGGGGTGTCTGGAGGTCCTCAGTGACCTTGGAGGGAAATGGATGCACACCCGAGGGGCCTAGGAGTCCTCAAATGGGTAATTCCGTTCAAATAAACCCGAACGGTGACTAAGAACTCATGGAAACTGCTGCATGCCGCCCTTCCTGCCCGGCTACGCAGGGCCTAAACTGGAAGCAGATTCTCACGTTGAGTTTCCCTTTCGTTCTGGAGCTTGTCAGGCTAACCACCACCGCGGCCATGGAAGCACCGGGTTGAGACGGAGCAAACTCATTTTCTTCCCAGAAGCATTTCTACCGGGTTTCCAGGCCTGTCGACAGCAGGGGACGTCAGGCAGCTTCAAGGCAGCATGAAGGCAGCCTTCCAAGTGGGAAAGCAAGGATAGTTCCAGCAGGCTCCCGTTTCCACGCGCACACTCAGCTTACCTCCCTGTGGTTTCTAACCAGTCCAAAGAGACACATGTTACCCTGCGTTTGCTTCCCTGAACCAACTTCTCGAAGTAGGGTGCTCCGCATCAAGTGAACTGCCTCAACCAAGGAATGCCCTGGCTACGCCTCTGGGGCCTGCGGCTATTCAATAGGCTGCAGGGCCACAGGAAGCACAGGGCTGAAATCGCAGTAAGAACGCAAGCCGATTTTCTCTTGGGGGCAGGGTGACTTCAGGCAGGAGGTCCTAGATGGAATGCGAGGCCGAGGGGTCTCTCAGGGCAGCTCAGGGAAGGGCAAGGCGTAAGACCGCAAAGGCATGTGAGACGTGCCAGAAGTCTGTTCGTGAAAGTGTGGGTTTGGTGGGGAAACGAATCTGCTCCAGAGGAGAGTGCAGGCCGTTTCCCTACACTCGGCGTAGGGAGCGCGGCTCCAAAGGGCTCCGGGCCTGGATGTTGCTTGGCAGACCTAGGGGTGCCGGGGAGTACTCTGTGTTCCAGCCTGAAACAGGGTACCCCCGCGAGCCTCCCAGGTGTCCAGAAAGCTCTACTGCCGTTAAAGACGCGCAGAGCAGAGGCTACGGCCTCACGGAAACTGCCGCATGGCTCCGCTTCTGCACCTCACGTCAGGGCCTTCCCTCCAGGCCTGTGCTCAATCTGGCTGTCCCGTTAGCGACACAGCATTGCAAGATGCTGACTTTCTCCTCGAGCACAGTAACTTCAGGTACGAGGCCCGCGAAATAGGCAAAGCAGAGTGTTTTCTCACGGCAGCTCTCACACGGGCGACGACAAATATTTCCTGGGAGCTTCGGACTCACCAGAAATCTGGTCCTGAGGCTGTTTGAGGGCTCTGGAAATGGAGCTCTCCTCCAGGAACGTGCAGCATGTGGCCCAACACTCGGCCCGCACAGAGAGGCCTCGGAGGGGCAGAGCAATGGGCCTCGATGTTGCTCAGCTGGACCACGGCGTGGGTGTTTCTGGAGGTCCTCAGTGACCTTGGAGGGAAATGGATGCACACCCGAGGGGCCTAGGAGTCCTCAAATGGGAAATTCCGTTAAAATAAACCCGAACGGTGACTAAGAACTCATGGAAACTGCTGCATGCCGCCCTTTCTGCCCGGCTACGTAGGCAGGGCCTAAACTGGAGACAAGTTCTCACGCTGAGTTTCCCTTCCGTTCTAGAGCTTGTCAGGCTAACCACCACCGCGGCCTCGGAAGCACCGGGTTGAGACGGAGCACACTCATATTCTTCCCAGAAGCATTTCGACAGGGTTTCCAGGCCTGTCAACAGCCGGGAACGTCAGGTAGCTTCGAGGCAGCATGAATGCAGCCTTCCAAAGGGCAAAGAAAGGATAGTTCCAGCAGGCTCCCGTTTCCACGCGCACACTCAGCTTGCCTCCCTGTGGTTTCTAACCAGTCCACAGAGACACACGTTACCCTGCGTTTGCTTCCCTGAACCAACTTCTCGAAGTAGGGTGCTCCGCATCAAGTGAACTGCCTCAACCAAGGAATGCCCTGGCTACGCCTCTGGGGCCTGCGGCTATTCAAAAACCTTCAGGGCCACAGGAAGCACAGGGCTGAAATCGCAGTAAGAACGCAAGCCGACTTTCTCTTGGGGGCAGGGTGACTTCAGGCAGGAGGTCCTAGATGGAATGCGAGCCCGAGGGGTCTCTCAGGGCTGCTCAGGCTAGGGCAAGGCGTAAGACCGCAAAGGCATGTGAGACGTGCCAGAAGTCTGTTCGTGAAAGTGTGGGTTTGGTGGGGAAACGAATCTGCTCCAGAGGAGAGTGCAGGCCGTTTCCCTACACTCGGCGTAGGGAGCGCGGCTCCAAAGGGCTCCGGGCCTGGATGTTGCTTTGCGGACCTAGGGGTGCCGCGGAGTACTCTGTGTTCCAGCCTGGAACAGGGTGCCCCCGCGAGCCTCCCAGGTGTCCAGAAAGCTCTACTGCCGTTAAAGACGCGCAGAGCAGAGGCTACGGCCTCACGGAAACTGCCGCACGGCTCCGCTTCTGCACCTCACGACAGGGCCTTCCCTCCAGGCCTGTGCTCAATCTGGCTGTCCCGTTAGCGACACAGCATTGCAAGATGCTGACTTTCTCCTCGAGCACAGTGACTTCAGGTACGAGGCCCGCGAAGTAGGCAAAGCAGAGTGTTTTCTCACGGCAGCTCTCACAAGGGCGACGACAAATATTTCCTGGGAGCTTCGGACTCACCAGAAATCTGGTCCTGAGGCTGTTTGAGGGCTCTGGAAATGGAGCTCTCCTCCAGGAACGTGCAGCGTGTTGCCCATCACTCGGCACGCACAGAGGGGCCTCCGAGGGGCAGAGCAATGGGCCTCGATGTTGCTCAGCCGGACCACGGCGTGCGGGTGTCTGGAGGTCCTCAGTGACCTTGGAGGGAAATGGATGCACACCCGAGGGGCCTAGGAGTCCTCAAATGGGAAATTCCGTTAAAATAAACCCGAACGGTGACTAAGAACTCATGGAAACTGCTGCATGCCGCCCTTTCTGCCCGGCTACGTAGGCAGGGTCTAAACTGGAGACAAGTTCTCACGCTGAGTTTCCCTTCCGTTCTAGAGCTTGTCAGGCTAACCACCACCGCGGCCTCGGAAGCACCGGGTTGAGACGGAGCACACTCATATTCTTCCCAGAAGCACTTCGACAGGGTTTCCAGGCCTGTCAACAGCCGGGAACGTCAGGTAGCTTCGAGGCAGCATGAATGCAGCCTTCCAAAGGGCAAAGAAAGGATAGTTCCAGCAGGCTCCCGTTTCCACGCGCACACTCAGCTTGCCTCCCTGTGGTTTCTAACCAGTCCAAAGAGACACACGTTACCCTGCGTTTGCTTCCCTGAACCAACTTCTCGAAGTAGGGTGCTCCGCATCAAGTGAACTGCCTCAACCAAGGAATGCCCTGGCTACGCCTCTGGGGCCTGCGGCTATTCAAAAACCTGCAGGGCCACAGGAAGCACAGGGCTGAAATCGCAGTAAGAACGCAAGCCGACTTTCTCTTGGGGGCAGAGTGACTTCAGGCAGGAGGTCCTAGATGGAATGCGAGCCCGAGGGGTCTCTCAGGGCTGCTCAGGCTAGGGCAAGGCGTAAGACCGCAAAGGCATGTGAGACGTGCCAGAAGTCTGTTCGTGAAAGTGTGGGTTTGGTGGGGAAACGAATCTGCTCCAGAGGAGAGTGCAGGCCGTTTCCCTACACTCGGCGTAGGGAGCGCGGCTCCAAAGGGTTCCGGGCCTGGATGTTGCTTGGCAGACCTAGGGGTGCCGGGGAGTACTCTGTGTTCCAGCCTGGAACAGGGTGCCCCCGCGAGCCTCCCAGGTGTCCAGAAAGCTCTACTGCCGTTAAAGACGCGCAGAGCAGAGGCTACGGCCTCACGGAAACTGCCGCACGGCTCCGCTTCTGCACCTCACGTCAGGGCCTTCCCTCCAGGCCTGTGCTCAATCTGGCTGTCCCGTTAGCGACACAGCATTGCAAGATGCTGACTTTCTCCTCGAGCACAGTGACTTCAGGTACGAGGCCCGCGAAGTAGGCAAAGCAGAGTGTTTTCTCACGGCAGCTCTCACAAGGGCGACGACAAATATTTCCTGGGAGCTTCGGACTCACCAGAAATCTGGTCCTGAGGCTGTTTGAGGGCTCTGGAAATGGAGCTCTCCTCCAGGAACGTGCAGCGTGTTGCCCATCACTCGGCACGCACAGAGGGGCCTCCGAGGGGCAGAGCAATGGGCCTCGATGTTGCTCAGCCGGACCACGGCGTGCGGGTGTCTGGAGGTCCTCAGTGACCTTGGAGGGAAATGGATGCACACCCGAGGGGCCTAGGAGTCCTCAAATGGGAAATTCCGTTAAAATAAACCCGAACGGTGACTAAGAACTCATGGAAACTGCTGCATGCCGCCCTTTCTGCCCGGCTACGTAGGCAGGGTCTAAACTGGAGACAAGTTCTCACGCTGAGTTTCCCTTCCGTTCTAGAGCTTGTCAGGCTAACCACCACCGCGGCCACGGAAGCACCGGGTTGAGACGGAGCACACTCATATTCTTCCCAGAAGCACTTCGACAGGGTTTCCAGGCCTGTCAACAGCCGGGAACGTCAGGTAGCTTCGAGGCAGCATGAATGCAGCCTTCCAAAGGGGAAAGAAAGGATAGTTCCAGCAGGCTCCCGTTTCCACGCGCACACTCAGCTTGCCTCCCTGTGGTTTCTAACCAGTCCACAGAGACACACGTTACCCTGCGTTTGCTTCCCTGAACCAACTTCTCGAAGTAGGGTGCTCCGCATCAAGTGAACTGCCTCAACCAAGGAATGCCCTGGCTACGTCTCTGGGGCCTGCGGCTATTCAAAAGCCTGCAGGGCCACAGGAAGCACAGGGCTGAAATCGCAGTAAGAACGCAAGCCGACTTTCTCTTGGGGGCAGGGTGACTTCAGGCAGGAGGTCCTAGATGGAATGCGAGCCCGAGGGGTCTCTCAGGGCTGCTCAGGCTAGGGCAAGGCGTAAGACCGCAAAGGCATGTGAGACGTGCCAGAAGTCTGTTCGTGAAAGTGTGGGTTTGGTGGGGAAACGAATCTGCTCCAGAGGAGAGTGCAGGCCGTTTCCCTACACTCGGCGTAGGGAGCGCGGCTCCAAAGGGCTCCGGGCCTGGATGTTGCTTTGCGGACCTAGGGGTGCCGCGGAGTACTCTGTGTTCCAGCCTGGAACAGGGTGCCCCCGCGAGCCTCCCAGGTGTCCAGAAAGCTCTACTGCCGTTAAAGACGCGCAGAGCAGAGGCTACGGCCTCACGGAAACTGCCGCACGGCTCCGCTTCTGCACCTCACGTCAGGGCCTTCCCTCCAGGCCTGTGCTCAATCTGGCTGTCCCGTTAGCGACACAGCATTGCAAGATGCTGACTTTCTCCTCGAGCACAGTGACTTCAGGTACGAGGCCCGCGAAGTAGGCAAAGCAGAGTGTTTTCTCACGGCAGCTCTCACAAGGGCGACGACAAATATTTCCTGGGAGCTTCGGACTCACCAGAAATCTGGTCCTGAGGCTGTTTGAGGGCTCTGGAAATGGAGCTCTCCTCCAGGAACGTGCAGCGTGTTGCCCATCACTCGGCACGCACAGAGGGGCCTCCGAGGGGCAGAGCAATGGGCCTCGATGTTGCTCAGCCGGACCACGGCGTGCGGGTGTCTGGAGGTCCTCAGTGACCTTGGAGGGAAATGGATGCACACCCGAGGGGCCTAGGAGTCCTCAAATGGGAAATTCCGTTAAAATAAACCCGAACGGTGACTAAGAACTCATGGAAACTGCTGCATGCCGCCCTTTCTGCCCGGCTACGTAGGCAGGGCCTAAACTGGAGACAAGTTCTCACGCTGAGTTTCCCTTCCGTTCTAGAGCTTGTCAGGCTAACCACCACCGCGGCCTCGGAAGCACCGGGTTGAGACGGAGCACACTCATATTCTTCCCAGAAGCATTTCGACAGGGTTTCCAGGCCTGTCAACAGCCGGGAACGTCAGGTAGCTTCGAGGCAGCATGAATGCAGCCTTCCAAAGGGCAAAGAAAGGATAGTTCCAGCAGGCTCCCGTTTCCACGCGCACACTCAGCTTGCCTCCCTGTGGTTTCTAACCAGTCCACAGAGACACACGTTACCCTGCGTTTGCTTCCCTGAACCAACTTCTCGAAGTAGGGTGCTCCGCATCAAGTGAACTGCCTCAACCAAGGAATGCCCTGGCTACGCCTCTGGGGCCTGCGGCTATTCAAAAACCTTCAGGGCCACAGGAAGCACAGGGCTGAAATCGCAGTAAGAACGCAAGCCGACTTTCTCTTGGGGGCAGGGTGACTTCAGGCAGGAGGTCCTAGATGGAATGCGAGCCCGAGGGGTCTCTCAGGGCTGCTCAGGCTAGGGCAAGGCGTAAGACCGCAAAGGCATGTGAGACGTGCCAGAAGTCTGTTCGTGAAAGTGTGGGTTTGGTGGGGAAACGAATCTGCTCCAGAGGAGAGTGCAGGCCGTTTCCCTACACTCGGCGTAGGGAGCGCGGCTCCAAAGGGCTCCGGGCCTGGATGTTGCTTTGCGGACCTAGGGGTGCCGCGGAGTACTCTGTGTTCCAGCCTGGAACAGGGTGCCCCCGCGAGCCTCCCAGGTGTCCAGAAAGCTCTACTGCCGTTAAAGACGCGCAGAGCAGAGGCTACGGCCTCACGGAAACTGCCGCACGGCTCCGCTTCTGCACCTCACGTCAGGGCCTTCCCTCCAGGCCTGTGCTCAATCTGGCTGTCCCGTTAGCGACACAGCATTGCAAGATGCTGACTTTCTCCTCGAGCACAGTGACTTCAGGTACGAGGCCCGCGAAATAGGCAAAGCAGAGTGTTTTCTCACGGCAGCTCTCACAAGGGCGACGACAAATATTTCCTGGGAGCTTCGGACTCACCAGAAATCTGGTCCTGAGGCTGTTTGAGGGCTCTGGAAATGGAGCTCTCCTCAAGGAACGTGCAGCGTGTTGCCCATCACTCGGCACGCACAGAGGGGCCTCTGAGGGGCAGAGCAATGGGCCTCGATGTTGCTCAGCCGGACCACGGCGTGCGGGTGTCTGGAGGTCCTCAGTGACCTTGGAGGGAAATGGGTGCACACCCGAGGGGCCTAGGAGTCCTCAAATGGGAAATTCCGTTAAAATAAACCCGAACGGTGACTAAGAACTCATGGAAACTGCTGCATGCCGCCCTTTCTGCCCGGCTACGTAGGCAGGGCCTAAACTGGAGGCAAGTTCTCACGCTGAGTTTCCATTTCGTTCTGGAGCTTGTCAGGCTAACCACCACCGCGGCCTCGGAAGCACCGGGTTGAGACGGAGCACACTCGTTTTCCTTCCCAGAAGCATTTCGACAGGGTTTCCAGGCCTGTCAACAGCCGGGAACGTCAGGTAGCTTCGAGGCAGCATGAATGCAGCCTTCCAAAGGGCAAAGAAAGGATAGTTCCAGCAGGCTCCCGTTTCCACGCGCACACTCAGCTTGCCTCCCTGTGGTTTCTAACCAGTCCAAAGAGACACACGTTACCCTGCGTTTGCTTCCCTGAACCAACTTCTCGAAGTAGGGTGCTCCGCATCAAGTGAACTGCCTCAACCAAGGAATGCCCTGGTTACGCCTCTGGGGCCTGCGGCTATTCAAAAGCCTGCAGGGCCACAGGAAGCACAGGGCTGAAATCGCAGTAAGAACGCAAGCCGACTTTCTCTTGGGGGCAGGGTGACTTCAGGCAGGAGGTCCTAGATGGAATGCGAGGCCGAGGGGTCTCTCAGGGCAGCTCAGGCTAGGGCAAGGCGTAAGACCGCAAAGGCATGTGAGACGTGCCAGAAGTCTGTTCGTGAAAGTGTGGGTTTGGTGGGGAAACGAATCTGCTCCAGAGGAGAGTGCAGGCCGTTTCCCTACACTCGGCGTAGGGAGCGCGGCTCCAAAGGGCTCCGGGCCTGGATGTTGCTTGGCACACCTAGGGGTGCCGGGGAGTACTCTGTGTTCCAGCCTGGAACAGGGTGCCCCCGCGAGCCTCCCAGGTGTCCAGAAAGCTCTACTGCCGTTAAAGACGCGCAGAGCAGAGCCTACGGCCTCACGGAAACTGCCGCACGGCTCCGCTTCTGCACCTCACGTCAGGGCCTTCCCTCCAGGCCTGTGCTCAATCTGGCTGTCCCGTTAGCGACACAGCATTGCAAGATGCTGACTTTCTCCTCGAGCACAGTGACTTCAGGTACGAGGCCCGCGAAGTAGGCAAAGCAGAGTGTTTTCTCACGGCAGCTCTCACAAGGGCGACGACAAATATTTCCTGGGAGCTTCGGACTCACCAGAAATCGGGTCCTGAGGCTGTTTGAGGGCTCTGGAAATGGAGCTCTCCTCCAGGAACGTGCAGCGTGTGGCCCATCACTCGGCACGCACAGAGGGGCCTCCGAGGGGCAGAGCAATGGGCCTCGATGTTGCTCAGCCGGACCACGGCGTGCGGGTGTCTGGAGGTCCTCAGTGACCTTGGAGGGAAATGGATGCACACCCGAGGGGCCTAGGAGTCCTCAAATGGGAAATTCCGTTAAAATAAACCCGAACGGTGACTAAGAACTCATGGAAACTGCTGCATGCCGCCCTTTCTGCCCGGCTACGTAGGCAGGGCCTAAACTGGAGGCAAGTTCTCACGCTGAGTTTCCCTTCCGTTCTAGAGCTTGTCAGGCTAACCACCACCGCGGCCACGGAAGCACCGGGTAGAGTCGGAGCACACTCATTTTCTTCCCAGAAGCATTTCGACAGGGTTTCCAGGCCTGTCAACAGCCGGGAACGTCAGGTAGCATCGAGGCAGCATGAATGCAGCCTTCCAAAGGGCAAAGAAAGGATAGTTCCAGCAGGCTCCCGTTTCCACGCGCACACTCAGCTTGCCTCCCTGTGGTTTCTAACCAGTCCAAAGAGACACACGTTACCCTGCGTTTGCTTCCCTGAACCAACTTCTCGAAGTAGGGTGCTCCGCATCAAGTGAACTGCCTCAACCAAGGAATGCCCTGGCTAAGCCTCTGGGGCCTGCGGCTATTCAAAAGCCTGCAGGGCCACAGGAAGCACTGGGCTGAAATCGCAGTAAGAACGCAAGCCGATTTTCTCTTGGGGGCAGGGTGACTTCAGGCAGGAGGTCCTAGATGGAATGCGAGGCCGAGGGGTCTCTCAGGGCAGCTCAGGCTAGGGCAAGGGGTAAGACCGCAAAGGCATGTGAGACGTGCCAGAAGTCTGTTTGTGAAAGTGTGGGTTTGGTGGGGAAACGAATCTGCTCGAGAGGAGAGTGCAGGCCGTTTCCCTACACTCGGCGTAGGGAGCGCGGCTCCAAAGGGCTCCGGGCCTGGATGTTGCTTGGCAGACCTAGGGGTGCCGGGGAGTACTCTGTGTTCCAGCCTGGAACAGGGTGCCCCCGCGAGCCTCCCAGGTGTCCAGAAAGCTCTACTGCCGTTAAAGACGCGCAGAGCAGAGGCTACGGCCTCACGGAAACT
Source organism: Grampus griseus (assembly GCF_964374135.1). Lineage (NCBI taxonomy): Eukaryota > Metazoa > Chordata > Mammalia > Artiodactyla > Delphinidae > Grampus > Grampus griseus. The sequence continues at coordinate 155,519 of NW_028133131.1, forward strand.
GCCGCACGGCTCCGCTTCTGCACCTCACGTCAGGGCCTTCCCTCCAGGCCTGTGCTCAATCTGGCTGTCCCGTTAGCGACGCAGCATTGCGAGATGCTGACGTTCTCCTCGAGCAGAGTGCCTTCAGGTACGAGGCCCGTGAAGTAGGCAAAGCAGAGTGTTTTCTCACGGCAGCTCTCACAAGGGCGACGACAAATATTTCCTGGGAGCTTCGGACTCACCAGAAATCTGATTTTGAGGCCGTGTGAGGGCTCTGGAAATGGAGCTCTCCTCAAGGAACGTGCAGCGTGTTGCCCATCACTCGGCACGCACAGAGGGGCCTCCGAGGGGCAGAGCAATGGGCCTCGATGTTGCTCAGCCGGACCACGGCGTGGGGGGTGTCTGGAGGTCCTCAGTGACCTTGGAGGGAAATGGATGCACACCCGAGGGGCCTAGGAGTCCTCAAATGGGTAATTCCGTTCAAATAAACCCGAACGGTGACTAAGAACTCATGGAAACTGCTGCATGCCGCCCTTCCTGCCCGGCTACGCAGGGCCTAAACTGGAGGCAGATTCTCACGTTGAGTTTCCCTTTCGTTCTGGAGCTTGTCAGGCTAACCACCACCGCGGCCATGGAAGCACCGGGTTGAGACGGAGCAAACTCATTTTCTTCCCAGAAGCATTTCTACCGGGTTTCCAGGCCTGTCGACAGCAGGGGACGTCAGGCAGCTTCAAGGCAGCATGAAGGCAGCCTTCCAAGTGGGAAAGCAAGGATAGTTCCAGCAGGCTCCCGTTTCCACGCGCACCCTCAGCTTACCTCCCTGTGGTTTCTAACCAGTCCAAAGAGACACATGTTACCCTGCGTTTGCTTCCCTGAACCAACTCCCCGAAGTAAGGTGTTCTGCGTCAAGCGAACTGCCTCAACCAAGGAATGCCCTGCCTAGTTACGCCTCTGGGGCCTGTGGCTATTCCAAAGCCTGCAGTGCCACAGGAAGCACAGGGCTGAAATCGCAGTAAGAACGCAAGCCGACTTTCTCTTGGAGGCAGGGTGACTTCCGGCAGGGGGGTCCTAGATGGAATGCGAGGCCGAGGGTTCTCTCAGGGCAGCTCAGACTAGGGCAAGGCACAAGACCTCAAAGGCATGTGAGACGTGCCAGAAGTCTGTTGGTGAAAGTGTGGGTTTGGTGGGGAAACGAATCTGCTCCAGGAGAGAGTGCAGGGCGTTTCCCTACACTCGGCGTATGGAGAGCGGCTCCAAAGGGCTCCGGGCCTGGATGTTGCTCAGCAGACCCAGGGGTGCCCGGGAGTACTCCGTGTTCCAGCCTGGAACAGGGTGCCCCCGCGAGACTCACAGGTGTCCAGGAAAATCTACTGCCGTTCAAGACACGCAGAGCAGAGGCTACGGCCTCACGGAAACTGCTGCGCGGCTCCGCTTCTGCACCTCACGTCAGGGCCTTCCCTCCAGGCCTGTGCTCAATCTGGCTGTCCCGTTAGCGACGCAGCATTGCGAGATGCTGACGTTCTCCTCGAGCAGAGTGCCTTCAGGTACGAGGCCTGCGAACTAGGGAGAGTGTTTTCTCACGGCAGCTCTCACAAGGGCGATGACAAAGATTTCCTGGGAGCTTCGGACTCACCAGAATTCTGGTTCTGAGGCCGTGTGAGGGCTCTGGAAATGGAGCTCTCCTCCAGGAACGTGCAACGTGTTGCCCATCACTCGGCACGCACACAGGGCCTCCGAGGGGCAGAGCAATGGGCCTCGATGTTGCTCAGCCGGACCACAGCGTGGGGGGTGTCTGGAGGTCCTCAGTGACCTTGGAGGGAAATGGATGCACACCCGAGGGGCCTAGGAGTCCTCAAATGGGTAATTCCGTTCAAATAAACCCGAACGGTGACTAAGAACTCATGGAAACTGCTGCATGCCGCCCTTCCTGCCCGGCTACGCAGGGCCTAAACTGGAAGCAGATTCTCACGTTGAGTTTCCCTTTCGTTCTGGAGCTTGTCAGGCTAACCACCACCGCGGCCATGGAAGCACCGGGTTGAGACGGAGCAAACTCATTTTCTTCCCAGAAGCATTTCTACCGGGTTTCCAGGCCTGTCGACAGCAGGGGACGTCAGGCAGCTTCAAGGCAGCATGAAGGCAGCCTTCCAAGTGGGAAAGCAAGGATAGTTCCAGCAGGCTCCCGTTTCCACGCGCACACTCAGCTTACCTCCCTGTGGTTTCTAACCAGTCCAAAGAGACACATGTTACCCTGCGTTTGCTTCCCTGAACCAACTTCTCGAAGTAGGGTGCTCCGCATCAAGTGAACTGCCTCAACCAAGGAATGCCCTGGCTACGCCTCTGGGGCCTGCGGCTATTCAATAGGCTGCAGGGCCACAGGAAGCACAGGGCTGAAATCGCAGTAAGAACGCAAGCCGATTTTCTCTTGGGGGCAGGGTGACTTCAGGCAGGAGGTCCTAGATGGAATGCGAGGCCGAGGGGTCTCTCAGGGCAGCTCAGGGAAGGGCAAGGCGTAAGACCGCAAAGGCATGTGAGACGTGCCAGAAGTCTGTTCGTGAAAGTGTGGGTTTGGTGGGGAAACGAATCTGCTCCAGAGGAGAGTGCAGGCCGTTTCCCTACACTCGGCGTAGGGAGCGCGGCTCCAAAGGGCTCCGGGCCTGGATGTTGCTTGGCAGACCTAGGGGTGCCGGGGAGTACTCTGTGTTCCAGCCTGAAACAGGGTACCCCCGCGAGCCTCCCAGGTGTCCAGAAAGCTCTACTGCCGTTAAAGACGCGCAGAGCAGAGGCTACGGCCTCACGGAAACTGCCGCATGGCTCCGCTTCTGCACCTCACGTCAGGGCCTTCCCTCCAGGCCTGTGCTCAATCTGGCTGTCCCGTTAGCGACACAGCATTGCAAGATGCTGACTTTCTCCTCGAGCACAGTAACTTCAGGTACGAGGCCCGCGAAATAGGCAAAGCAGAGTGTTTTCTCACGGCAGCTCTCACACGGGCGACGACAAATATTTCCTGGGAGCTTCGGACTCACCAGAAATCTGGTCCTGAGGCTGTTTGAGGGCTCTGGAAATGGAGCTCTCCTCCAGGAACGTGCAGCATGTGGCCCAACACTCGGCCCGCACAGAGAGGCCTCGGAGGGGCAGAGCAATGGGCCTCGATGTTGCTCAGCTGGACCACGGCGTGGGTGTTTCTGGAGGTCCTCAGTGACCTTGGAGGGAAATGGATGCACACCCGAGGGGCCTAGGAGTCCTCAAATGGGAAATTCCGTTAAAATAAACCCGAACGGTGACTAAGAACTCATGGAAACTGCTGCATGCCGCCCTTTCTGCCCGGCTACGTAGGCAGGGCCTAAACTGGAGACAAGTTCTCACGCTGAGTTTCCCTTCCGTTCTAGAGCTTGTCAGGCTAACCACCACCGCGGCCTCGGAAGCACCGGGTTGAGACGGAGCACACTCATATTCTTCCCAGAAGCATTTCGACAGGGTTTCCAGGCCTGTCAACAGCCGGGAACGTCAGGTAGCTTCGAGGCAGCATGAATGCAGCCTTCCAAAGGGCAAAGAAAGGATAGTTCCAGCAGGCTCCCGTTTCCACGCGCACACTCAGCTTGCCTCCCTGTGGTTTCTAACCAGTCCACAGAGACACACGTTACCCTGCGTTTGCTTCCCTGAACCAACTTCTCGAAGTAGGGTGCTCCGCATCAAGTGAACTGCCTCAACCAAGGAATGCCCTGGCTACGCCTCTGGGGCCTGCGGCTATTCAAAAACCTTCAGGGCCACAGGAAGCACAGGGCTGAAATCGCAGTAAGAACGCAAGCCGACTTTCTCTTGGGGGCAGGGTGACTTCAGGCAGGAGGTCCTAGATGGAATGCGAGCCCGAGGGGTCTCTCAGGGCTGCTCAGGCTAGGGCAAGGCGTAAGACCGCAAAGGCATGTGAGACGTGCCAGAAGTCTGTTCGTGAAAGTGTGGGTTTGGTGGGGAAACGAATCTGCTCCAGAGGAGAGTGCAGGCCGTTTCCCTACACTCGGCGTAGGGAGCGCGGCTCCAAAGGGCTCCGGGCCTGGATGTTGCTTTGCGGACCTAGGGGTGCCGCGGAGTACTCTGTGTTCCAGCCTGGAACAGGGTGCCCCCGCGAGCCTCCCAGGTGTCCAGAAAGCTCTACTGCCGTTAAAGACGCGCAGAGCAGAGGCTACGGCCTCACGGAAACTGCCGCACGGCTCCGCTTCTGCACCTCACGACAGGGCCTTCCCTCCAGGCCTGTGCTCAATCTGGCTGTCCCGTTAGCGACACAGCATTGCAAGATGCTGACTTTCTCCTCGAGCACAGTGACTTCAGGTACGAGGCCCGCGAAGTAGGCAAAGCAGAGTGTTTTCTCACGGCAGCTCTCACAAGGGCGACGACAAATATTTCCTGGGAGCTTCGGACTCACCAGAAATCTGGTCCTGAGGCTGTTTGAGGGCTCTGGAAATGGAGCTCTCCTCCAGGAACGTGCAGCGTGTTGCCCATCACTCGGCACGCACAGAGGGGCCTCCGAGGGGCAGAGCAATGGGCCTCGATGTTGCTCAGCCGGACCACGGCGTGCGGGTGTCTGGAGGTCCTCAGTGACCTTGGAGGGAAATGGATGCACACCCGAGGGGCCTAGGAGTCCTCAAATGGGAAATTCCGTTAAAATAAACCCGAACGGTGACTAAGAACTCATGGAAACTGCTGCATGCCGCCCTTTCTGCCCGGCTACGTAGGCAGGGTCTAAACTGGAGACAAGTTCTCACGCTGAGTTTCCCTTCCGTTCTAGAGCTTGTCAGGCTAACCACCACCGCGGCCTCGGAAGCACCGGGTTGAGACGGAGCACACTCATATTCTTCCCAGAAGCACTTCGACAGGGTTTCCAGGCCTGTCAACAGCCGGGAACGTCAGGTAGCTTCGAGGCAGCATGAATGCAGCCTTCCAAAGGGCAAAGAAAGGATAGTTCCAGCAGGCTCCCGTTTCCACGCGCACACTCAGCTTGCCTCCCTGTGGTTTCTAACCAGTCCAAAGAGACACACGTTACCCTGCGTTTGCTTCCCTGAACCAACTTCTCGAAGTAGGGTGCTCCGCATCAAGTGAACTGCCTCAACCAAGGAATGCCCTGGCTACGCCTCTGGGGCCTGCGGCTATTCAAAAACCTGCAGGGCCACAGGAAGCACAGGGCTGAAATCGCAGTAAGAACGCAAGCCGACTTTCTCTTGGGGGCAGAGTGACTTCAGGCAGGAGGTCCTAGATGGAATGCGAGCCCGAGGGGTCTCTCAGGGCTGCTCAGGCTAGGGCAAGGCGTAAGACCGCAAAGGCATGTGAGACGTGCCAGAAGTCTGTTCGTGAAAGTGTGGGTTTGGTGGGGAAACGAATCTGCTCCAGAGGAGAGTGCAGGCCGTTTCCCTACACTCGGCGTAGGGAGCGCGGCTCCAAAGGGTTCCGGGCCTGGATGTTGCTTGGCAGACCTAGGGGTGCCGGGGAGTACTCTGTGTTCCAGCCTGGAACAGGGTGCCCCCGCGAGCCTCCCAGGTGTCCAGAAAGCTCTACTGCCGTTAAAGACGCGCAGAGCAGAGGCTACGGCCTCACGGAAACTGCCGCACGGCTCCGCTTCTGCACCTCACGTCAGGGCCTTCCCTCCAGGCCTGTGCTCAATCTGGCTGTCCCGTTAGCGACACAGCATTGCAAGATGCTGACTTTCTCCTCGAGCACAGTGACTTCAGGTACGAGGCCCGCGAAGTAGGCAAAGCAGAGTGTTTTCTCACGGCAGCTCTCACAAGGGCGACGACAAATATTTCCTGGGAGCTTCGGACTCACCAGAAATCTGGTCCTGAGGCTGTTTGAGGGCTCTGGAAATGGAGCTCTCCTCCAGGAACGTGCAGCGTGTTGCCCATCACTCGGCACGCACAGAGGGGCCTCCGAGGGGCAGAGCAATGGGCCTCGATGTTGCTCAGCCGGACCACGGCGTGCGGGTGTCTGGAGGTCCTCAGTGACCTTGGAGGGAAATGGATGCACACCCGAGGGGCCTAGGAGTCCTCAAATGGGAAATTCCGTTAAAATAAACCCGAACGGTGACTAAGAACTCATGGAAACTGCTGCATGCCGCCCTTTCTGCCCGGCTACGTAGGCAGGGTCTAAACTGGAGACAAGTTCTCACGCTGAGTTTCCCTTCCGTTCTAGAGCTTGTCAGGCTAACCACCACCGCGGCCACGGAAGCACCGGGTTGAGACGGAGCACACTCATATTCTTCCCAGAAGCACTTCGACAGGGTTTCCAGGCCTGTCAACAGCCGGGAACGTCAGGTAGCTTCGAGGCAGCATGAATGCAGCCTTCCAAAGGGGAAAGAAAGGATAGTTCCAGCAGGCTCCCGTTTCCACGCGCACACTCAGCTTGCCTCCCTGTGGTTTCTAACCAGTCCACAGAGACACACGTTACCCTGCGTTTGCTTCCCTGAACCAACTTCTCGAAGTAGGGTGCTCCGCATCAAGTGAACTGCCTCAACCAAGGAATGCCCTGGCTACGTCTCTGGGGCCTGCGGCTATTCAAAAGCCTGCAGGGCCACAGGAAGCACAGGGCTGAAATCGCAGTAAGAACGCAAGCCGACTTTCTCTTGGGGGCAGGGTGACTTCAGGCAGGAGGTCCTAGATGGAATGCGAGCCCGAGGGGTCTCTCAGGGCAGCTCAGGCTAGGGCAAGGCGTAAGACCGCAAAGGCATGTGAGACGTGCCAGAAGTCTGTTCGTGAAAGTGTGGGTTTGGTGGGGAAACGAATCTGCTCCAGAGGAGAGTGCAGGCCGTTTCCCTACACTCGGCGTAGGGAGCGCGGCTCCAAAGGGCTCCGGGCCTGGATGTTGCTTGGCAGACCTAGGGGTGCCGGGGAGTACTCTGTGTTCCAGCCTGGAACAGGGTACCCCCGCGAGCCTCCCAGGTGTCCAGAAAGCTCTACTGCCGTTAAAGACGCGCAGAGCAGAGGCTACGGCCTCACGGAAACTGCCGCACGGCTCCGCTTCTGCACCTCACGTCAGGGCCTTCCCTCCAGGCCTGTGCTCAATCTGGCTGTCCCGTTAGCGACACAGCATTGCAAGATGCTGACTTTCTCCTCGAGCACAGTGACTTCAGGTACGAGGCCCGCGAAATAGGCAAAGCAGAGTGTTTTCTCACGGCAGCTCTCACACGGGCGACGACAAATATTTCCTGGGAGCTTCGGACTCACCAGAAATCTGGTCCTGAGGCTGTTTGAGGGCTCTGGAAATGGAGCTCTCCTCCAGGAACGTGCAGCATGTGGCCCAACACTCGGCCCGCACAGAGAGGCCTCGGAGGGGCAGAGCAATGGGCCTCGATGTTGCTCAGCTGGACCACGGCGTGGGTGTTTCTGGAGGTCCTCAGTGACCTTGGAGGGAAATGGATGCACACCCGAGGGGCCTAGGAGTCCTCAACTGGGTAATTCCGTTCAAATAAACCCGAACGGTGACTAAGAACTCATGGAAACTGCTGCATGCCGCCCTTTCTGCCCGGCTACGCAGGGCCTAAACTGGAGGCAACTTCTCACGTTGAGTTTCCCTTTCGTTCTGGAGCTTGTCAGGCTAACCACCACTCGCGGCCATGGAAGCACCGGGTTGAGCCGGAGCAAACTCATTTTCTTCCCAGAAGCATTTCTACCGGGTTTCCAGGCCTGTCAACAGCAGGGGACATCAGGCAGCTTCAAGGCAGCATGAAGGCAGCCTTCCAAGTGGGAAAGCAAGGATAGTTCCAGCAGGCTCCCGTTTCCACGCGCACACTCAGCTTACCTCCCTGTGGTTTCTAACCAGTCCAAAGAGACACATGTTACCCTGCGTTTGCTTCCCTGAACCAACTCCCCGAAGTAAGGTGTTCTGGGTCAAGTGAACTGCCTCAACCAAGGAATGCCCTGCCTAGTTACGCCTCTGGGGCCTGTGGCTATTCCAAAGCCTGCAGTGCCACAGGAAGCACAGGGCTGAAATCGCAGTAAGAACGCAAGCCGACTTTCTCTTGGAGGCAGGGTGACTTCAGGCAGGAGGTCCTAGATGGAATGCGAGGCCGAGGGGTCTCTCAGGGCAGCTCAGGCTAGGGCAAGGCGTAAGACCGCAAAGGCATGTGAGACATGCCAGAAGTCTGTTCGTGAAAGTGTGGGTTTGGTGGGGAAACGAATCTGCTCCAGAAGACAGTGCAGGCCGTTTCCCTACACTCGGCGTAGGGAGCGCGGCTCCAAAGGGCTCCGGGCCTGGATGTTGCTTGGCAGACCTAGGGGTGCCGGGGAGTACTCTGTGTTCCAGCCTGGAACAGGGTGTCCCTGCGAGCCTCCCAGGTGTCCAGAAAGCTCTACTGCCGTTCAAGACAGGCAGAGCAGAGGCTACGGCCTCTCGGAAACTGCCGCACGGCTCCGCTTCTGCACCTCACGTCAGGGCCTTCCCTCCAGGCCTGTGCTCAATCTGGCTGTCCCGTTAGCGACACAGCATTGCAAGATGCTGACTTTCTCCTCGAGCACAGTGACTTCAGGTACGAGGCCCGCGAAGTAGGCAAAGCAGAGTGTTTTCTCACGGCAGCTCTCACAAGGGCGACGACAAATATTTCCTGGGAGCTTCGGACTCACCAGAAATCTGGTCCTGAGGCCGTGTGAGGGCTCTGGAAATGGAGCTCTACTCCAGGAACGTGCAGCGTGTTGCCCATCACTCGGCACGCACAGAGGGGCCTCCGAGGGGCAGAGCAATGGGCCTCGATGTTGCTCAGCCGGACCACGGCGTGCGGGTGTCTGGAGGTCCTCAGTGACCTTGGAGGGAAATGGATGCACACCCGAGGGGCCTAGGAGTCCTCAAATGGGAAATTCCGTTAAAATAAACCCGAACGGTGACTAAGAACTCATGGAAACTGCTGCATGCCGCCCTTTCTGCCCGGCTACGTAGGCAGGGCCTAAACTGGAGACAAGTTCTCACGCTGAGTTTCCCTTCCGTTCTAGAGCTTGTCAGGCTAACCACCACCGCGGCCACGGAAGCACCGGGTAGAGTCGGAGCACACTCATTTTCTTCCCAGAAGCATTTCGACAGGGTTTCCAGGCCTGTCAACAGCCGGGAACGTCAGGTAGCTTCGAGGCAGCATGAATGCAGCCTTCCAAAGGGCAAAGAAAGGATAGTTCCAGCAGGCTCCCGTTTCCACGCGCACACTCAGCTTCCCTCCCTGTGGTTTCTAACCAGTCCAAAGAGACACACGTTACCCTGCGTTTGCTTCCCTGAACCAACTTCTCGAAGTAGGGTGCTCCGCATCAAGTGAACTGCCTCAACCAAGGAATGCCCTGGCTACGCCTCTGGGGCCTGCGGCTATTCAAAAGGCTGCAGGGCCACAGGAAGCACAGGGCTGAAATCGCAGTAAGAACGCAAGCCGATTTTCTCTTGGGGGCAGGGTGACTTCAGGCAGGAGGTCCTAGATGGAATGCGAGGCCGAGGGGTCTCTCAGGGCAGCTCAGGGAAGGGCAAGGCGTAAGACCGCAAAGGCATGTGAGACGTGCCAGAAGTCTGTTCGTGAAAGTGTGGGTTTGGTGGGGAAACGAATCTGCTCCAGAGGAGAGTGCAGGCCGTTTCCCTACACTCGGCGTAGGGAGCGCGGCTCCAAAGGGCTCCGGGCCTGGATGTTGCTTGGCAGACCTAGGGGTGCCGGGGAGTACTCTGTGTTCCAGCCTGAAACAGGGTGCCCCCGCGAGCCTCCCAGGTGTCCAGAAAGCTCTACTGCCGTTAAAGACGCGCAGAGCAGAGGCTGCGGCCTCACGGAAACTGCCGCACGGCTCTGCTTGTGCACCTCACGTCAGGGCCTTCCCTCCAGGCCTGTGCTCAATCTGGCTGTCCCGTTAGCGACACAGCATTGCAAGATGCTGACTTTCTCCTCGAGCACAGTGACTTCAGGTACGAGGCCCGCGAAGTAGGCAAAGCAGAGTGTTTTCTCACGGCAGCTCTCACAAGGGCGACGACAAATATTTCCTGGGAGCTTCGGACTCACCAGAAATCTGGTCCTGAGGCCGTGTGAGGGCTCTGGAAATGGAGCTCTCCTCCAGGAACGTGCAGCGTGTTGCCCATCACTCGGCACGCACAGAGGGGCCTCCGAGGGGCAGAGCAATGGGCCTCGATGTTGCTCAGCCGGACCACGGCGTGCGGGTGTCTGGATGTCCTCAGTGACCTTGGAGGGAAATGGATGCACACCCGAGGGGCCTAGGAGTCCTCAAATGGGAAATTCCGTTAAAATAAACCCGAACGGTGACTAAGAACTCATGGAAACTGCTGCATGCCGCCCTTTCTGCCCGGCTACGTAGGCAGGGCCTAAACTGGAGGCAAGTTCTCACGCTGAGTTTCCCTTCCGTTCTAGAGCTTGTCAGGCTAACCACCACCGCGGCCACGGAAGCACCGGGTTGAGACGGAGCACACTCATTTTCTTCCCAGAAGCATTTCGACAGGGTTTCCAGGCCTGTCAACAGCCGGGAACGTCAGGTAGCTTCGAGGCAGCATGAATGCAGCCTTCCAAAGGGCAAAGAAAGGATAGTTCCAGCAGGCTCCCGTTTCCACGCGCACACTCAGCTTGCCTCCCTGTGGTTTCTAACCAGTCCAAAGAGACACACGTTACCCTGCGTTTGCTTCCCTGAACCAAGTTCTCGAAGTAGGGTGCTCCGCATCAAGTGAACTGCCTCAACCAAGGAATGCCCTGGCTACGCCTGTGGGGCCTGCGGCTATTCAAAAGCCTGCAGGGCCACAGGAAGCACAGGGCTGAAATCGCAGTAAGAACGCAAGCCGATTTTCTCTTGGGGGCAGTGTGACTTCAGGCAGGAGGTCCTTGATGGAATGCGAGGCCGAGGGGTCTCTCAGGGCAGCTCAGGCTAGGGCAAGGGGTAAGACCGCAAAGGCATGTGAGACGTGCCAGAAGTCTGTTCGTGAAAGTGTGGGTTTGGTGGGGAAACGAATCTGCTCCAGAGGAGAGTGCAGGCCGTTTCCCTACACTCGGCGTAGGGAGCGCGGCTCCAAAGGGCTCCGGGCCTGGATGTTGCTTGGCAGACCTAGGGGTGCCGGGGAGTACTCTGTGTTCCAGCCTGGAACAGGGTGCCCCCGCGAGCCTCCCAGGTGTCCAGAAAGCTCTACTGCCGTTAAAGACGCGCAGAGCAGAGGCTACGGCCTCACAGAAACTGCCGCACGGCTCTGCTTCTGCACCTCACGTCAGGGCCTTCCCTCCAGGCCTGTGCTCAATCTGGCTGTCCCGTTAGCGACACAGCATTGCAAGATGCTGACTTTCTCCTCGAGCACAGTGACTTCAGGTACGAGGCCCGCGAAGTAGGCAAAGCAGAGTGTTTTCTCACGGCAGCTCTCACAAGGGCGACGACAAATATTTCCTGGGAGCTTCGGACTCACCAGAAATCTGGTCCTGAGGCCGTGTGAGGGCTCTGGAAATGGAGCTCTCCTCCAGGAACGTGCAGCGTGTTGCCCATCACTCGGCACGCACAGAGGGGCCTCCGAGGGGCAGAGCAATGGGCCTCGATGTTGCTCAGCCGGACCACGGCGTGCGGGTGTCTGGAGGTCCTCAGTGACCTTGGAGGGAAATGGATGCACACCCGAGGGGCCTAGGAGTCCTCAAATGGGAAATTCCGTTAAAATAAACCCGAACGGTGACTAAGAACTCATGGAAACTGCTGCATGCCGCCCTTTCTGCCCGGCTACGTAGGCAGGGCCTAAACTGGAGGCAAGTTCTCACGCTGAGTTTCCCTTCCGTTCTAGAGCTTGTCAGGCTAACCACCACCGCGGCCACGGAAGCACCGGGTTGAGACGGAGCACACTCATTTTCTTCCCAGAAGCATTTCGACAGGGTTTCCAGGCCTGTCAACAGCCGGGAACGTCAGGTAGCTTCGAGGCAGCATGAATGCAGCCTTCCAAAGGGCAAAGAAAGGATAGTTCCAGCAGGCTCCCGTTTCCACGCGCACACTCAGCTTGCCTCCCTGTGGTTTCTAACCAGTCCAAAGAGACACAGGTTACCCTGCGTTTGCTTCCCTGAACCAAGTTCTCGAAGTAGGGTGCTCCGCATCAAGTGAACTGCCTCAACCAAGGAATGCCCTGGCTACGCCTCTGGGGCCTGCGGCTATTCAAAAGCCTGCAGGGCCACAGGAAGCACAGGGCTGAAATCGCAGTAAGAACGCAAGCCGATTTTCTCTTGGGGGCAGTGTGACTTCAGGCAGGAGGTCCTTGATGGAATGCGAGGCCGAGGGGTCTCTCAGGGCAGCTCAGGCTAGGGCAAGGGGTAAGACCGCAAAGGCATGTGAGACGTGCCAGAAGTCTGTTCGTGAAAGTGTGGGTTTGGCGGGGAAACGAATCTGCTCCAGAGGAGAGTGCAGGCCGTTTCCCTACACTCGGCGTAGGGAGCGCGGCTCCAAAGGGCTCCGGCCCTGGATGTTGCTTGGCAGACCTAGGGGTGCCGGGGAGTACTCTGTGTTCCAGCCTGGAACAGGGTGCCCCCGCGAGCCTCCCAGGTGTCCAGAAAGCTCTACTGCCGTTAAAGACGCGCAGAGCAGAGGCTACGGCCTCACAGAAACTGCCGCACGGCTCTGCTTCTGCACCTCACGTCAGGGCCTTCCCTCCAGGCCTGTGCTCAATCTGGCTGTCCCGTTAGCGACACAGCATTGCAAGATGCTGACTTTCTCCTCGAGCACAGTGACTTCAGGTACGAGGCCCGCGAAGTAGGCAAAGCAGAGTGTTTTCTCACGGCAGCTCTCACAAGGGCGACGACAAATATTTCCTGGGAGCTTCGGACTCACCAGAAATCTGGTCCTGAGGCCGTGTGAGGGCTCTGGAAATGGAGCTCTCCTCCAGGAACGTGCAGCGTGTTGCCCATCACTCGGCACGCACAGAGGGGCCTCCGAGGGGCAGAGCAATGGGCCTCGATGTTGCTCAGCCGGACCACGGCGTGCGGGTGTCTGGAGGTCCTCAGTGACCTTGGAGGGAAATGGATGCACACCCGAGGGGCCTAGGAGTCCTCAAATGGGAAATTCCGTTAAAATAAACCCGAACGGTGACTAAGAACTCATGGAAACTGCTGCATGCCGCCCTTTCTGCCCGGCTACGTAGGCAGGGCCTAAACTGGAGGCAAGTTCTCACGCTGAGTTTCCCTTCCGTTCTAGAGCTTGTCAGGCTAACCACCACCGCGGCCACGGAAGCACCGGGTTGAGACGGAGCACACTCATTTTCTTCCCAGAAGCATTTCGACAGGGTTTCCAGGCCTGTCAACAGCCGTGAACGTCAGGTAGCTTCGAGGCAGCATGAATGCAGCCTTCCAAAGGGCAAAGAAAGGATAGTTCCAGCAGGCTCCCGTTTCCACGCGCACACTCAGCTTGCCTCCCTGTGGTTTCTAACCAGTCCAAAGAGACACACGTTACCCTGCGTTTGCTTCCCTGAACCAAGTTCTCGAAGTAGGGTGCTCCGCATCAAGTGAACTGCCTCAACCAAGGAATGCCCTGGCTACGCCTCTGGGGCCTGCGGCTATTCAAAAGCCTGCAGGGCCACAGGAAGCACAGGGCTGAAATCGCAGTAAGAACGCAAGCCGATTTTCTCTTGGGGGCAGTGTGACTTCAGGCAGGAGGTCCTAGATGGAATGCGAGGCCGAGGGGTCTCTCAGGGCAGCTCAGGGAAGGGCAAGGCGTAAGACCGCAAAGGCATGTGAGACGTGCCAGAAGTCTGTTCGTGAAAGTGTGGGTTTGGTGGGGAAACGAATCTGCTCCAGAGGAGAGTGCAGGCCGTTTCCCTACACTCGGCGTAGGGAGCGCGGCTCCAAAGGGCTCCGGGCCTGGATGTTGCTTGGCAGACCTAGGGGTGCCGGGGAGTACTCTGTGTTCCAGCCTGGAACAGGGTGCCCCCACGAGCCTCCCAGGTGTCCAGAAAGCTCTACTGCCGTTAAAGACGCGCAGAGCAGAGGCTACGGCCTCACGGAAACTGCCGCACGGCTCTGCTTCTGCACCTCACGTCAGGGCCTTCCCTCCAGGCCTGTGCTCAATCTGGCTGTCCCGTTAGCGACACAGCATTGCAAGATGCTGACTTTCTCCTCGAGCACAGTGACTTCAGGTACGAGGCCCGCGAAGTAGGCAAAGCAGAGTGTTTTCTCACGGCAGCTCTCACAAGGGCGACGACAAATATTTCCTGGGAGCTTCGGACTCACCAGAAATCTGGTCCTGAGGCCGTGTGAGGGCTCTGGAAATGGAGCTCTCCTCCAGGAACGTGCAGCGTGTTGCCCATCACTCGGCACGCACAGAGGGGCCTCCGAGGGGCAGAGCAATGGGCCTCGATGTTGCTCAGCCGGACCACGGCGTGCGGGTGTCTGGAGGTCCTCAGTGACCTTGGAGGGAAATGGATGCACACCCGAGGGGCCTAGGAGTCCTCAAATGGGAAATTCCGTTAAAATAAACCCGAACGGTGACTAAGAACTCATGGAAACTGCTGCATGCCGCCCTTTCTGCCCGGCTACGTAGGCAGGGCCTAAACTGGAGGCAAGTTCTCACGCTGAGTTTCCCTTCCGTTCTAGAGCTTGTCAGGCTAACCACCACCGCGGCCACGGAAGCACCGGGTTGAGACGGAGCACACTCATTTTCTTCCCAGAAGCATTTCGACAGGGTTTCCAGGCCTGTCAACAGCCGGGAACGTCAGGTAGCTTCGAGGCAGCATGAATGCAGCCTTCCAAAGGGCAAAGAAAGGATAGTTCCAGCAGGCTCCCGTTTCCACGCGCACACTCAGCTTGCCTCCCTGTGGTTTCTAACCAGTCCAAAGAGACACACGTTACCCTGCGTTTGCTTCCCTGAACCAAGTTCTCGAAGTAGGGTGCTCCGCATCAAGTGAACTGCCTCAACCAAGGAATGCCCTGGCTACGCCTGTGGGGCCTGCGGCTATTCAAAAGCCTGCAGGGCCACAGGAAGCACAGGGCTGAAATCGCAGTAAGAACGCAAGCCGATTTTCTCTTGGGGGCAGTGTGACTTCAGGCAGGAGGTCCTTGATGGAATGCGAGGCCGAGGGGTCTCTCAGGGCAGCTCAGGCTAGGGCAAGGGGTAAGACCGCAAAGGCATGTGAGACGTGCCAGAAGTCTGTTCGTGAAAGTGTGGGTTTGGTGGGGAAACGAATCTGCTCCAGAGGAGAGTGCAGGCCGTTTCCCTACACTCGGCGTAGGGAGCGCGGCTCCAAAGGGCTCCGGGCCTGGATGTTGCTTGGCAGACCTAGGGGTGCCGGGGAGTACTCTGTGTTCCAGCCTGGAACAGGGTGCCCCCGCGAGCCTCCCAGGTGTCCAGAAAGCTCTACTGCCGTTAAAGACGCGCAGAGCAGAGGCTACGGCCTCACAGAAACTGCCGCACGGCTCTGCTTCTGCACCTCACGTCAGGGCCTTCCCTCCAGGCCTGTGCTCAATCTGGCTGTCCCGTTAGCGACACAGCATTGCAAGATGCTGACTTTCTCCTCGAGCACAGTGACTTCAGGTACGAGGCCCGCGAAGTAGGCAAAGCAGAGTGTTTTCTCACGGCAGCTCTCACAAGGGCGACGACAAATATTTCCTGGGAGCTTCGGACTCACCAGAAATCTGGTCCTGAGGCCGTGTGAGGGCTCTGGAAATGGAGCTCTCCTCCAGGAACGTGCAGCGTGTTGCCCATCACTCGGCACGCACAGAGGGGCCTCCGAGGGGCAGAGCAATGGGCCTCGATGTTGCTCAGCCGGACCACGGCGTGCGGGTGTCTGGAGGTCCTCAGTGACCTTGGAGGGAAATGGATGCACACCCGAGGGGCCTAGGAGTCCTCAAATGGGAAATTCCGTTAAAATAAACCCGAACGGTGACTAAGAACTCATGGAAACTGCTGCATGCCGCCCTTTCTGCCCGGCTACGTAGGCAGGGCCTAAACTGGAGGCAAGTTCTCACGCTGAGTTTCCCTTCCGTTCTAGAGCTTGTCAGGCTAACCACCACCGCGGCCACGGAAGCACCGGGTTGAGACGGAGCACACTCATTTTCTTCCCAGAAGCATTTCGACAGGGTTTCCAGGCCTGTCAACAGCCGGGAACGTCAGGTAGCTTCGAGGCAGCATGAATGCAGCCTTCCAAAGGGCAAAGAAAGGATAGTTCCAGCAGGCTCCCGTTTCCACGCGCACACTCAGCTTGCCTCCCTGTGGTTTCTAACCAGTCCAAAGAGACACAGGTTACCCTGCGTTTGCTTCCCTGAACCAAGTTCTCGAAGTAGGGTGCTCCGCATCAAGTGAACTGCCTCAACCAAGGAATGCCCTGGCTACGCCTCTGGGGCCTGCGGCTATTCAAAAGCCTGCAGGGCCACAGGAAGCACAGGGCTGAAATCGCAGTAAGAACGCAAGCCGATTTTCTCTTGGGGGCAGTGTGACTTCAGGCAGGAGGTCCTTGATGGAATGCGAGGCCGAGGGGTCTCTCAGGGCAGCTCAGGCTAGGGCAAGGGGTAAGACCGCAAAGGCATGTGAGACGTGCCAGAAGTCTGTTCGTGAAAGTGTGGGTTTGGCGGGGAAACGAATCTGCTCCAGAGGAGAGTGCAGGCCGTTTCCCTACACTCGGCGTAGGGAGCGCGGCTCCAAAGGGCTCCGGCCCTGGATGTTGCTTGGCAGACCTAGGGGTGCCGGGGAGTACTCTGTGTTCCAGCCTGGAACAGGGTGCCCCCGCGAGCCTCCCAGGTGTCCAGAAAGCTCTACTGCCGTTAAAGACGCGCAGAGCAGAGGCTACGGCCTCACAGAAACTGCCGCACGGCTCTGCTTCTGCACCTCACGTCAGGGCCTTCCCTCCAGGCCTGTGCTCAATCTGGCTGTCCCGTTAGCGACACAGCATTGCAAGATGCTGACTTTCTCCTCGAGCACAGTGACTTCAGGTACGAGGCCCGCGAAGTAGGCAAAGCAGAGTGTTTTCTCACGGCAGCTCTCACAAGGGCGACGACAAATATTTCCTGGGAGCTTCGGACTCACCAGAAATCTGGTCCTGAGGCCGTGTGAGGGCTCTGGAAATGGAGCTCTCCTCCAGGAACGTGCAGCGTGTTGCCCATCACTCGGCACGCACAGAGGGGCCTCCGAGGGGCAGAGCAATGGGCCTCGATGTTGCTCAGCCGGACCACGGCGTGCGGGTGTCTGGAGGTCCTCAGTGACCTTGGAGGGAAATGGATGCACACCCGAGGGGCCTAGGAGTCCTCAAATGGGAAATTCCGTTAAAATAAACCCGAACGGTGACTAAGAACTCATGGAAACTGCTGCATGCCGCCCTTTCTGCCCGGCTACGTAGGCAGGGCCTAAACTGGAGGCAAGTTCTCACGCTGAGTTTCCCTTCCGTTCTAGAGCTTGTCAGGCTAACCACCACCGCGGCCACGGAAGCACCGGGTTGAGACGGAGCACACTCATTTTCTTCCCAGAAGCATTTCGACAGGGTTTCCAGGCCTGTCAACAGCCGTGAACGTCAGGTAGCTTCGAGGCAGCATGAATGCAGCCTTCCAAAGGGCAAAGAAAGGATAGTTCCAGCAGGCTCCCGTTTCCACGCGCACACTCAGCTTGCCTCCCTGTGGTTTCTAACCAGTCCAAAGAGACACACGTTACCCTGCGTTTGCTTCCCTGAACCAAGTTCTCGAAGTAGGGTGCTCCGCATCAAGTGAACTGCCTCAACCAAGGAATGCCCTGGCTACGCCTCTGGGGCCTGCGGCTATTCAAAAGCCTGCAGGGCCACAGGAAGCACAGGGCTGAAATCGCAGTAAGAACGCAAGCCGATTTTCTCTTGGGGGCAGTGTGACTTCAGGCAGGAGGTCCTAGATGGAATGCGAGGCCGAGGGGTCTCTCAGGGCAGCTCAGGGAAGGGCAAGGCGTAAGACCGCAAAGGCATGTGAGACGTGCCAGAAGTCTGTTCGTGAAAGTGTGGGTTTGGTGGGGAAACGAATCTGCTCCAGAGGAGAGTGCAGGCCGTTTCCCTACACTCGGCGTAGGGAGCGCGGCTCCAAAGGGCTCCGGGCCTGGATGTTGCTTGGCAGACCTAGGGGTGCCGGGGAGTACTCTGTGTTCCAGCCTGGAACAGGGTGCCCCCACGAGCCTCCCAGGTGTCCAGAAAGCTCTACTGCCGTTAAAGACGCGCAGAGCAGAGGCTACGGCCTCACGGAAACTGCCGCACGGCTCTGCTTCTGCACCTCACGTCAGGGCCTTCCCTCCAGGCCTGTGCTCAATCTGGCTGTCCCGTTAGCGACACAGCATTGCAAGATGCTGACTTTCTCCTCGAGCACAGTGACTTCAGGTACGAGGCCCGCGAAGTAGGCAAAGCAGAGTGTTTTCTCACGGCAGCTCTCACAAGGGCGACGACAAATATTTCCTGGGAGCTTCGGACTCACCAGAAATCTGGTCCTGAGGCCGTGTGAGGGCTCTGGAAATGGAGCTCTCCTCCAGGAACGTGCAGCGTGTTGCCCATCACTCGGCACGCACAGAGGGGCCTCCGAGGGGCAGAGCAATGGGCCTCGATGTTGCTCAGCCGGACCACGGCGTGCGGGTGTCTGGAGGTCCTCAGTGACCTTGGAGGGAAATGGATGCACACCCGAGGGGCCTAGGAGTCCTCAAATGGGAAATTCCGTTAAAATAAACCCGAACGGTGACTAAGAACTCATGGAAACTGCTGCATGCCGCCCTTTCTGCCCGGCTACGTAGGCAGGGCCTAAACTGGAGGCAAGTTCTCACGCTGAGTTTCCCTTCCGTTCTAGAGCTTGTCAGGCTAACCACCACCGCGGCCACGGAAGCACCGGGTAGAGTCGGAGCACACTCATTTTCTTCCCAGAAGCATTTCGACAGGGTTTCCAGGCCTGTCAACAGCCGGGAACGTCAGGTAGCTTCGAGGCAGCATGAATGCAGCCTTCCAAAGGGGAAAGAAAGGATAGTTCCAGCAGGCTCCCGTTTCCACGCGCACACTCAGCTTGCCTCCCTGTGGTTTCTAACCAGTCCAAAGAGACACACGTTACCCTGCGTTTGCTTCCCTGAACCAAGTTCTCGAAGTAGGGTGCTCCGCATCAAGTGAACTGCCTCAACCAAGGAATGCCCTGGCTACGCCTGTGGGGCCTGCGGATATTCAAAAGCCTGCAGGGCCACAGGAAGCACAGGGCTGAAATCGCAGTAAGAACGCAAGCCGATTTTCTCTTGGGGGCAGTGTGACTTCAGGCAGGAGGTCCTTGATGGAATGCGAGGCCGAGGGGTCTCTCAGGGCAGCTCAGGCTAGGGCAAGGGGTAAGACCTCAAAGGCATGTGAGACGTGCCAGAAGTCTGTTCGTGAAAGTGTGGGTTTGGTGGGGAAACGAATCTGCTCCAGAGGAGAGTGCAGGCCGTTTCCCTACACTCGGCGTAGGGAGCGCGGCTCCAAAGGGCTCCGGGCCTGGATGTTGCTTGGCAGACCTAGGGGTGCCGGGGAGTACTCTGTGTTCCAGCCTGGAACAGGGTGCCCCCGCGAGCCTCCCAGGTGTCCAGAAAGCTCTACTGCCGTTAAAGACGCGCAGAGCAGAGGCTACGGCCTCACAGAAACTGCCGCACGGCTCTGCTTGTGCACCTCACGTCAGGGCCTTCCCTCCAGGCCTGTGCTCAATCTGGCTGTCCCGTTAGCGACACAGCATTGCAAGATGCTGACTTTCTCCTCGAGCACAGTGACTTCAGGTACGAGGCCCGCGAAGTAGGCAAAGCAGAGTGTTTTCTCACGGCAGCTCTCACAAGGGCGACGACAAATATTTCCTGGGAGCTTCGGACTCACCAGAAATCTGGTCCTGAGGCCGTGTGAGGGCTCTGGAAATGGAGCTCTCCTCCAGGAACGTGCAGCGTGTTGCCCATCACTCGGCACGCACAGAGGGGCCTCCGAGGGGCAGAGCAATGGGCCTCGATGTTGCTCAGCCGGACCACGGCGTGCGGGTGTCTGGAGGTCCTCAGTGACCTTGGAGGGAAATGGATGCACACCCGAGGGGCCTAGGAGTCCTCAAATGGGAAATTCCGTTAAAATAAACCCGAACGGTGACTAAGAACTCATGGAAACTGCTGCATGCCGCCCTTTCTGCCCGGCTACGTAGGCAGGGCCTAAACTGGAGGCAAGTTCTCACGCTGAGTTTCCCTTCCGTTCTAGAGCTTGTCAGGCTAACCACCACCGCGGCCACGGAAGCACCGGGTTGAGACGGAGCACACTCATTTTCTTCCCAGAAGCATTTCGACAGGGTTTCCAGGCCTGTCAACAGCCGTGAACGTCAGGTAGCTTCGAGGCAGCATGAATGCAGCCTTCCAAAGGGCAAAGAAAGGATAGTTCCAGCAGGCTCCCGTTTCCACGCGCACACTCAGCTTGCCTCCCTGTGGTTTCTAACCAGTCCAAAGAGACACACGTTACCCTGCGTTTGCTTCCCTGAACCAAGTTCTCGAAGTAGGGTGCTCCGCATCAAGTGAACTGCCTCAACCAAGGAATGCCCTGGCTACGCCTGTGGGGCCTGCGGCTATTCAAAAGCCTGCAGGGCCACAGGAAGCACAGGGCTGAAATCGCAGTAAGAACGCAAGCCGATTTTCTCTTGGGGGCAGTGTGACTTCAGGCAGGAGGTCCTAGATGGAATGCGAGGCCGAGGGGTCTCTCAGGGCAGCTCAGGCTAGGGCAAGGGGTAAGACCGCAAAGGCATGTGAGACGTGCCAGAAGTCTGTTCGTGAAAGTGTGGGTTTGGTGGGGAAACGAATCTGCTCCAGAGGAGAGTGCAGGCCGTTTCCCTACACTCGGCGTAGGGAGCGCGGCTCCAAAGGGCTCCGGGCCTGGATGTTGCTTGGCAGACCTAGGGGTGCCGGGGAGTACTCTGTGTTCCAGCCTGGAACAGGGTGCCCCCGCGAGCCTCCCAGGTGTCCAGAAAGCTCTACTGCCGTTAAAGACGCGCAGAGCAGAGGCTACGGCCTCACGGAAACTGCCGCACGGCTCCGCTTCTGCACCTCACGTCAGGGCCTTCCCTCCAGGCCTGTGCTCAATCTGGCTGTCCCGTTAGCGACACAGCATTGCAAGATGCTGACTTTCTCCTCGAGCACAGTGACTTCAGGTACGAGGCCCGCGAAGTAGGCAAAGCAGAGTGTTTTCTCACGGCAGCTCTCTCAAGGGCGACGACAAATATTTCCTGGGAGCTTCGGACTCACCAGAAATCGGGTCCTGAGGCTGTTTGAGGGCTCTGGAAATGGAGCTCTCCTCCAGGAACGTGCAGCGTGTTGCCCATCACTCGGCACGCACAGAGGGGCCTCCGAGGGGCAGAGCAATGGGCCTCGATGTTGCTCAGCCGGACCACGGCGTGCGGGTGTCTGGAGGTCCTCAGTGACCTTGGAGGGAAATGGATGCACACCCGAGGGGCCTAGGAGTCCTCAAATGGGAAATTCCGTTAAAATAAACCCGAACGGTGACTAAGAACTCATGGAAACTGCTGCATGCCGCCCTTTCTGCCCGGCTACGTAGGCAGGGCCTAAACTGGAGGCAAGTTCTCACGCTGAGTTTCCCTTCCGTTCTAGAGCTTGTCAGGCTAACCACCACCGCGGCCACGGAAGCACCGGGTAGAGTCGGAGCACACTCATTTTCTTCCCAGAAGCATTTCTACCGGGTTTCCAGGCCTGTCAACAGCCGGGAACGTCAGGTAGCTTCGAGGCAGCATGAATGCAGCCTTCCAAAGGGCAAAGAAAGGATAGTTCCAGCAGGCTCCCGTTTCCACGCGCACACTCAGCTTGCCTCCCTGTGGTTTCTAACCAGTCCAAAGAGACACACGTTACCCTGCGTTTGCTTCCCTGAACCAACTTCTCGAAGTAGGGTGCTCCGCATCAAGTGAACTGCCTCAACCAAGGAATGCCCTGGCTACGCCTCTGGGGCCTGCGGCTATTCAAAAGGCTGCAGGGCCACAGGAAGCACAGGGCTGAAATCGCAGTAAGAACGCAAGCCGATTTTCTCTTGGGGGCAGGGTGACTTCAGGCAGGAGGTCCTAGATGGAATGCGAGGCCGAGGGGTGTCTCAGGGCAGCTCAGGGAAGGGCAAGGCGTAAGACCGCAAAGGCATGTGAGACGTGCCAGAAGTCTGTTCGTGAAAGTGTGGGTTTGGTGGGGAAACGAATCTGCTCCAGAGGAGAGTGCAGGCCGTTTCCCTACACTCGGCGTAGGGAGCGCGGCTCCAAAGGGCTCCGGGCCTGGATGTTGCTTGGCAGACCTAGGGGTGCCGGGGAGTACTCTGTGTTCCAGCCTGGAACAGGGTGCCCCCGCGAGCCTCCCAGGTGTCCAGAAAGCTCTACTGCCGTTAAAGACGCGCAGAGCAGAGGCTACGGCCTCACGGAAACTGCCGCACGGCTCCGCTTCTGCACCTCACGTCAGGGCCTTCCCTCCAGGCCTGTGCTCAATCTGGCTGTCCCGTTAGCGACACAGCATTGCAAGATGCTGACTTTCTCCTCGAGCACAGTGACTTCAGGTACGAGGCCCGCGAAGTAGGCAAAGCAGAGTGTTTTCTCACGGCAGCTCTCACAAGGGCGACGACAAATATTTCCTGGGAGCTTCGGACTCACCAGAAATCTGGTCCTGAGGCCGTGTGAGGGCTCTGGAAATGGAGCTCTCCTCCAGGAACGTGCAGCGTGTTGCCCATCACTCGGCACGCACAGAGGGGCCTCCGAGGGGCAGAGCAATGGGCCTCGATGTTGCTCAGCCGGACCACGGCGTGCGGGTGTCTGGAGGTCCTCAGTGACCTTGGAGGGAAATGGATGCACACCCGAGGGGCCTAGGAGTCCTCAAATGGGAAATTCCGTTAAAATAAACCCGAACGGTGACTAAGAACTCATGGAAACTGCTGCATGCCGCCCTTTCTGCCCGGCTACGTAGGCAGGGCCTAAACTGGAGGCAAGTTCTCACGCTGAGTTTCCCTTCCGTTCTAGAGCTTGTCAGGCTAACCACCACCGCGGCCACGGAAGCACCGGGTTGAGACGGAGCACACTCATTTTCTTCCCAGAAGCATTTCGACAGGGTTTCCAGGCCTGTCAACAGCCGTGAACGTCAGGTAGCTTCGAGGCAGCATGAATGCAGCCTTCCAAAGGGCAAAGAAAGGATAGTTCCAGCAGGCTCCCGTTTCCACGCGCACACTCAGCTTGCCTCCCTGTGGTTTCTAACCAGTCCAAAGAGACACACGTTACCCTGCGTTTGCTTCCCTGAACCAAGTTCTCGAAGTAGGGTGCTCCGCATCAAGTGAACTGCCTCAACCAAGGAATGCCCTGGCTACGCCTCTGGGGCCTGCGGCTATTCAAAAGCCTGCAGGGCCACAGGAAGCACAGGGCTGAAATCGCAGTAAGAACGCAAGCCGACTTTCTCTTGGGGGCAGGGTGACTTCAGGCAGGAGGTCCTAGATGGAATGCGAGCCCGAGGGGTCTCTCAGGGCAGCTCAGGCTAGGGCAAGGGGTAAGACCGCAAAGGCATGTGAGACGTGCCAGAAGTCTGTTCGTGAAAGTGTGGGTTTGGTGGGGAAACGAATCTGCTCCAGAGGAGAGTGCAGGCCGTTTCCCTACATTCGGCGTAGGGAGCGCGGCTCCAAAGGGCTCCGGGCCTGGATGTTGCTTGGCAGACCTAGGGGTGCCGGGGAGTACTCTGTGTTCCAGCCTGGAACAGGGTGCCCCCGCGAGCCTCCCAGGTGTCCAGAAAGCTCTACTGCCGTTAAAGACGCGCAGAGCAGAGGCTACGGCCTCACGGAAACTGCCGCACGGCTCCGCTTCTGCACCTCACGTCAGGGCCTTCCCTCCAGGCCTGTGCTCAATCTGGCTGTCCCGTTAGCGACACAGCATTGCAAGATGCTGACTTTCTCCTCGAGCACAGTGACTTCAGGTACGAGGCCCGCGAAGTAGGCAAAGCAGAGTGTTTTCTCACGGCAGCTCTCTCAAGGGCGACGACAAATATTTCCTGGGAGCTTCGGACTCACCAGAAATCGGGTCCTGAGGCTGTTTGAGGGCTCTGGAAATGGAGCTCTCCTCCAGGAACGTGCAGCGTGTTGCCCATCACTCGGCACGCACAGAGGGGCCTCCGAGGGGCAGAGCAATGGGCCTCGATGTTGCTCAGCCGGACCACGGCGTGCGGGTGTCTGGAGGTCCTCAGTGACCTTGGAGGGAAATGGATGCACACCCGAGGGGCCTAGGAGTCCTCAAATGGGAAATTCCGTTAAAATAAACCCGAACGGTGACTAAGAACTCATGGAAACTGCTGCATGCCGCCCTTTCTGCCCGGCTACGTAGGCAGGGCCTAAACTGGAGGCAAGTTCTCACGCTGAGTTTCCCTTCCGTTCTAGAGCTTGTCAGGCTAACCACCACCGCGGCCACGGAAGCACCGGGTAGAGTCGGAGCACACTCATTTTCTTCCCAGAAGCATTTCGACAGGGTTTCCAGGCCTGTCAACAGCCGGGAACGTCAGGTAGCATCGAGGCAGCATGAATGCAGCCTTCCAAAGGGCAAAGAAAGGATAGTTCCAGCAGGCTCCCGTTTCCACGCGCACACTCAGCTTGCCTCCCTGTGGTTTCTAACCAGTCCAAAGAGACACACGTTACCCTGCGTTTGCTTCCCTGAACCAACTTCTCGAAGTAGGGTGCTCCGCATCAAGTGAACTGCCTCAACCAAGGAATGCCCTGGCTACGCCTCTGGGGCCTGCGGCTATTCAAAAGGCTGCAGGGCCACAGGAAGCACAGGGCTGAAATCGCAGTAAGAACGCAAGCCGATTTTCTCTTGGGGGCAGGGTGACTTCAGGCAGGAGGTCCTAGATGGAATGCGAGGCCGAGGGGTCTCTCAGGGCAGCTCAGGGAAGGGCAAGGCGTAAGACCGCAAAGGCATGTGAGACGTGCCAGAAGTCTGTTCGTGAAAGTGTGGGTTTGGTGGGGAAACGAATCTGCTCCAGAGGAGAGTGCAGGCCGTTTCCCTACACTCGGCGTAGGGAGCGCGGCTCCAAAGGGCTCCGGGCCTGGATGTTGCTTGGCAGACCTAGGGGTGCCGGGGAGTACTCTGTGTTCCAGCCTGGAACAGGGTGCCCCCGCGAGCCTCCCAGGTGTCCAGAAAGCTCTACTGCCGTTAAAGACGCGCAGAGCAGAGGCTACGGCCTCACGGAAACTGCCGCACGGCTCCGCTTCTGCACCTCACGTCAGGGCCTTCCCTCCAGGCCTGTGCTCAATCTGGCTGTCCCGTTAGCGACACAGCATTGCAAGATGCTGACTTTCTCCTCGAGCACAGTGACTTCAGGTACGAGGCCCGCGAAATAGGCAAAGCAGAGTGTTTTCTCACGGCAGCTCTCACAAGGGCGACGACAAATATTTCCTGGGAGCTTCGGACTCACCAGAAATCTGGTCCTGAGGCTGTTTGAGGGCTCTGGAAATGGAGCTCTCCTCCAGGAACGTGCAGCGTGTTGCCCATCACTCGGCACGCACAGAGGGGCCTCTGAGGGGCAGAGCAATGGGCCTCGATGTTGCTCAGCCGGACCACGGCGTGCGGGTGTCTGGAGGTCCTCAGTGACCTTGGAGGGAAATGGGTGCACACCCGAGGGGCCTAGGAGTCCTCAAATGGGAAATTCCGTTAAAATAAACCCGAATGGTGACTAAGAACTCATGGAAACTGCTGCATGCCGCCCTTTCTGCCCGGCTACGTAGGCAGGGCCTAAACTGGAGGCAAGTTCTCACGCTGAGTTTCCATTTCGTTCTGGAGCTTGTCAGGCTAACCACCACCGCGGCCTCGGAAGCACCGGGTTGAGACGGAGCACACTCGTTTTCCTTCCCAGAAGCATTTCGACAGGGTTTCCAGGCCTGTCAACAGCCGGGAACGTCAGGTAGCTTCGAGGCAGCATGAATGCAGCCTTCCAAAGGGCAAAGAAAGGATAGTTCCAGCAGGCTCCCGTTTCCACGCGCACACTCAGCTTGCCTCCCTGTGGTTTCTAACCAGTCCAAAGAGACACACGTTACCCTGCGTTTGCTTCCCTGAACCAACTTCTCGAAGTAGGGTGCTCCGCATCAAGTGAACTGCCTTAACCAAGGAATGCCCTGGCTACGCCTCTGGGGCCTGCGGCTATTCAAAAGCCTGCAGGGCCACAGGAAGCACAGGGCTGAAATCGCAGTAAGAACGCAAGCCGACTTTCTCTTGGGGGCAGGGTGACTTCAGGCAGGAGGTCCTAGATGGAATGCGAGGCCAAGGGGTCTCTCAGGGCAGCTCAGGCTAGGGCAAGGCGTAAGACCGCAAAGGCATGTGAGACGTGCCAGAAGTCTGTTCGTGAAAGTGTGGGTTTGGTGGGGAAACGAATCTGCTCCAGAGGAGAGTGCAGGCCGTTTCCCTACACTCGGCGTAGGGAGCGCGGCTCCAAAGGGCTCCGGGCCTGGATGTTGCTTGGCAGACCTAGGGGTGCCGGGGAGTACTCTGTGTTCCAGCCTGGAACAGGGTGCCCCCGCGAGCCTCCCAGGTGTCCAGAAAGCTCTACTGCCGTTAAAGACGCGCAGAGCAGAGGCTACGGCCTCACGGAAACTGCCGCACGGCTCCGCTTCTGCACCTCACGTCAGGGCCTTCCCTCCAGGCCTGTGCTCAATCTGGCTGTCCCGTTAGCGACACAGCATTGCAAGATGCTGACTTTCTCCTCGAGCACAGTGACTTCAGGTACGAGGCCCGCAAAGTAGGCAAAGCAGAGTGTTTTCTCACGGCAGCTCTCACAAGGGCGACGACAAATATTTCCTGGGAGCTTCGGACTCACCAGAAATCGGATCCTGAGGCTGTTTGAGGGCTCTGGAAATGGAGCTCTCCTCCAGGAACGTGCAGCGTGTTGCCCATCACTCGGCACGCACAGAGGGGCCTCCGAGGGGCAGAGCAATGGGCCTCGATGTTGCTCAGCCGGACCACGGCGTGCGGGTGTCTGGAGGTCCTCAGTGACCTTGGAGGGAAATGGATGCACACCCGAGGGGCCTAGGAGTCCTCAAATGGGAAATTCCGTTAAAATAAACCCGAACGGTGACTAAGAACTCATGGAAACTGCTGCATGCCGCCCTTTCTGCCCGGCTACGTAGGCAGGGCCTAAACTGGAGGCAAGTTCTCACGCTGAGTTTCCATTTCGTTCTGGAGCTTGTCAGGCTAACCACCACCGCGGCCTCGGAAGCACCGGGTTGAGACGGAGCACACTCGTTTTCCTTCCCAGAAGCATTTCGACAGGGTTTCCAGGCCTGTCAACAGCCGGGAACGTCAGGTAGCTTCGAGGCAGCATGAATGCAGCCTTCCAAAGGGCAAAGAAAGGATAGTTCCAGCAGGCTCCCGTTTCCACGCGCACACTCAGCTTGCCTCCCTGTAGTTTCTAACCAGTCCAAAGAGACACACGCTACCCTGCGTTTGCTTCCCTGAACCAACTTCTCGAAGTAGGGTGCTCCGCATCAAGTGAACTGCCTCAACCAAGGAATGCCCTGGCTACGCCTCTGGGGCCTGCGGCTATTCAAAAGCCTGCAGGGCCACAGGAAGCACAGGGCTGAAATCGCAGTAAGAACGCAAGCCGACTTTCTCTTGGGGGCAGGGTGACTTCAGGCAGGAGGTCCTAGATGGAATGCGAGCCCGAGGGGTCTCTCAGGGCAGCTCAGGCTAGGGCAAGGCGTAAGACCGCAAAGGCATGTGAGACGTGCCAGAAGTCTGTTCGTGAAAGTGTGGGTTTGGTGGGGAAACGAATCTGCTCCAGAGGAGAGTGCAGGCCGTTTCCCTACACTCGGCGTAGGGAGCGCGGCTCCAAAGGGCTCCGGGCCTGGATGTTGCTTGGCAGACCTAGGGGTGCCGGGGAGTACTCTGTGTTCCAGCCTGGAACAGGGTGCCCCCGCGAGCCTCCCAGGTGTCCAGAAAGCTCTACTGCCGTTAAAGACGCGCAGAGCAGAGGCTACGGCCTCACGGAAACTGCCGCACGGCTCCGCTTCTGCACCTCACGTCAGGGCCTTCCCTCCAGGCCTGTGCTCAATCTGGCTGTCCCGTTAGCGACACAGCATTGCAAGATGCTGACTTTCTCCTCGAGCACAGTGACTTCAGGTACGAGGCCCGCGAAATAGGCAAAGCAGAGTGTTTTCTCACGGCAACTCTCACACGGGCGACGACAAATATTTCCTGGGAGCTTCGGACTCACCAGAAATCTGGTCCTGAGGCTGTTTGAGGGCTCTGGAAATGGAGCTCTCCTCCAGGAACGTGCAGCGTGTGGCCCAACACTCGGCCCGCACAGAGAGGCCTCCGAGGGGCAGAGCAATGGGCCTCGATGTTGCTCAGCTGGACCACGGCGTGGGTGTTTCTGGAGGTCCTCAGTGACCTTGGAGGGAAATGGATGCACACCCGAGGGGCCTAGGAGTCCTCAAATGGGAAATTCCGTTAAAATAAACCCGAACGGTGACTAAGAACTCATGGAAACTGCTGCATGCCGCCCTTTCTGCCCGGCTACGTAGGCAGGGCCTAAACTGGAGACAAGTTCTCACGCTGAGTTTCCCTTCCGTTCTAGAGCTTGTCAGGCTAACCACCACCGCGGCCTCGGAAGCACCGGGTTGAGACGGAGCACACTCATATTCTTCCCAGAAGCATTTCGACAGGGTTTCCAGGCCTGTCAACAGCCGGGAACGTCAGGTAGCTTCGAGGCAGCATGAATGCAGCCTTCCAAAGGGCAAAGAAAGGATAGTTCCAGCAGGCTCCCGTTTCCACGCGCACACTCAGCTTGCCTCCCTGTGGTTTCTAACCAGTCCACAGAGACACACGTTACCCTGCGTTTGCTTCCCTGAACCAACTTCTCGAAGTAGGGTGCTCCGCATCAAGTGAACTGCCTCAACCAAGGAATGCCCTGGCTACGCCTCTGGGGCCTGCGGCTATTCAAAAACCTGCAGGGCCACAGGAAGCACAGGGCTGAAATCGCAGTAAGAACGCAAGCCGACTTTCTCTTGGGGGCAGGGTGACTTCAGGCAGGAGGTCCTAGATGGAATGCGAGCCCGAGGGGTCTCTCAGGGCTGCTCAGGCTAGGGCAAGGCGTAAGACCGCAAAGGCATGTGAGACGTGCCAGAAGTCTGTTCGTGAAAGTGTGGGTTTGGTGGGGAAACGAATCTGCTCCAGAGGAGAGTGCAGGCCGTTTCCCTACACTCGGCGTAGGGAGCGCGGCTCCAAAGGGCTCCGGGCCTGGATGTTGCTTTGCGGACCTAGGGGTGCCGCGGAGTACTCTGAGTTCCAGCCTGGAACAGGGTGCCCCCGCGAGCCTCCCAGGTGTCCAGAAAGCTCTACTGCCGTTAAAGACGCGCAGAGCAGAGGCTACGGCCTCACGGAAACTGCCGCACGGCTCCGCTTCTGCACCTCACGTCAGGGCCTTCCCTCCAGGCCTGTGCTCAATCTGGCTGTCCCGTTAGCGACACAGCATTGCAAGATGCTGACTTTCTCCTCGAGCACAGTGACTTCAGGTACGAGGCCCGCGAAATAGGCAAAGCAGAGTGTTTTCTCACGGCAGCTCTCACAAGGGCGACGACAAATATTTCCTGGGAGCTTCGGACTCACCAGAAATCTGGTCCTGAGGCTGTTTGAGGGCTCTGGAAATGGAGCTCTCCTCCAGGAACGTGCAGCGTGTTGCCCATCACTCGGCACGCACAGAGGGGCCTCTGAGGGGCAGAGCAATGGGCCTCGATGTTGCTCAGCCGGACCACGGCGTGCGGGTGTCTGGAGGTCCTCAGTGACCTTGGAGGGAAATGGATGCACACCCGAGGGGCCTAGGAGTCCTCAAATGGGAAATTCCGTTAAAATAAACCCGAACGGTGACTAAGAACTCATGGAAACTGCTGCATGCCGCCCTTTCTGCCCGGCTACGTAGGCAGGGTCTAAACTGGAGACAAGTTCTCACGCTGAGTTTCCCTTCCGTTCTAGAGCTTGTCAGGCTAACCACCACCGCGGCCTCGGAAGCACCGGGTTGAGACGGAGCACACTCATATTCTTCCCAGAAGCATTTCGACAGGGTTTCCAGGCCTGTCAACAGCCGGGAACGTCAGGTAGCTTCGAGGCAGCATGAATGCAGCCTTCCAAAGGGGAAAGAAAGGATAGTTCCAGCAGGCTCCCGTTTCCACGCGCACACTCAGCTTGCCTCCCTGTGGTTTCTAACCAGTCCAAAGAGACACACGTTACCCTGCGTTTGCTTCCCTGAACCAACTTCTCGAAGTAGGGTGCTCCGCATCAAGTGAACTGCCTCAACCAAGGAATGCCCTGTCTACGCCTCTGGGGCCTGCGGCTATTCAAAAACCTGCAGGGCCACAGGAAGCACAGGGCTGAAATCGCAGTAAGAACGCAAGCCGACTTTCTCTTGGGGGCAGGGTGACTTCAGGCAGGAGGTCCTAGATGGAATGCGAGCCCGAGGGGTCTCTCAGGGCTGCTCAGGCTAGGGCAAGGTGTAAGACCGCAAAGGCATGTGAGACGTGCCAGAAGTCTGTTCGTGAAAGTGTGGGTTTGGTGGGGAAACGAATCTGCTCCAGAGGAGAGTGCAGGCCGTTTCCCTACACTCGGCGTAGGGAGCGCGGCTCCAAAGGGCTCCGGGCCTGGATGTTGCTTGGCAGACCTAGGGGTGCCGGGGAGTACTCTGTGTTCCAGCCTGGAACAGGGTGCCCCCGCGAGCCTCCCAGGTGTCCAGAAAGCTCTACTGCCGTTAAAGACGCGCAGAGCAGAGGCTACGGCCTCACGGAAACTGCCGCACGGCTCCGCTTCTGCACCTCACGTCAGGGCCTTCCCTCCAGGCCTGTGCTCAATCTGGCTGTCCCGTTAGCGACACAGCATTGCAAGATGCTGACTTTCTCCTCGAGCACAGTGACTTCAGGTACGAGGCCCGCGAAGTAGGCAAAGCAGAGTGTTTTCTCACGGCAGCTCTCTCAAGGGCGACGACAAATATTTCCTGGGAGCTTCGGACTCACCAGAAATCTGGTCCTGAGGCTGTTTGAGGGCTCTGGAAATGGAGCTCTCCTCCAGCAACGTGCAGCGTGTTGCCCATCACTCGGCACGCACAGAGGGGCCTCCGAGGGGCAGAGCAATGGGCCTCGATGTTGCTCAGCCGGACCACGGCGTGCGGGTGTCTGGAGGTCCTCAGTGACCTTGGAGGGAAATGGATGCACACCCGAGGGGCCTAGGAGTCCTCAAATGGGAAATTCTGTTAAAATAAACCCTAACGGTGACTAAGAACTCATGGAAACTGCTGCATGCCGCCCTTTCTGCCCGGCTACGTAGGCAGGGTCTAAACTGGAGACAAGTTCTCACGCTGAGTTTCCCTTCCGTTCTAGAGCTTGTCAGGCTAACCACCACCGCGGCCTCGGAAGCACCGGGTTGAGACGGAGCACACTCATATTCTTCCCAGAAGCATTTCGACAGGGTTTCCAGGCCTGTCAACAGCCGGGAACGTCAGGTAGCTTTGAGGCAGCATGAATGCAGCCTTCCAAAGGGCAAAGAAAGGATAGTTCCAGCAGGCTCCCGTTTCCACGCGCACACTCAGCTTGCCTCCCTGTGGTTTCTAACCAGTCCACAGAGACACACGTTACCCTGCGTTTGCTTCCCTGAACCAACTTCTCGAAGTAGGGTGCTCCGCATCAAGTGAACTGCCTCAACCAAGGAATGCCCTGTCTACGCCTCTGGGGCCTGCGGCTATTCAAAAGCCTGCAGGGCCACAGGAAGCACAGGGCTGAAATCGCAGTAAGAACGCAAGCCGACTTTCTCTTGGGGGCAGGGTGACTTCAGGCAGGAGGTCCTAGATGGAATGCGAGCCCGAGGGATCTCTCAGGGCAGCTCAGGCTAGGGCAAGGCGTAAGACCGCAAAGGCATGTGAGACGTGCCAGAAGTCTGTTCGTGAAAGTGTGGGTTTGGTGGGGAAACGAATCTGCTCCAGAGGAGAGTGCAGGCCGTTTCCCTACACTCGGCGTAGGGAGCGCGGCTCCAAAGGGCTCCGGGCCTGGATGTTGCTTGGCAGACCTAGGGGTGCCGGGGAGTACTCTGTGTTCCAGCCTGGAACAGGGTGCCCCCGCGAGCCTCCCAGGTGTCCAGAAAGCTCTACTGCCGTTAAAGACGCGCAGAGCAGAGGCTACGGCCTCACGGAAACTGCCGCACGGCTCCGCTTCTGCACCTCACGTCAGGGCCTTCCCTCCAGGCCTGTGCTCAATCTGGCTGTCCCGATAGCGACACAGCATTGCAAGATGCTGACTTTCTCCTCGAGCACAGTGACTTCAGGTACGAGGCCCGCGAAGTAGGCAAAGCAGAGTGTTTTCTCACGGCAGCTCTCACAAGGGCGACGACAAATATTTCCTGGGAGCTTCGGACTCACCAGAAATCGGGTCCTGAGGCTGTTTGAGGGCTCTGGAAATGGAGCTCTCCTCCAGGAACGTGCAGCGTGTGGCCCATCACTCGGCACGCACAGAGGGGCCTCCGAGGGGCAGAGCAATGGGCCTCGATGTTGCTCAGCCGGACCACGGCGTGCGGGTGTCTGGAGGTCCTCAGTGACCTTGGAGGGAAATGGATGCACACCCGAGGGGCCTAGGAGTCCTCAAATGGGAAATTCCGTTAAAAGAAACCCGAACGGTGACTAAGAACTCATGGAAACTTCTGCATGCCGCCCTTTCTGCCCGGCTACGTAGGCAGGGCCTAAACTGGAGGCAAGTTCTCACGCTGAGTTTCCCTTCCGTTCTAGAGCTTGTCAGGCTAACCACCACCGCGGCCTCGGAAGCACCGGGTTGAGACGGAGCACACTCATATTCTTCCCAGAAGCATTTCGACAGGGTTTCCAGGCCTGTCAACAGCCGGGAACGTCAGGTAGCTTCGAGGCAGCATGAATGCAGCCTTCCAAAGGGCAAAGAAAGGATAGTTCCAGCAGGCTCCCGTTTCCACGCGCACACTCAGCTTGCCTCCCTGTGGTTTCTAACCAGTCCACAGAGACAAACGTTACCCTGCGTTTGCTTCCCTGAACCAAGTTCTCGAAGTAGGGTGCTCCGCATCAAGTGAACTGCCTCAACCAAGGAATGCCCTGTCTACGCCTCTGGGGCCTGCGGCTATTCAAAAGCCTGCAGGGCCACAGGAAGCACAGGGCTGAAATCACAGTAAGAACGCAAGCCGACTTTCTCTTGGGGGCAGGGTGACTTCAGGCAGGAGGTCCTAGATGGAATGCGAGCCCGAGGGGTCTCTCAGGGCAGCTCAGGCTAGGGCAAGGCGTAAGACCGCAAAGGCATGTGAGACGTGCCAGAAGTCTGTTCGTGAAAGTGTGGGTTTGGTGGGGAAACGAATCTGCTCCAGAAGACAGTGCAGGCCGTTTCCCTACACTCGGCGTAGGGAGCGCGGCTCCAAAGGGCTCCGGGCCTGGATGTTGCTTGGCAGACCTAGGGGTGCCGCGGAGTACTCTGTGTTCCAGCCTGGAACAGGGTGCCCCCGCGAGTCTCCCAGGTGTCCAGAAAGCTCTACTGCCGTTAAAGACGCGCAGAGCAGAGGCTACGGCCTCACGGAAACTGCCGCACGGCTCCGCTTCTGCACCTCACGTCACGGCCTTCCCTCCAGGCTTGTGCTCAATCTGGCTGTCCCGTTAGCGACACAGCATTGCAAGATGCTGACTTTCTCCTCGAGCACAGTGACTTCAGGTACGAGGCCCGCAAAGTAGGCAAAGCAGAGTGTTTTCTCACGGCAGCTCTCACAAGGGCGACGACAAATATTTCCTGGGAGCTTCGGACTCACCAGAAATCGGATCCTGAGGCTGTTTGAGGGCTCTGGAAATGGAGCTCTCCTCCAGGAACGTGCAGCGTGTTGCCCATCACTCGGCACGCACAGAGGGGCCTCCGAGGGGCAGAGCAATGGGCCTCGATGTTGCTCAGCCGGACCACGGCGTGCGGGTGTCTGGAGGTCCTCAGTGACCTTGGAGGGAAATGGATGCACACCCGAGGGGCCTAGGAGTCCTCAAATGGGAAATTCCGTTAAAATAAACCCGAACGGTGACTAAGAACTCATGGAAACTGCTGCATGCCGCCCTTTCTGCCCGGCTACGTAGGCAGGGCCTAAACTGGAGACAAGTTCTCACGCTGAGTTTCCCTTCCGTTCTAGAGCTTGTCAGGCTAACCACCACCGCGGCCTCGGAAGCACCGGGTTGAGACGGAGCACACTCATATTCTTCCCAGAAGCATTTCGACAGGGTTTCCAGGCCTGTCAACAGCCGGGAACGTCAGGTAGCTTCGAGGCAGCATGAATGCAGCCTTCCAAAGGGCAAAGAAAGGATAGTTCCAGCAGGCTCCCGTTTCCACGCGCACACTCAGCTTGCCTCCCTGTGGTTTCTAACCAGTCCACAGAGACACACGTTACCCTGCGTTTGCTTCCCTGAACCAACTTCTCGAAGTAGGGTGCTCCGCATCAAGTGAACTGCCTCAACCAAGGAATGCCCTGGCTACGCCTCTGGGGCCTGCGGCTATTCAAAAACCTGCAGGGCCACAGGAAGCACAGGGCTGAAATCGCAGTAAGAACGCAAGCCGACTTTCTCTTGGGGGCAGGGTGACTTCAGGCAGGAGGTCCTAGATGGAATGCGAGCCCGAGGGGTCTCTCAGGGCTGCTCAGGCTAGGGCAAGGCGTAAGACCGCAAAGGCATGTGAGACGTGCCAGAAGTCTGTTCGTGAAAGTGTGGGTTTGGTGGGGAAACGAATCTGCTCCAGAGGAGAGTGCAGGCCGTTTCCCTACACTCGGCGTAGGGAGCGCGGCTCCAAAGGGCTCCGGGCCTGGATGTTGCTTTGCGGACCTAGGGGTGCCGCGGAGTACTCTGTGTTCCAGCCTGGAACAGGGTGCCCCCGCGAGCCTCCCAGGTGTCCAGAAAGCTCTACTGCCGTTAAAGACGCGCAGAGCAGAGGCTACGGCCTCACGGAAACTGCCGCACGGCTCCGCTTCTGCACCTCACGTCAGGGCCTTCCCTCCAGGCCTGTGCTCAATCTGGCTGTCCCGTTAGCGACACAGCATTGCAAGATGCTGACTTTCTCCTCGAGCACAGTGACTTCAGGTACGAGGCCCGCGAAGTAGGCAAAGCAGAGTGTTTTCTCACGGCAGCTCTCACAAGGGCGACGACAAATATTTCCTGGGAGCTTCGGACTCACCAGAAATCTGGTCCTGAGGCTGTTTGAGGGCTCTGGAAATGGAGCTCTCCTCCAGGAACGTGCAGCGTGTTGCCCATCACTCGGCACGCACAGAGGGGCCTCTGAGGGGCAGAGCAATGGGCCTCGATGTTGCTCAGCCGGACCACGGCGTGCGGGTGTCTGGAGGTCCTCAGTGACCTTGGAGGGAAATGGATGCACACCCGAGGGGCCTAGGAGTCCTCAAATGGGAAATTCCGTTAAAATAAACCCGAACGGTGACTAAGAACTCATGGAAACTGCTGCATGCCGCCCTTTCTGCCCGGCTACGTAGGCAGGGTCTAAACTGGAGACAAGTTCTCACGCTGAGTTTCCCTTCCGTTCTAGAGCTTGTCAGGCTAACCACCACCGCGGCCTCGGAAGCACCGGGTTGAGACGGAGCACACTCATATTCTTCCCAGAAGCATTTCGACAGGGTTTCCAGGCCTGTCAACAGCCGGGAACGTCAGGTAGCTTCGAGGCAGCATGAATGCAGCCTTCCAAAGGGGAAAGAAAGGATAGTTCCAGCAGGCTCCCGTTTCCACGCGCACACTCAGCTTGCCTCCCTGTGGTTTCTAACCAGTCCACAGAGACACACGTTACCCTGCGTTTGCTTCCCTGAACCAACTTCTCGAAGTAGGGTGCTCCGCATCAAGTGAACTGCCTCAACCAAGGAATGCCCTGGCTACGCCTCTGGGGCCTGCGGCTATTCAAAAGCCTGCAGGGCCACAGGAAGCACAGGGCTGAAATCGCAGTAAGAACGCAAGCCGACTTTCTCTTGGGGGCAGGGTGACTTCAGGCAGGAGGTCCTAGATGGAATGCGACCCCGAGGGGTCTCTCAGGGCAGCTCAGGCTAGGGCAAGGCGTAAGACCGCAAAGGCATGTGAGACGTGCCAGAAGTCTGTTCGTGAAAGTGTGGGTTTGGTGGGGAAACGAATCTGCTCCAGAGGAGAGTGCAGGCCGTTTCCCTACACTCGGCGTAGGGAGCGCGGCTCCAAAGGGCTCCGGGCGTGGATGTTGCTTGGCAGACCTAGGGGTGCCGGGGAGTACTCTGTGTTCCAGCCTGGAACAGGGTGCCCCCGCGAGCCTCCCAGGTGTCCAGAAAGCTCTACTGCCGTTAAAGACGCGCAGAGCAGAGGCTACGGCCTCACGGAAACTGCCGCACGGCTCCGCTTCTGCACCTCACGTCAGGGCCTTCCCTCCAGGCCTGTGCTCAATCTGGCTGTCCCGTTAGCGACACAGCATTGCAAGATGCTGACTTTCTCCTCGAGCACAGTGACTTCAGGTACGAGGCCCGCAAAGTAGGCAAAGCAGAGTGTTTTCTCACGGCAGCTCTCACAAGGGCGACGACAAATATTTCCTGGGAGCTTCGGACTCACCAGAAATCGGATCCTGAGGCTGTTTGAGGGCTCTGGAAATGGAGCTCTCCTCCAGGAACGTGCAGCGTGTTGCCCATCACTCGGCACGCACAGAGGGGCCTCCGAGGGGCAGAGCAATGGGCCTCGATGTTGCTCAGCCGGACCACGGCGTGCGGGTGTCTGGAGGTCCTCAGTGACCTTGGAGGGAAATGGATGCACACCCGAGGGGCCTAGGAGTCCTCAAATGGGAAATTCCGTTAAAATAAACCCGAACGGTGACTAAGAACTCATGGAAACTGCTGCATGCCGCCCTTTCTGCCCGGCTACGTAGGCAGGGCCTAAACTGGAGGCAAGTTCTCACGCTGAGTTTCCATTTCGTTCTGGAGCTTGTCAGGCTAACCACCACCGCGGCCTCGGAAGCACCGGGTTGAGACGGAGCACACTCGTTTTCCTTCCCAGAAGCATTTCGACAGGGTTTCCAGGCCTGTCAACAGCCGGGAACGTCAGGTAGCTTCGAGGCAGCATGAATGCAGCCTTCCAAAGGGCAAAGAAAGGATAGTTCCAGCAGGCTCCCGTTTGCACGCGCACACTCAGCTTGCCTCCCTGTGGTTTCTAACCAGTCCAAAGAGACACACGTTACCCTGCGTTTGCTTCCCTGAACCAACTTCTCGAAGTAGGGTGCTCCGCATCAAGTGAACTGCCTCAACCAAGGAATGCCCTGGTTACGCCTCTGGGGCCTGCGGCTATTCAAAAGCCTGCAGGGCCACAGGAAGCACAGGGCTGAAATCGCAGTAAGAACGCAAGCCGACTTTCTCTTGGGGGCAGGGTGACTTCAGGCAGGAGGTCCTAGATGGAATGCGAGGCCGAGGGGTCTCTCAGGGCAGCTCAGGCTAGGGCAAGGCGTAAGACCGCAAAGGCATGTGAGACGTGCCAGAAGTCTGTTCGTGAAAGTGTGGGTTTGGTGGGGAAACGAATCTGCTCCAGAGGAGAGTGCAGGCCGTTTCCCTACACTCGGCGTAGGGAGCGCGGCTCCAAAGGGCTCCGGGCCTGGATGTTGCTTGGCAGACCTAGGGGTGCCGGGGAGTACTCTGTGTTCCAGCCTGGAACAGGGTGCCCCCGCGAGCCTCCCAGGTGTCCAGAAAGCTCTACTGCCGTTAAAGACGCGCAGAGCAGAGGCTACGGCCTCACGGAAACTGCCGCACGGCTCTGCTTCTGCACCTCACGTCAGGGCCTTCCCTCCAGGCCTGTGCTCAATCTGGCTGTCCCGTTAGCGACACAGCATTGCAAGATGCTGACTTTCTCCTCGAGCACAGTGACTTCAGGTACGAGGCCCGCGAAGTAGGCAAAGCAGAGTGTTTTCTCACGGCAGCTCTCACAAGGGCGACGACAAATATTTCCTGGGAGCTTCGGACTCACCAGAAATCGGGTCCTGAGGCTGTTTGAGGGCTCTGGAAATGGAGCTCTCCTCCAGGAACGTGCAGCGTGTGGCCCATCACTCGGCACGCACAGAGGGGCCTCCGAGGGGCAGAGCAATGGGCCTCGATGTTGCTCAGCCGGACCACGGCGTGCGGGTGTCTGGAGGTCCTCAGTGACCTTGGAGGGAAATGGATGCACACCCGAGGGGCCTAGGAGTCCTCAAATGGGAAATTCCGTTAAAATAAACCCGAACGGTGACTAAGAACTCATGGAAACTGCTGCATGCCGCCCTTTCTGCCCGGCTACGTAGGCAGGGCCTAAACTGGAGGCAAGTTCTCACGCTGAGTTTCCATTTCGTTCTAGAGCTTGTCAGGCTAACCACCACCGCGGCCTCGGAAGCACCGGGTTGAGACGGAGCACACTCGTTTTCCTTCCCAGAAGCATTTCGACAGGGTTTCCAGGCCTGTCAACAGCCGGGAACGTCAGGTAGCTTCGAGGCAGCATGAATGCAGCCTTCCAAAGGGCAAAGAAAGGATAGTTCCAGCAGGCTCCCGTTTCCACGCGCACACTCAGCTTGCCTCCCTGTGGTTTCTAACCAGTCCAAAGAGACACACGTTACCCTGCGTTTGCTTCCCTGAACCAACTTCTCGAAGTAGGGTGCTCCGCATCAAGTGAACTGCCTCAACCAAGGAATGCCCTGGCTACGCCTCTGGGGCCTGCGGCTATTCAAAAGCCTGCAGGGCCACAGGAAGCACAGGGCTGAAATCGCAGTAAGAACGCAAGCCGACTTTCTCTTGGGGGCAGGGTGACTTCAGGCAGGAGGTCCTAGATGGAATGCGAGGCCGAGGGGTCTCTCAGGGCAGCTCAGGCTAGGGCAAGGCGTAAGACCGCAAAGGCATGTGAGACGTGCCAGAAGTCTGTTCGTGAAAGTGTGGGTTTGGTGGGGAAACGAATCTGCTCCAGAGGAGAGTGCAGGCCGTTTCCCTACACTCGGCGTAGGGAGCGCGGCTCCAAAGGGCTCCGGGCCTGGATGTTGCTTGGCAGACCTAGGGGTGCCGGGGAGTACTCTGTGTTCCAGCCTGGAACAGGGTGCCCCCGCGAGCCTCCCAGGTGTCCAGAAAGCTCTACTGCCGTTAAAGACGCGCAGAGCAGAGGCTACGGCCTCACGGAAACTGCCGCACGGCTCTGCTTCTGCACCTCACGTCAGGGCCTTCCCTCCAGGCCTGTGCTCAATCTGGCTGTCCCGTTAGCGACACAGCATTGCAAGATGCTGACTTTCTCCTCGAGCACAGTGACTTCAGGTACGAGGCCCGCGAAGTAGGCAAAGCAGAGTGTTTTCTCACGGCAGCTCTCACAAGGGCGACGACAAATATTTCCTGGGAGCTTCGGACTCACCAGAAATCGGGTCCTGAGGCTGTTTGAGGGCTCTGGAAATGGAACTCTCCTCCAGGAACGTGCAGCGTGTTGCCCATCACTCGGCACGCACACAGGGCCTCTGAGGGGCAGAGCAATGGGCCTCGATGTTGCTCAGCCGGACCACGGCGTGGGGGGTGTCTGGAGGT
Source organism: Grampus griseus (assembly GCF_964374135.1). Classification (NCBI taxonomy): domain Eukaryota; kingdom Metazoa; phylum Chordata; class Mammalia; order Artiodactyla; family Delphinidae; genus Grampus; species Grampus griseus. The sequence continues at coordinate 194,937 of NW_028133131.1, forward strand.
CCTCAGTGACCTTGGAGGGAAATGGATGCACACCCGAGGGGCCTAGGAGTCCTCAAATGGGAAATTCCGTTAAAATAAACCCGAACGGTGACTAAGAACTCATGGAAACTGCTGCATGCCGCCCTTTCTGCCCGGCTACGTAGGCAGGGCCTAAACTGGAGACAAGTTCTCACGCTGAGTTTCCCTTCCGTTCTAGAGCTTGTCAGGCTAACCACCACCGCGGTCTCGGAAGCACCGGGTTGAGACGGAGCACACTCATATTCTTCCCAGAAGCATTTCGACAGGGTTTCCAGGCCTGTCAACAGCCGGGAACGTCAGGTAGCTTCGAGGCAGCATGAATGCAGCCTTCCAAAGGGCAAAGAAAGGATAGTTCCAGCAGACTCCCGTTTGCACGCGCACACTCAGCTTGCCTCCCTGTGGTTTCTAACCAGTCCACAGAGACACACGTTACCCTGCGTTTGCTTCCCTGAACCAACTTCTCGAAGTAGGGTGCTCCGCATCAAGTGAACTGCCTCAACCAAGGAATGCCCTGGCTACGCCTCTGGGGCCTGCGGCTATTCAAAAACCTGCAGGGCCACAGGAAGCACAGGGCTGAAATCGCAGTAAGAACGCAAGCCGACTTTCTCTTGGGGGCAGGGTGACTTCAGGCAGGAGGTCCTAGATGGAATGCGAGCCCGAGGGGTCTCTCAGGGCTGCTCAGGCTAGGGCAAGGCGTAAGACCGCAAAGGCATGTGAGACGTGCCAGAAGTCTGTTCGTGAAAGTGTGGGTTTGGTGGGGAAACGAATCTGCTCCAGAGGAGAGTGCAGGCCGTTTCCCTACACTCGGCGTAGGGAGCGCGGCTCCAAAGGGCTCCGGGCCTGGATGTTGCTTTGCGGACCTAGGGGTGCCGCGGAGTACTCTGTGTTCCAGCCTGGAACAGGGTGCCCCCGCGAGCCTCCCAGGTGTCCAGAAAGCTCTACTGCCGTTAAAGACGCGCAGAGCAGAGGCTACGGCCTCACGGAAACTGCCGCACGGCTCCGCTTCTGCACCTCACGTCAGGGCCTTCCCTCCAGGCCTGTGCTCAATCTGGCTGTCCCGTTAGCGACACAGCATTGCAAGATGCTGACTTTCTCCTCGAGCACAGTGACTTCAGGTACGAGGCCCGCGAAATAGGCAAAGCAGAGTGTTTTCTCACGGCAGCTCTCACAAGGGCGACGACAAATATTTCCTGGGAGCTTCGGACTCACCAGAAATCTGGTCCTGAGGCTGTTTGAGGGCTCTGGAAATGGAGCTCTCCTCCAGGAACGTGCAGCGTGTTGCCCATCACTCGGCACGCACAGAGGGGCCTCTGAGGGGCAGAGCAATGGGCCTCGATGTTGCTCAGCCGGACCACGGCGTGCGGGTGTCTGGAGGTCCTCAGTGAACTTGGAGGGAAATGGATGCACACCCGAGGGGCCTAGGAGTCCTCAAATGGGAAATTCCGTTAAAATAAACCCGAACGGTGACTAAGAACTCATGGAAACTGCTGCATGCCGCCCTTTCTGCCCGGCTACGTAGGCAGGGTCTAAACTGGAGACAAGTTCTCACGCTGAGTTTCCCTTCCGTTCTAGAGCTTGTCAGGCTAACCACCACCGCGGCCTCGGAAGCACCGGGTTGAGACGGAGCACACTCATATTCTTCCCAGAAGCATTTCGACAGGGTTTCCAGGCCTGTCAACAGCCGGGAACGTCAGGTAGCTTCGAGGCAGCATGAATGCAGCCTTCCAAAGGGGAAAGAAAGGATAGTTCCAGCAGGCTCCCGTTTCCACGCGCACACTCAGCTTGCCTCCCTGTGGTTTCTAACCAGTCCAAAGAGACACACGTTACCCTGCGTTTGCTTCCCTGAACCAACTTCTCGAAGTAGGGTGCTCCGCATCAAGTGAACTGCCTCAACCAAGGAATGCCCTGGCTACGCCTCTGGGGCCTGCGGCTATTCAAAAACCTGCAGGGCCACAGGAAGCACAGGGCTGAAATCGCAGTAAGAACGCAAGCCGACTTTCTCTTGGGGGCAGGGTGACTTCAGGCAGGAGGTCCTAGATGGAATGCGAGCCCGAGGGGTCTCTCAGGGCTGCTCAGGCTAGGGCAAGGTGTAAGACCGCAAAGGCATGTGAGACGTGCCAGAAGTCTGTTCGTGAAAGTGTGGGTTTGGTGGGGAAACGAATCTGCTCCAGAGGAGAGTGCAGGCCGTTTCCCTACACTCGGCGTAGGGAGCGCGGCTCCAAAGGGCTCCGGGCCTGGATGTTGCTTGGCAGACCTAGGGGTGCCGGGGAGTACTCTGTGTTCCAGCCTGGAACAGGGTGCCCCCGCGAGCCTCCCAGGTGTCCAGAAAGCTCTACTGCCGTTAAAGACGCGCAGAGCAGAGGCTACGGCCTCACGGAAACTGCCGCACGGCTCCGCTTCTGCACCTCACGTCAGGGCCTTCCCTCCAGGCCTGTGCTCAATCTGGCTGTCCCGTTAGCGACACAGCATTGCAAGATGCTGACTTTCTCCTTGAGCCCAGTGACTTCAGGTACGAGGCCCGCGAAGTAGGCAAAGCAGAGTGTTTTCTCACGGCAGCTCTCACAAGGGCGACGACAAATATTTCCTGGGAGCTTCGGACTCACCAGAAATCTGGTCCTGAGGCTGTTTGAGGGCTCTGGAAATGGAGCTCTCCTCCAGCAACGTGCAGCGTGTTGCCCATCACTCGGCACGCACAGAGGGGCCTCCGAGGGGCAGAGCAATGGGCCTCGATGTTGCTCAGCCGGACCACGGCGTGCGGGTGTCTGGAGGTCCTCAGTGACCTTGGAGGGAAATGGATGCACACCCGAGGGGCCTAGGAGTCCTCAAATGGGAAATTCTGTTAAAATAAACCCTAACGGTGACTAAGAACTCATGGAAACTGCTGCATGCCGCCCTTTCTGCCCGGCTACGTAGGCAGGGTCTAAACTGGAGACAAGTTCTCACGCTGAGTTTCCCTTCCGTTCTAGAGCTTGTCAGGCTAACCACCACCGCGGCCTCGGAAGCACCGGGTTGAGACGGAGCACACTCATATTCTTCCCAGAAGCATTTCGACAGGGTTTCCAGGCCTGTCAACAGCCGGGAACGTCAGGTAGCTTTGAGGCAGCATGAATGCAGCCTTCCAAAGGGCAAAGAAAGGATAGTTCCAGCAGGCTCCCGTTTCCACGCGCACACTCAGCTTGCCTCCCTGTGGTTTCTAACCAGTCCAAAGAGACACACGTTACCCTGCGTTTGCTTCCCTGAACCAACTTCTCGAAGTAGGGTGCTCCGCATCAAGTGAACTGCCTCAACCAAGGAATGCCCTGGCTACGCCTCTGGGGCCTGCGGCTATTCAAAAGCCTGCAGGGCCACAGGAAGCACAGGGCTGAAATCGCAGTAAGAACGCAAGCCGACTTTCTCTTGGGGGCAGGGTGACTTCAGGCAGGAGGTCCTAGATGGAATGCGAGCCCGAGGGATCTCTCAGGGCAGCTCAGGCTAGGGCAAGGCGTAAGACCGCAAAGGCATGTGAGACGTGCCAGAAGTCTGTTCGTGAAAGTGTGGGTTTGGTGGGGAAACGAATCTGCTCCAGAGGAGAGTGCAGGCCGTTTCCCTACACTCGGCGTAGGGAGCGCGGCTCCAAAGGGCTCCGGGCCTGGATGTTGCTTGGCAGACCTAGGGGTGCCGGGGAGTACTCTGTGTTCCAGCCTGGAACAGGGTGCCCCCGCGAGCCTCCCAGGTGTCCAGAAAGCTCTACTGCCGTTAAAGACGCGCAGAGCAGAGGCTACGGCCTCACGGAAACTGCCGCACGGCTCCGCTTCTGCACCTCACGTCAGGGCCTTCCCTCCAGGCCTGTGCTCAATCTGGCTGTCCCGATAGCGACACAGCATTGCAAGATGCTGACTTTCTCCTCGAGCACAGTGACTTCAGGTACGAGGCCCGCGAAGTAGGCAAAGCAGAGTGTTTTCTCACGGCAGCTCTCACAAGGGCGACGACAAATATTTCCTGGGAGCTTCGGACTCACCAGAAATCGGGTCCTGAGGCTGTTTGAGGGCTCTGGAAATGGAGCTCTCCTCCAGGAACGTGCAGCGTGTGGCCCATCACTCGGCACGCACAGAGGGGCCTCCGAGGGGCAGAGCAATGGGCCTCGATGTTGCTCAGCCGGACCACGGCGTGCGGGTGTCTGGAGGTCCTCAGTGACCTTGGAGGGAAATGGATGCACACCCGAGGGGCCTAGGAGTCCTCAAATGGGAAATTCCGTTAAAAGAAACCCGAACGGTGACTAAGAACTCATGGAAACTTCTGCATGCCGCCCTTTCTGCCCGGCTACGTAGGCAGGGCCTAAACTGGAGGCAAGTTCTCACGCTGAGTTTCCCTTCCGTTCTAGAGCTTGTCAGGCTAACCACCACCGCGGCCTCGGAAGCACCGGGTTGAGACGGAGCACACTCGTTTTCCTTCCCAGAAGCATTTCGACAGGGTTTCCAGGCCTGTCAACAGCCGGGAACGTCAGGTAGCTTCGAGGCAGCATGAATGCAGCCTTCCAAAGGGCAAAGAAAGGATAGTTCCAGCAGGCTCCCGTTTCCACGCGCACACTCAGCTTGCCTCCCTGTGGTTTCTAACCAGTCCACAGAGACACACGTTACCCTGCGTTTGCTTCCCTGAACCAAGTTCTCGAAGTAGGGTGCTCCGCATCAAGTGAACTGCCTCAACCAAGGAATGCCCTGTCTACGCCTCTGGGGCCTGCGGCTATTCAAAAGCCTGCAGGGCCACAGGAAGCACAGGGCTGAAATCGCAGTAAGAACGCAAGCCGACTTTCTCTTGGGGGCAGGGTGACTTCAGGCAGGAGGTCCTAGATGGAATGCGAGCCCGAGGGGTCTCTCAGGGCAGCTCAGGCTAGGGCAAGGCGTAAGACCGCAAAGGCATGTGAGACGTGCCAGAAGTCTGTTCGTGAAAGTGTGGGTTTGGTGGGGAAACGAATCTGCTCCAGAAGACAGTGCAGGCCGTTTCCCTACACTCGGCGTAGGGAGCGCGGCTCCAAAGGGCTCCGGGCCTGGATGTTGCTTGGCAGACCTAGGGGTGCCGCGGAGTACTCTGTGTTCCAGCCTGGAACAGGGTGCCCCCGCGAGTCTCCCAGGTGTCCAGAAAGCTCTACTGCCGTTAAAGACGCGCAGAGCAGAGGCTACGGCCTCACGGAAACTGCCGCACGGCTCCGCTTCTGCACCTCACGTCACGGCCTTCCCTCCAGGCTTGTGCTCAATCTGGCTGTCCCGTTAGCGACACAGCATTGCAAGATGCTGACTTTCTCCTCGAGCACAGTGACTTCAGGTACGAGGCCCGCAAAATAGGCAAAGCAGAGTGTTTTCTCACGGCAGCTCTCACAAGGGCGACGACAAATATTTCCTGGGAGCTTCGGACTCACCAGAAATCGGATCCTGAGGCTGTTTGAGGGCTCTGGAAATGGAGCTCTCCTCCAGGAACGTGCAGCGTGTTGCCCATCACTCGGCACGCACAGAGGGGCCTCCGAGGGGCAGAGCAATGGGCCTCGATGTTGCTCAGCCGGACCACGGCGTGCGGGTGTCTGGAGGTCCTCAGTGACCTTGGAGGGAAATGGATGCACACCCGAGGGGCCTAGGAGTCCTCAAATGGGAAATTCCGTTAAAATAAACCCGAACGGTGACTAAGAACTCATGGAAACTGCTGCATGCCGCCCTTTCTGCCCGGCTACGTAGGCAGGGCCTAAACTGGAGACAAGTTCTCACGCTGAGTTTCCCTTCCGTTCTAGAGCTTGTCAGGCTAACCACCACCGCGGCCTCGGAAGCACCGGGTTGAGACGGAGCACACTCATATTCTTCCCAGAAGCATTTCGACAGGGTTTCCAGGCCTGTCAACAGCCGGGAACGTCAGGTAGCTTCGAGGCAGCATGAATGCAGCCTTCCAAAGGGCAAAGAAAGGATAGTTCCAGCAGGCTCCCGTTTCCACGCGCACACTCAGCTTGCCTCCCTGTGGTTTCTAACCAGTCCACAGAGACACACGTTACCCTGCGTTTGCTTCCCTGAACCAACTTCTCGAAGTAGGGTGCTCCGCATCAAGTGAACTGCCTCAACCAAGGAATGCCCTGGCTACGCCTCTGGGGCCTGCGGCTATTCAAAAACCTGCAGGGCCACAGGAAGCACAGGGCTGAAATCGCAGTAAGAACGCAAGCCGACTTTCTCTTGGGGGCAGGGTGACTTCAGGCAGGAGGTCCTAGATGGAATGCGAGCCCGAGGGGTCTCTCAGGGCTGCTCAGGCTAGGGCAAGGCGTAAGACCGCAAAGGCATGTGAGACGTGCCAGAAGTCTGTTCGTGAAAGTGTGGGTTTGGTGGGGAAACGAATCTGCTCCAGAGGAGAGTGCAGGCCGTTTCCCTACACTCGGCGTAGGGAGCGCGGCTCCAAAGGGCTCCGGGCCTGGATGTTGCTTTGCGGACCTAGGGGTGCCGCGGAGTACTCTGTGTTCCAGCCTGGAACAGGGTGCCCCCGCGAGCCTCCCAGGTGTCCAGAAAGCTCTACTGCCGTTAAAGACGCGCAGAGCAGAGGCTACGGCCTCACGGAAACTGCCGCACGGCTCCGCTTCTGCACCTCACGTCAGGGCCTTCCCTCCAGGCCTGTGCTCAATCTGGCTGTCCCGTTAGCGACACAGCATTGCAAGATGCTGACTTTCTCCTCGAGCACAGTGACTTCAGGTACGAGGCCCGCGAAGTAGGCAAAGCAGAGTGTTTTCTCACGGCAGCTCTCACAAGGGCGACGACAAATATTTCCTGGGAGCTTCGGACTCACCAGAAATCTGGTCCTGAGGCTGTTTGAGGGCTCTGGAAATGGAGCTCTCCTCCAGGAACGTGCAGCGTGTTGCCCATCACTCGGCACGCACAGAGGGGCCTCTGAGGGGCAGAGCAATGGGCCTCGATGTTGCTCAGCCGGACCACGGCGTGCGGGTGTCTGGAGGTCCTCAGTGACCTTGGAGGGAAATGGATGCACACCCGAGGGGCCTAGGAGTCCTCAAATGGGAAATTCCGTTAAAATAAACCCGAACGGTGACTAAGAACTCATGGAAACTGCTGCATGCCGCCCTTTCTGCCCGGCTACGTAGGCAGGGTCTAAACTGGAGACAAGTTCTCACGCTGAGTTTCCCTTCCGTTCTAGAGCTTGTCAGGCTAACCACCACCGCGGCCTCGGAAGCACCGGGTTGAGACGGAGCACACTCATATTCTTCCCAGAAGCATTTCGACAGGGTTTCCAGGCCTGTCAACAGCCGGGAACGTCAGGTAGCTTCGAGGCAGCATGAATGCAGCCTTCCAAAGGGCAAAGAAAGGATAGTTCCAGCAGGCTCCCGTTTCCACGCGCACACTCAGCTTGCCTCCCTGTGGTTTCTAACCAGTCCAAAGAGACACACGTTACCCTGCGTTTGCTTCCCTGAACCAACTTCTCGAAGTAGGGTGCTCCGCATCAAGTGAACTGCCTCAACCAAGGAATGCCCTGGCTACGCCTCTGGGGCCTGCGGCTATTCAAAAACCTGCAGGGCCACAGGAAGCACAGGGCTGAAATCGCAGTAAGAACGCAAGCCGACTTTCTCTTGGGGGCAGGGTGACTTCAGGCAGGAGGTCCTAGATGGAATGCGAGCCCGAGGGGTCTCTCAGGGCTGCTCAGGCTAGGGCAAGGCGTAAGACCGCAAAGGCATGTGAGACGTGCCAGAAGTCTGTTCGTGAAAGTGTGGGTTTGGTGGGGAAACGAATCTGCTCCAGAGGAGAGTGCAGGCCGTTTCCCTACACTCGGCGTAGGGAGCGCGGCTCCAAAGGGTTCCGGGCCTGGATATTGCTTGGCAGACCTAGGGGTGCCGGGGAGTACTCTGTGTTCCAGCCTGGAACAGGGTGCCCCCGCGAGCCTCCCAGGTGTCCAGAAAGCTCTACTGCCGTTAAAGACGCGCAGAGCAGAGGCTACGGCCTCACGGAAACTGCCGCACGGCTCCGCTTCTGCACCTCACGTCAGGGCCTTCCCTCCAGGCCTGTGCTCAATCTGGCTGTCCCGTTAGCGACACAGCATTGCAAGATGCTGACTTTCTCCTCGAGCACAGTGACTTCAGGTACGAGGCCCGCGAAGTAGGCAAAGCAGAGTGTTTTCTCACGGCAGCTCTCACAAGGGCGACGACAAATATTTCCTGGGAGCTTCGGACTCACCAGAAATCGGGTCCTGAGGCTGTTTGAGGGCTCTGGAAATGGAGCTCTCCTCCAGGAACGTGCAGCGTGTGGCCCATCACTCGGCACGCACAGAGGGGCCTCCGAGGGGCAGAGCAATGGGCCTCGATGTTGCTCAGCCGGACCACGGCGTGCGGGTGTCTGGAGGTCCTCAGTGACCTTGGAGGGAAATGGATGCACACCCGAGGGGCCTAGGAGTCCTCAAATGGGAAATTCCGTTAAAATAAACCCGAACGGTGACTAAGAACTCATGGAAACTGCTGCATGCCGCCCTTTCTGCCCGGCTACGTAGGCAGGGTCTAAACTGGAGACAAGTTCTCACGCTGAGTTTCCCTTCCGTTCTAGAGCTTGTCAGGCTAACCACCACCGCGGCCTCGGAAGCACCGGGTTGAGACGGAGCACACTCATATTCTTCCCAGAAGCATTTCGACAGGGTTTCCAGGCCTGTCAACAGCCGGGAACGTCAGGTAGCTTCGAGGCAGCATGAATGCAGCCTTCCAAAGGGGAAAGAAAGGATAGTTCCAGCAGGCTCCCGTTTCCACGCGCACACTCAGCTTGCCTCCCTGTGGTTTCTAACCAGTCCACAGAGACACACGTTACCCTGCGTTTGCTTCCCTGAACCAACTTCTCGAAGTAGGGTGCTCCGCATCAAGTGAACTGCCTCAACCAAGGAATGCCCTGGCTACGCCTCTGGGGCCTGCGGCTATTCAAAAGCCTGCAGGGCCACAGGAAGCACAGGGCTGAAATCGCAGTAAGAACGCAAGCCGACTTTCTCTTGGGGGCAGGGTGACTTCAGGCAGGAGGTCCTAGATGGAATGCGAGCCCGAGGGGTCTCTCAGGGCAGCTCAGGGAAGGGCAAGGCGTAAGACCGCAAAGGCATGTGAGACGTGCCAGAAGTCTGTTCGTGAAAGTGTGGGTTTGGTGGGGAAACGAATCTGCTCCAGAGGAGAGTGCAGGCCGTTTCCCTACACTCGGCGTAGGGAGCGCGGCTCCAAAGGGCTCCGGGCCTGGATGTTGCTTGGCAGACCTAGGGGTGCCGGGGAGTACTCTGTGTTCCAGCCTGGAACAGGGTGCCCCCGCGAGCCTCCCAGGTGTCCAGAAAGCTCTACTGCCGTTAAAGACGCGCAGAGCAGAGGCTACGGCCTCACGGAAACTGCCGCACGGCTCCGCTTCTGCACCTCACGTCAGGGCCTTCCCTCCAGGCCTGTGCTCAATCTGGCTGTCCCGTTAGCGACACAGCATTGCAAGATGCTGACTTTCTCCTCGAGCACAGTGACTTCAGGTACGAGGCCCGCAAAGTAGGCAAAGCAGAGTGTTTTCTCACGGCAGCTCTCACAAGGGCGACGACAAATATTTCCTGGGAGCTTCGGACTCACCAGAAATCGGATCCTGAGGCTGTTTGAGGGCTCTGGAAATGGAGCTCTCCTCCAGGAACGTGCAGCGTGTTGCCCATCACTCGGCACGCACAGAGGGGCCTCCGAGGGGCAGAGCAATGGGCCTCGATGTTGCTCAGCCGGACCACGGCGTGCGGGTGTCTGGAGGTCCTCAGTGACCTTGGAGGGAAATGGATGCACACCCGAGGGGCCTAGGAGTCCTCAAATGGGAAATTCCGTTAAAATAAACCCGAACGGTGACTAAGAACTCATGGAAACTGCTGCATGCCGCCCTTTCTGCCCGGCTACGTAGGCAGGGCCTAAACTGGAGGCAAGTTCTCACGCTGAGTTTCCATTTCGTTCTGGAGCTTGTCAGGCTAACCACCACCGCGGCCTCGGAAGCACCGGGTTGAGACGGAGCACACTCGTTTTCCTTCCCAGAAGCATTTCGACAGGGTTTCCAGGCCTGTCAACAGCCGGGAACGTCAGGTAGCTTCGAGGCAGCATGAATGCAGCCTTCCAAAGGGCAAAGAAAGGATAGTTCCAGCAGGCTCCCGTTTGCACGCGCACACTCAGCTTGCCTCCCTGTGGTTTCTAACCAGTCCAAAGAGACACACGTTACCCTGCGTTTGCTTCCCTGAACCAACTTCTCGAAGTAGGGTGCTCCGCATCAAGTGAACTGCCTCAACCAAGGAATGCCCTGGTTACGCCTCTGGGGCCTGCGGCTATTCAAAAGCCTGCAGGGCCACAGGAAGCACAGGGCTGAAATCGCAGTAAGAACGCAAGCCGACTTTCTCTTGGGGGCAGGGTGACTTCAGGCAGGAGGTCCTAGATGGAATGCGAGGCCGAGGGGTCTCTCAGGGCAGCTCAGGCTAGGGCAAGGCGTAAGACCGCAAAGGCATGTGAGACGTGCCAGAAGTCTGTTCGTGAAAGTGTGGGTTTGGTGGGGAAACGAATCTGCTCCAGAGGAGAGTGCAGGCCGTTTCCCTACACTCGGCGTAGGGAGCGCGGCTCCAAAGGGCTCCGGGCCTGGATGTTGCTTGGCAGACCTAGGGGTGCCGGGGAGTACTCTGTGTTCCAGCCTGGAACAGGGTGCCCCCGCGAGCCTCCCAGGTGTCCAGAAAGCTCTACTGCCGTTAAAGACGCGCAGAGCAGAGGCTACGGCCTCACGGAAACTGCCGCACGGCTCTGCTTCTGCACCTCACGTCAGGGCCTTCCCTCCAGGCCTGTGCTCAATCTGGCTGTCCCGTTAGCGACACAGCATTGCAAGATGCTGACTTTCTCCTCGAGCACAGTGACTTCAGGTACGAGGCCCGCGAAGTAGGCAAAGCAGAGTGTTTTCTCACGGCAGCTCTCACAAGGGCGACGACAAATATTTCCTGGGAGCTTCGGACTCACCAGAAATCGGGTCCTGAGGCTGTTTGAGGGCTCTGGAAATGGAGCTCTCCTCCAGGAACGTGCAGCGTGTGGCCCATCACTCGGCACGCACAGAGGGGCCTCCGAGGGGCAGAGCAATGGGCCTCGATGTTGCTCAGCCGGACCACGGCGTGCGGGTGTCTGGAGGTCCTCAGTGACCTTGGAGGGAAATGGATGCACACCCGAGGGGCCTAGGAGTCCTCAAATGGGAAATTCCGTTAAAATAAACCCGAACGGTGACTAAGAACTCATGGAAACTGCTGCATGCCGCCCTTTCTGCCCGGCTACGTAGGCAGGGCCTAAACTGGAGGCAAGTTCTCACGCTGAGTTTCCATTTCGTTCTAGAGCTTGTCAGGCTAACCACCACCGCGGCCTCGGAAGCACCGGGTTGAGACGGAGCACACTCGTTTTCCTTCCCAGAAGCATTTCGACAGGGTTTCCAGGCCTGTCAACAGCCGGGAACGTCAGGTAGCTTCGAGGCAGCATGAATGCAGCCTTCCAAAGGGCAAAGAAAGGATAGTTCCAGCAGGCTCCCGTTTCCACGCGCACACTCAGCTTGCCTCCCTGTGGTTTCTAACCAGTCCAAAGAGACACACGTTACCCTGCGTTTGCTTCCCTGAACCAACTTCTCGAAGTAGGGTGCTCCGCATCAAGTGAACTGCCTCAACCAAGGAATGCCCTGGCTACGCCTCTGGGGCCTGCGGCTATTCAAAAGCCTGCAGGGCCACAGGAAGCACAGGGCTGAAATCGCAGTAAGAACGCAAGCCGACTTTCTCTTGGGGGCAGGGTGACTTCAGGCAGGAGGTCCTAGATGGAATGCGAGCCCGAGGGGTCTCTCAGGGCAGCTCAGGGAAGGGCAAGGCGTAAGACCGCAAAGGCATGTGAGACGTGCCAGAAGTCTGTTCGTGAAAGTGTGGGTTTGGTGGGGAAACGAATCTGCTCCAGAGGAGAGTGCAGGCCGTTTCCCTACACTCGGCGTAGGGAGCGCGGCTCCAAAGGGCTCCGGGCCTGGATGTTGCTTGGCAGACCTAGGGGTGCCGGGGAGTACTCTGTGTTCCAGCCTGGAACAGGGTGCCCCCGCGAGCCTCCCAGGTGTCCAGAAAGCTCTACTGCCGTTAAAGACGCGCAGAGCAGAGGCTACGTCCTCACGGAAACTGCCGCACGGCTCCGCTTCTGCACCTCACGTCAGGGCCTTCCCTCCAGGCCTGTGCTCAATCTGGCTGTCCCGTTAGCGACACAGCATTGCAAGATGCTGACTTTCTCCTCGAGCACAGTGACTTCAGGTACGAGGCCCGCGAAGTAGGCAAAGCAGAGTGTTTTCTCACGGCAGCTCTCACAAGGGCGACGACAAATATTTCCTGGGAGCTTCGGACTCACCAGAAATCGGATCCTGAGGCTGTTTGAGGGCTCTGGAAATGGAGCTCTCCTCCAGGAACGTGCAGCGTGTTGCCCATCACTCGGCACGCACAGAGGGGCCTCCGAGGGGCAGAGCAATGGGCCTCGATGTTGCTCAGCCGGACCACGGCGTGCGGGTGTCTGGAGGTCCTCAGTGACCTTGGAGGGAAATGGATGCACACCCGAGGGGCCTAGGAGTCCTCAAATGGGAAATTCCGTTAAAATAAACCCGAACGGTGACTAAGAACTCATGGAAACTGCTGCATGCCGCCCTTTCTGCCCGGCTACGTAGGCAGGGCCTAAACTGGAGGCAAGTTCTCACGCTGAGTTTCCATTTCGTTCTGGAGCTTGTCAGGCTAACCACCACCGCGGCCTCGGAAGCACCGGGTTGAGACGGAGCACACTCGTTTTCCTTCCCAGAAGCATTTCGACAGGGTTTCCAGGCCTGTCAACAGCCGGGAACGTCAGGTAGCTTCGAGGCAGCATGAATGCAGCCTTCCAAAGGGCAAAGAAAGGATAGTTCCAGCAGGCTCCCGTTTGCACGCGCACACTCAGCTTGCCTCCCTGTGGTTTCTAACCAGTCCAAAGAGACACACGTTACCCTGCGTTTGCTTCCCTGAACCAACTTCTCGAAGTAGGGTGCTCCGCATCAAGTGAACTGCCTCAACCAAGGAATGCCCTGGTTACGCCTCTGGGGCCTGCGGCTATTCAAAAGCCTGCAGGGCCACAGGAAGCACAGGGCTGAAATCGCAGTAAGAACGCAAGCCGACTTTCTCTTGGGGGCAGGGTGACTTCAGGCAGGAGGTCCTAGATGGAATGCGAGGCCGAGGGGTCTCTCAGGGCAGCTCAGGCTAGGGCAAGGCGTAAGACCGCAAAGGCATGTGAGACGTGCCAGAAGTCTGTTCGTGAAAGTGTGGGTTTGGTGGGGAAACGAATCTGCTCCAGAGGAGAGTGCAGGCCGTTTCCCTACACTCGGCGTAGGGAGCGCGGCTCCAAAGGGCTCCGGGCCTGGATGTTGCTTGGCAGACCTAGGGGTGCCGGGGAGTACTCTGTGTTCCAGCCTGGAACAGGGTGCCCCCGCGAGCCTCCCAGGTGTCCAGAAAGCTCTACTGCCGTTAAAGACGCGCAGAGCAGAGGCTACGGCCTCACGGAAACTGCCGCACGGCTCTGCTTCTGCACCTCACGTCAGGGCCTTCCCTCCAGGCCTGTGCTCAATCTGGCTGTCCCGTTAGCGACACAGCATTGCAAGATGCTGACTTTCTCCTCGAGCACAGTGACTTCAGGTACGAGGCCCGCGAAGTAGGCAAAGCAGAGTGTTTTCTCACGGCAGCTCTCACAAGGGCGACGACAAATATTTCCTGGGAGCTTCGGACTCACCAGAAATCGGGTCCTGAGGCTGTTTGAGGGCTCTGGAAATGGAGCTCTCCTCCAGGAACGTGCAGCGTGTGGCCCATCACTCGGCACGCACAGAGGGGCCTCCGAGGGGCAGAGCAATGGGCCTCGATGTTGCTCAGCCGGACCACGGCGTGCGGGTGTCTGGAGGTCCTCAGTGACCTTGGAGGGAAATGGATGCACACCCGAGGGGCCTAGGAGTCCTCAAATGGGAAATTCCGTTAAAATAAACCCGAACGGTGACTAAGAACTCATGGAAACTGCTGCATGCCGCCCTTTCTGCCCGGCTACGTAGGCAGGGCCTAAACTGGAGGCAAGTTCTCACGCTGAGTTTCCATTTCGTTCTAGAGCTTGTCAGGCTAACCACCACCGCGGCCTCGGAAGCACCGGGTTGAGACGGAGCACACTCGTTTTCCTTCCCAGAAGCATTTCGACAGGGTTTCCAGGCCTGTCAACAGCCGGGAACGTCAGGTAGCTTCGAGGCAGCATGAATGCAGCCTTCCAAAGGGCAAAGAAAGGATAGTTCCAGCAGGCTCCCGTTTCCACGCGCACACTCAGCTTGCCTCCCTGTGGTTTCTAACCAGTCCAAAGAGACACACGTTACCCTGCGTTTGCTTCCCTCAACCAACTTCTCGAAGTAGGGTGCTCCGCATCAAGTGAACTGCCTCAACCAAGGAATGCCCTGGCTACGCCTCTGGGGCCTGCGGCTATTCAAAAGCCTGCAGGGCCACAGGAAGCACAGGGCTGAAATCGCAGTAAGAACGCAAGCCGACTTTCTCTTGGGGGCAGGGTGACTTCAGGCAGGAGGTCCTAGATGGAATGCGAGGCCGAGGGGTCTCTCAGGGCAGCTCAGGCTAGGGCAAGGCGTAAGACCGCAAAGGCATGTGAGACGTGCCAGAAGTCTGTTCGTGAAAGTGTGGGTTTGGTGGGGAAACGAATCTGCTCCAGAGGAGAGTGCAGGCCGTTTCCCTACACTCGGCGTAGGGAGCGCGGCTCCAAAGGGCTCCGGGCCTGGATGTTGCTTGGCAGACCTAGGGGTGCCGGGGAGTACTCTGTGTTCCAGCCTGGAACAGGGTGCCCCCGCGAGCCTCCCAGGTGTCCAGAAAGCTCTACTGCCGTTAAAGACGCGCAGAGCAGAGGCTACGGCCTCACGGAAACTGCCGCACGGCTCCGCTTCTGCACCTCACGTCAGGGCCTTCCCTCCAGGCCTGTGCTCAATCTGGCTGTCCCGTTAGCGACACAGCATTGCAAGATGCTGACTTTCTCCTCGAGCACAGTGACTTCAGGTACGAGGCCCGCGAAGTAGGCAAAGCAGAGTGTTTTCTCACGGCAGCTCTCACAAGGGCGACGACAAATATTTCCTGGGAGCTTCGGACTCACCAGAAATCGGGTCCTGAGGCTGTTTGAGGGCTCTGGAAATGGAGCTCTCCTCCAGGAACGTGCAGCGTGTGGCCCATCACTCGGCACGCACAGAGGGGCCTCCGAGGGGCAGAGCAATGGGCCTCGATGTTGCTCAGCCGGACCACGGCGTGCGGGTGTCTGGAGGTCCTCAGTGACCTTGGAGGGAAATGGATGCACACCCGAGGGGCCTAGGAGTCCTCAAATGGGAAATTCCGTTAAAATAAACCCGAACGGTGACTAAGAACTCATGGAAACTGCTGCATGCCGCCCTTTCTGCCCGGCTACGTAGGCAGGGCCTAAACTGGAGGCAAGTTCTCACGCTGAGTTTCCCTTCCGTTCTAGAGCTTGTCAGGCTAACCACCACCGCGGCCTCGGAAGCACCGGGTAGAGTCGGAGCACACTCATTTTCTTCCCAGAAGCATTTCGACAGGGTTTCCAGGCCTGTCAACAGCCGGGAACGTCAGGTAGCTTCGAGGCAGCATGAATGCAGCCTTCCAAATGGGAAAGAAAGGATAGTTCCAGCAGGCTCCCGTTTCCACGCGCACACTCAGCTTGCCTCCCTGTGGTTTCTAACCAGTCCAAAGAGACACACGTTACCCTGCGTTTGCTTCCCTGAACCAAGTTCTCGAAGTAGGGTGCTCCGCATCAAGTGAACTGCCTCAACCAAGGAATGCCCTGGCTACGCCTGTGGGGCCTGCGGCTATTCAAAAGCCTGCAGGGCCACAGGAAGCACAGGGCTGAAATCGCAGTAAGAACGCAAGCCGACTTTCTCTTGGGGGCAGGGTGACTTCAGGCAGGAGGTCCTAGATGGAATGCGAGGCCGAGGGGTCTCTCAGGGCAGCTCAGGCTAGGGCAAGGCGTAAGACCGCAAAGGCATGTGAGACGTGCCAGAAGTCTGTTCGTGAAAGTGTGGGTTTGGTGGGGAAACGAATCTGCTCCAGAGGAGAGTGCAGGCCGTTTCCCTACACTCGGCGTAGGGAGCGCGGCTCCAAAGGGCTCCGGGCCTGGATGTTGCTTGGCAGACCTAGGGGTGCCGGGGAGTACTCTGTGTTCCAGCCTGGAACAGGGTGCCCCCGCGAGCCTCCCAGGTGTCCAGAAAGCTCTACTGCCGTTAAAGACGCGCAGAGCAGAGGCTACGGCCTCACGGAAACTGCCGCACGGCTCCGCTTCTGCACCTCACGTCAGGGCCTTCCCTCCAGGCCTGTGCTCAATCTGGCTGTCCCGTTAGCGACACAGCATTGCAAGATGCTGACTTTCTCCTCGAGCACAGTGACTTCAGGTACGAGGCCCGCGAAGTAGGCAAAGCAGAGTGTTTTCTCACGGCAGCTCTCACAAGGGCGACGACAAATATTTCCTGGGAGCTTCGGACTCACCAGAAATCGGGTCCTGAGGCTGTTTGAGGGCTCTGGAAATGGAGCTCTCCTCCAGGAACGTGCAGCGTGTGGCCCATCACTCGGCACGCACAGAGGGGCCTCCGAGGGGCAGAGCAATGGGCCTCGATGTTGCTCAGCCGGACCACGGCGTGCGGGTGTCTGGAGGTCCTCAGTGACCTTGGAGGGAAATGGATGCACACCCGAGGGGCCTAGGAGTCCTCAAATGGGAAATTCCGTTAAAATAAACCCGAACGGTGACTAAGAACTCATGGAAACTGCTGCATGCCGCCCTTTCTGCCCGGCTACGTAGGCAGGGCCTAAACTGGAGGCAAGTTCTCACGCTGAGTTTCCCTTCCGTTCTAGAGCTTGTCAGGCTAACCACCACCGCGGCCTCGGAAGCACCGGGTAGAGTCGGAGCACACTCATTTTCTTCCCAGAAGCATTTCGACAGGGTTTCCAGGCCTGTCAACAGCCGGGAACGTCAGGTAGCTTCGAGGCAGCATGAATGCAGCCTTCCAAATGGGAAAGAAAGGATAGTTCCAGCAGGCTCCCGTTTCCACGCGCACACTCAGCTTGCCTCCCTGTGGTTTCTAACCAGTCCAAAGAGACACACGTTACCCTGCGTTTGCTTCCCTGAACCAAGTTCTCGAAGTAGGGTGCTCCGCATCAAGTGAACTGCCTCAACCAAGGAATGCCCTGGCTACGCCTGTGGGGCCTGCGGCTATTCAAAAGCCTGCAGGGCCACAGGAAGCACAGGGCTGAAATCGCAGTAAGAACGCAAGCCGACTTTCTCTTGGGGGCAGGGTGACTTCAGGCAGGAGGTCCTAGATGGAATGCGAGGCCGAGGGGTCTCTCAGGGCAGCTCAGGCTAGGGCAAGGCGTAAGACCGCAAAGGCATGTGAGACGTGCCAGAAGTCTGTTCGTGAAAGTGTGGGTTTGGTGGGGAAACGAATCTGCTCCAGAGGAGAGTGCAGGCCGTTTCCCTACACTCGGCGTAGGGAGCGCGGCTCCAAAGGGCTCCGGGCCTGGATGTTGCTTGGCAGACCTAGGGGTGCCGGGGAGTACTCTGTGTTCCAGCCTGGAACAGGGTGCCCCCGCGAGCCTCCCAGGTGTCCAGAAAGCTCTACTGCCGTTAAAGACGCGCAGAGCAGAGGCTACGGCCTCACGGAAACTGCCGCACGGCTCCGCTTCTGCACCTCACGTCAGGGCCTTCCCTCCAGGCCTGTGCTCAATCTGGCTGTCCCGTTAGCGACACAGCATTGCAAGATGCTGACTTTCTCCTCGAGCACAGTGACTTCAGGTACGAGGCCCGCGAAGTAGGCAAAGCAGAGTGTTTTCTCACGGCAGCTCTCACAAGGGCGACGACAAATATTTCCTGGGAGCTTCGGACTCACCAGAAATCGGGTCCTGAGGCTGTTTGAGGGCTCTGGAAATGGAACTCTCCTCCAGGAACGTGCAGCGTGTTGCCCATCACTCGGCACGCACACAGGGCCTCTGAGGGGCAGAGCAATGGGCCTCGATGTTGCTCAGCCGGACCACGGCGTGGGGGGTGTCTGGAGGTCCTCAGTGACCTTGGAGGGAAATGGATGCACACCCGAGGGGCCTAGGAGTCCTCAAATGGGTAATTCCGTTCAAATAAACCCGAACGGTGACTAAGAACTCATGGAAACTGCTGCATGCCGCCCTTCCTGCCCGGCTACGCAGGGCCTAAACTGGAGGCAGATTCTCACGTTGAGTTTCCCTTTCGTTCTGGAGCTTGTCAGGCTAACCACCACCGCGGCCATGGAAGCACCGGGTTGAGACGGAGCAAACTCATTTTCTTCCCAGAAGCATTTCTACCGGGTTTCCAGGCCTGTCGACAGCAGGGGACGTCAGGCAGCTTCAAGGCAGCATGAAGGCAACCTTCCAAGTGGGAAAGCAAGGATAGTTCCAGCAGGCTCCCGTTTCCACGCGCACCCTCAGCTTACCTCCCTGTGGTTTCTAACCAGTCCAAAGAGACACATGTTACCCTGCGTTTGCTTCCCTGAACCAACTCCCCGAAGTAAGGTGTTCTGCGTCAAGCGAACTGCCTCAACCAAGGAATGCCCTGCCTAGTTACGCCTCTGGGGCCTGTGGCTATTCCAAAGCCTGCAGTGCCACAGGAAGCACAGGGCTGAAATCGCAGTAAGAACGCAAGCCGACTTTCTCTTGGAGGCAGGGTGACTTCCGGCAGGGGGGTCCTAGATGGAATGCGAGGCCGAGGGTTCTCTCAGGGCAGCTCAGACTAGGGCAAGGCACAAGACCTCAAAGGCATGTGAGACGTGCCAGAAGTCTGTTGGTGAAAGTGTGGGTTTGGTGGGGAAACGAATCTGCTCCAGGAGAGAGTGCAGGGCGTTTCCCTACACTCGGCGTATGGAGAGCGGCTCCAAAGGGCTCCGGGCCTGGATGTTGCTCAGCAGACCCAGGGGTGCCCGGGAGTACTCCGTGTTCCAGCCTGGAACAGGGTGACCCCGCGAGACTCACAGGTGTCCAGGAAAATCTACTGCCGTTCAAGACACTCAGAGCAGAGGCTACGGCCTCACGGAAACTGCTGCGCGGCTCCGCTTCTGCACCTCACGTCAGGGCCTTCCCTCCAGGCCTGTGCTCAATCTGGCCGTCCCGTTAGCGACGCAGCATTGCGAGATGCTGACGTTCTCCTCGAGCAGAGTGCCTTCAGGTACGAGGCCTGCGAACTAGGGAGAGTGTTTTCTCACGGCAGCTCTCACAAGGGCGATGACAAAGATTTCCTGGGAGCTTCGGACTCACCAGAATTCTGGTTCTGAGGCCGTGTGAGGGCTCTGGAAATGGAGCTCTCCTCCAGGAACGTGCAGCGTGTTGCCCATCACTCGGCACGCACACAGGGCCTCCGAGGGGCAGAGCAATGGGCCTCGATGATGCTCAGCCGGACCACAGCGTGGGGGGTGTCTGGAGGTCCTCAGTGAACTTGGAGGGAAATGGATGCACACCCGAGGGGCCTAGGAGTCCTCAAATGGGTAATTCCGTTCAAATAAACCCGAACGGTGACTAAGAACTCATGGAAACTGCTGCATGCCGCCCTTCCTGCCCGGCTACGCAGGGCCTAAACTGGAAGCAGATTCTCACGTTGAGTTTCCCTTTCGTTCTGGAGCTTGTCAGGCTAACCACCACCGCGGCCACGGAAGCACCGGGTTGAGACGGAACACACTCATTTTCTTCCCAGAAGCATTTCGACAGGGTTTCCAGGCCTGTCAACAGCCGGGAACGTCAGGTAGCTTCGAGGCAGCATGAATGCAGCCTTCCAAAGGGCAAAGAAAGGATAGTTCCAGCAGGCTCCCGTTTCCACGCGCACACTCAGCTTGCCTCCCTGTGGTTTCTAACCAGTCCACAGAGACACACGTTACCCTGCGTTTGCTTCCCTGAACCAACTTCTCGAAGTAGGGTGCTCCGCATCAAGTGAACTGCCTCAACCAAGGAATGCCCTGGCTACGCCTCTGGGGCCTGCGGCTATTCAAAAACCTGCAGGGCCACAGGAAGCACAGGGCTGAAATCGCAGTAAGAACGCAAGCCGACTTTCTCTTGGGGGCAGGGTGACTTCAGGCAGGAGGTCCTAGATGGAATGCGAGCCCGAGGGGTCTCTCAGGGCTGCTCAGGCTAGGGCAAGGCGTAAGACCGCAAAGGCATGTGAGACGTGCCAGAAGTCTGTTCGTGAAAGTGTGGGTTTGGTGGGGAAACGAATCTGCTCCAGAGGAGAGTGCAGGCCGTTTCCCTACACTCGGCGTAGGGAGCGCGGCTCCAAAGGGCTCCGGGCCTGGATGTTGCTTTGCGGACCTAGGGGTGCCGCGGAGTACTCTGTGTTCCAGCCTGGAACAGGGTGCCCCCGCGAGCCTCCCAGGTGTCCAGAAAGCTCTACTGCCGTTAAAGACGCGCAGAGCAGAGGCTACGGCCTCACGGAAACTGCCGCACGGCTCCGCTTCTGCACCTCACGTCAGGGCCTTCCCTCCAGGCCTGTGCTCAATCTGGCTGTCCCGTTAGCGACACAGCATTGCAAGATGCTGACTTTCTCCTCGAGCACAGTGACTTCAGGTACGAGGCCCGCGAAGTAGGCAAAGCAGAGTGTTTTCTCACGGCAGCTCTCACAAGGGCGACGACAAATATTTCCTGGGAGCTTCGGACTCACCAGAAATCTGGTCCTGAGGCTGTTTGAGGGCTCTGGAAATGGAGCTCTCCTCCAGGAACGTGCAGCGTGTTGCCCATCACTCGGCACGCACAGAGGGGCCTCTGAGGGGCAGAGCAATGGGCCTCGATGTTGCTCAGCCGGACCACGGCGTGCGGGTGTCTGGAGGTCCTCAGTGACCTTGGAGGGAAATGGATGCACACCCGAGGGGCCTAGGAGTCCTCAAATGGGAAATTCCGTTAAAATAAACCCGAACGGTGACTAAGAACTCATGGAAACTGCTGCATGCCGCCCTTTCTGCCCGGCTACGTAGGCAGGGTCTAAACTGGAGACAAGTTCTCACGCTGAGTTTCCCTTCCGTTCTAGAGCTTGTCAGGCTAACCACCACCGCGGCCTCGGAAGCACCGGGTTGAGACGGAGCACACTCATATTCTTCCCAGAAGCATTTCGACAGGGTTTCCAGGCCTGTCAACAGCCGGGAACGTCAGGTAGCTTCGAGGCAGCATGAATGCAGCCTTCCAAAGGGGAAAGAAAGGATAGTTCCAGCAGGCTCCCGTTTCCACGCGCACACTCAGCTTGCCTCCCTGTGGTTTCTAACCAGTCCAAAGAGACACACGTTACCCTGCGTTTGCTTCCCTGAACCAACTTCTCGAAGTAGGGTGCTCCGCATCAAGTGAACTGCCTCAACCAACGAATGCCCTGGCTACGCCTCTGGGGCCTGCGGCTATTCAAAAACCTGCAGGGCCACAGGAAGCACAGGGCTGAAATCGCAGTAAGAACGCAAGCCGACTTTCTCTTGGGGGCAGGGTGACTTCAGGCAGGAGGTCCTAGATGGAATGCGAGCCCGAGGGGTCTCTCAGGGCTGCTCAGGCTAGGGCAAGGCGTAAGACCGCAAAGGCATGTGAGACGTGCCAGAAGTCTGTTCGTGAAAGTGTGGGTTTGGTGGGGAAACGAATCTGCTCCAGAGGAGAGTGCAGGCCGTTTCCCTACACTCGGCGTAGGGAGCGCGGCTCCAAAGGGCTCCGGGCCTGGATGTTGCTTGGCAGACCTAGGGGTGCCGGGGAGTACTCTGTGTTCCAGCCTGGAACAGGGTGCCCCCGCGAGCCTCCCAGGTGTCCAGAAAGCTCTACTGCCGTTAAAGACGCGCAGAGCAGAGCCTACGGCCTCACGGAAACTGCCGCACGGCTCCGCTTCTGCACCTCACGTCAGGGCCTTCCCTCCAGGCCTGTGCTCAATCTGGCTGTCCCGTTAGCGACACAGCATTGCAAGATGCTGACTTTCTCCTTGAGCCCAGTGACTTCAGGTACGAGGCCCGCGAAGTAGGCAAAGCAGAGTGTTTTCTCACGGCAGCTCTCACAAGGGCGACGACAAATATTTCCTGGGAGCTTCGGACTCACCAGAAATCTGGTCCTGAGGCTGTTTGAGGGCTCTGGAAATGGAGCTCTCCTCCAGGAACGTGCAGCGTGTTGCCCATCACTCGGCACGCACAGAGGGGCCTCCGAGGGGCAGAGCAATGGGCCTCGATGTTGCTCAGCCGGACCACGGCGTGCGGGTGTCTGGAGGTCCTCAGTGACCTTGGAGGGAAATGGATGCACACCCGAGGGGCCTAGGAGTCCTCAAATGGGAAATTCCGTTAAAATAAACCCGAACGGTGACTAAGAACTCATGGAAACTGCTGCATGCCGCCCTTTCTGCCCGGCTACGTAGGCATGGTCTAAACTGGAGACAAGTTCTCACGCTGAGTTTCCCTTCCGTTCTAGAGCTTGTCAGGCTAACCACCACCGCGGCCTCGGAAGCACCGGGTTGAGACGGAGCACACTCATATTCTTCCCAGAAGCATTTCGACAGGGTTTCCAGGCCTGTCAACAGCCGGGAACGTCAGGTAGCTTCGAGGCAGCATGAATGCAGCCTTCCAAAGGGCAAAGAAAGGATAGTTCCAGCAGGCTCCCGTTTCCACGCGCACACTCAGCTTGCCTCCCTGTGGTTTCTAACCAGTCCACAGAGACACACGTTACCCTGCGTTTGCTTCCCTGAACCAACTTCTCGAAGTAGGGTGCTCCGCATCAAGTGAACTGCCTCAACCAAGGAATGCCCTGTCTACGCCTCTGGGGCCTGCGGCTATTCAAAAGCCTGCAGGGCCACAGGAAGCACAGGGCTGAAATCGCAGTAAGAACGCAAGCCGACTTTCTCTTGGGGGCAGGGTGACTTCAGGCAGGAGGTCCTAGATGGAATGCGAGGCCGAGGGGTCTCTCAGGGCTGCTCAGGCTAGGGCAAGGCGTAAGACCGCAAAGGCATGTGAGACGTGCCAGAAGTCTGTTCGTGAAAGTGTGGGTTTGGTGGGGAAACGAATCTGCTCCAGAGGAGAGTGCAGGCCGTTTCCCTACACTCGGCGTAGGGAGCGCGGCTCCAAAGGGCTCCGGGCCTGGATGTTGCTTGGCAGACCTAGGGGTGCCGGGGAGTACTCTGTGTTCCAGCCTGGAACAGGGTGCCCCCGCGAGCCTCCCAGGTGTCCAGAAAGCTCTACTGCCGTTAAAGACGCGCAGAGCAGAGGCTACGGCCTCACGGAAACTGCCGCACGGCTCCGCTTCTGCACCTCACGTCAGGGCCTTCCCTCCAGGCCTGTGCTCAATCTGGCTGTCCCGTTAGCGACACAGCATTGCAAGATGCTGACTTTCTCCTTGAGCCCAGTGACTTCAGGTACGAGGCCCGCGAAGTAGGCAAAGCAGAGTGTTTTCTCACGGCAGCTCTCACAAGGGCGACGACAAATATTTCCTGGGAGCTTCGGACTCACCAGAAATCTGGTCCTGAGGCTGTTTGAGGGCTCTGGAAATGGAGCTCTCCTCCAGGAACGTGCAGCGTGTTGCCCATCACTCGGCACGCACAGAGGGGCCTCCGAGGGGCAGAGCAATGGGCCTCGATGTTGCTCAGCCGGACCACGGCGTGCGGGTGTCTGGAGGTCCTCAGTGACCTTGGAGGGAAATGGATGCACACCCGAGGGGCCTAGGAGTCCTCAAATGGGAAATTCCGTTAAAATAAACCCGAACGGTGACTAAGAACTCATGGAAACTGCTGCATGCCGCCCTTTCTGCCCGGCTACGTAGGCAGGGTCTAAACTGGAGACAAGTTCTCACGCTGAGTTTCCCTTCCGTTCTAGAGCTTGTCAGGCTAACCACCACCGCGGCCTCGGAAGCACCGGGTTGAGACGGAGCACACTCATATTCTTCCCAGAAGCATTTCGACAGGGTTTCCAGGCCTGTCAACAGCCGGGAACGTCAGGTAGCTTCGAGGCAGCATGAATGCAGCCTTCCAAAGGGGAAAGAAAGGATAGTTCCAGCAGGCTCCCGTTTCCACGGGCACACTCAGTTTGCCTCCCTGTGGTTTCTAACCAGTCCACAGAGACACACGTTACCCTGCGTTTGCTTCCCTGAACCAACTTCTCGAAGTAGGGTGCTCCGCATCAAGTGAACTGCCTCAACCAAGGAATGCCCTGTCTACGCCTCTGGGGCCTGCGGCTATTCAAAAGCCTGCAGGGCCACAGGAAGCACAGGGCTGAAATCGCAGTAAGAACGCAAGCCGACTTTCTCTTGGGGGCAGGGTGACTTCAGGCAGGAGGTCCTAGATGGAATGCGAGCCCGAGGGGTCTCTCAGGGCAGCTCAGGCTAGGGCAAGGCGTAAGACCGCAAAGGCATGTGAGACGTGCCAGAAGTCTGTTCGTGAAAGTGTGGGTTTGGTGGGGAAACGAATCTGCTCCAGAGGAGAGTGCAGGCCGTTTCCCTACACTCGGCGTAGGGAGCGCGGCTCCAAAGGGCTCCGGGCCTGGATGTTGCTTGGCAGACCTAGGGGTGCTGGGGAGTACTCTGTGTTCCAGCCTGGAACAGGGTGCCCCCGCGAGCCTCCCAGGTGTCCAGAAAGCTCTACTGCCGTTAAAGACGCGCAGAGCAGAGGCTACGGCCTCACGGAAACTGCCGCACGGCTCCGCTTCTGCACCTCACGTCAGGGCCTTCCCTCCAGGCCTGTGCTCAATCTGGCTGTCCCGTTAGCGACACAGCATTGCAAGATGCTGACTTTCTCCTTGAGCCCAGTGACTTCAGGTACGAGGCCCGCGAAGTAGGCAAAGCAGAGTGTTTTCTCACGGCAGCTCTCACAAGGGCGACGACAAATATTTCCTGGGAGCTTCGGACTCACCAGAAATCTGGTCCTGAGGCTGTTTGAGGGCTCTGGAAATGGAGCTCTCCTCCAGGAACGTGCAGCGTGTTGCCCATCACTCGGCACGCACAGAGGGGCCTCCGAGGGGCAGAGCAATGGGCCTCGATGTTGCTCAGCCGGACCACGGCGTGCGGGTGTCTGGAGGTCCTCAGTGACCTTGGAGGGAAATGGATGCACACCCGAGGGGCCTAGGAGTCCTCAAATGGGAAATTCCGTTAAAATAAACCCGAACGGTGACTAAGAACTCATGGAAACTGCTGCATGCCGCCCTTTCTGCCCGGCTACGTAGGCAGGGTCTAAACTGGAGACAAGTTCTCACGCTGAGTTTCCCTTCCGTTCTAGAGCTTGTCAGGCTAACCACCACCGCGGCCTCGGAAGCACCGGGTTGAGTCGGAGCACACTCATATTCTTCCCAGAAGCATTTCGACAGGGTTTCCAGGCCTGTCAACAGCCGGGAACGTCAGGTAGCTTCGAGGCAGCATGAATGCAGCCTTCCAAAGGGCAAAGAAAGGATAGTTCCAGCAGGCTCCCGTTTCCACGCGCACACTCAGCTTGCCTCCCTGTGGTTTCTAACCAGTCCAAAGAGACACACGTTACCCTGCGTTTGCTTCCCTGAACCAACTTCTCGAAGTAGGGTGCTCCGCATCAAGTGAACTGCCTCAACCAAGGAATGCCCTGGCTACGCCTCTGGGGCCTGCGGCTATTCAAAAGCCTGCAGGGCCACAGGAAGCACAGGGCTGAAATCGCAGTAAGAACGCAAGCCGACTTTCTCTTGGGGGCAGGGTGACTTCAGGCAGGAGGTCCTAGATGGAATGCGAGCCCGAGGGGTCTCTCAGGGCAGCTCAGGCTAGGGCAAGGCGTAAGACCGCAAAGGCATGTGAGACGTGCCAGAAGTCTGTTCGTGAAAGTGTGGGTTTGGTGGGGAAACGAATCTGCTCCAGAGGAGAGTGCAGGCCGTTTCCCTACACTCGGCGTAGGGAGCGCGGCTCCAAAGGGCTCCGGGCCTGGATGTTGCTTGGCAGACCTAGGGGTGCCGGGGAGTACTCTGTGTTCCAGCCTGGAACAGGGTGCCCCCGCGAGCCTCCCAGGTGTCCAGAAAGCTCTACTGCCGTTAAAGACGCGCAGAGCAGAGGCTACGGCCTCACAGAAACTGCCGCACGGCTCCGCTTCTGCACCTCACGTCAGGGCCTTCCCTCCAGGCCTGTGCTCAATCTGGCTGTCCCGTTAGCGACACAGCATTGCAAGATGCTGACTTTCTCCTCGAGCACAGTGACTTCAGGTACGAGGCCCGCGAAGTAGGCAAAGCAGAGTGTTTTCTCACGGCAGCTCTCACAAGGGCGACGACAAATATTTCCTGGGAGCTTCGGACTCACCAGAAATCTGGTCCTGAGGCTGTTTGAGGGCTCTGGAAATGGAGCTCTCCTCCAGGAACGTGCAGCGTGTGGCCCATCACTCGGCACGCACAGAGGGGCCTCCGAGGGGCAGAGCAATGGGCCTCGATGTTGCTCAGCTGGACCACGGCGTGCGTGTGTCTGGAGGTCCTCAGTGACCTTGGAGGGAAATGGGTGCACACCCGAGGGGCCTAGGAGTCCTGAAATGGGAAATTTCGTTAAAATAAACCCGAACGGTGACTAAGAACTCATGGAAACTGCTGCATGCCGCCCTTTCTGCCCGGCTACGTAGGCAGGGCCTAAACTGGAGGCAAGTTCTCACGCTGAGTTTCCATTTCGTTCTGGAGCTTGTCAGGCTAACCACCACCGCGGCCTCGGAAGCACCGGGTTGAGACGGAGCACACTCGTTTTCCTTCCCAGAAGCATTTCGACAGGGTTTCCAGGCCTGTCAACAGCCGGGAACGTCAGGTAGCTTCGAGGCAGCATGAATGCAGCCTTCCAAAGGGCAAAGAAAGGATAGTTCCAGCAGGCTCCCGTTTCCACGCGCACACTCAGCTTGCCTCCCTGTGGTTTCTAACCAGTCCAAAGAGACACACGTTACCCTGCGTTTGCTTCCCTGAACCAACTTCTCGAAGTAGGGTGCTCCGCATCAAGTGAACTGCCTCAACCAAGGAATGCCCTGGCTACGCCTCTGGGGCCTGCGGCTATTCAAAAGCCTGCAGGGCCACAGGAAGCACAGGGCTGAAATCGCAGTAAGAACGCAAGCCGACTTTCTCTTGGGAGCAGGGTGACTTCAGGCAGGAGGTCCTAGATGGAATGCGAGGCCGAGGGGTCTCTCAGGGCAGCTCAGGCTAGGGCAAGGCGTAAGACCGCAAAGGCATGTGAGACGTGCCAGAAGTCTGTTCGTGAAAGTGTGGGTTTGGTGGGGAAACGAATCTGCTCCAGAGGAGAGTGCAGGCCGTTTCCCTACACTCGGCGTAGGGAGCGCGGCTCCAAAGGGCTCCGGGCCTGGATGTTGCTTGGCAGACCTAGGGGTGCCGGGGAGTACTCTGTGTTCCAGCCTGGAACAGGGTGCCCCCGCGAGCCTCCCAGGTGTCCAGAAAGCTCTACTGCCGTTAAAGACGCGCAGAGCAGAGGCTACGGCCTCACGGAAACTGCCGCACGGCTCCGCTTCTGCACCTCACGTCAGGGCCTTCCCTCCAGGCCTGTGCTCAATCTGGCTGTCCCGTTAGCGACACAGCATTGCAAGATGCTGACTTTCTCCTCGAGCACAGTGACTTCAGGTACGAGGCCCGCGAAGTAGGCAAAGCAGAGTGTTTTCTCACGGCAGCTCTCACAAGGGCGACGACAAATATTTCCTGGGAGCTTCGGACTCACCAGAAATCGGGTCCTGAGGCTGTTTGAGGGCTCTGGAAATGGAGCTCTCCTCCAGGAACGTGCAGCGTGTGGCCCATCACTCGGCACGCACAGAGGGGCCTCCGAGGGGCAGAGCAATGGGCCTCGATGTTGCTCAGCCGGACCACGGCGTGCGGGTGTCTGGAGGTCCTCAGTGACCTTGGAGGGAAATGGATGCACACCCGAGGGGCCTAGGAGTCCTCAAATGGGAAATTCCGTTAAAATAAACCCGAACGGTGACTAAGAACTCATGGAAACTGCTGCATGCCGCCCTTTCTGCCCGGCTACGTAGGCAGGGTCTAAACTGGAGACAAGTTCTCACGCTGAGTTTCCCTTCCGTTCTAGAGCTTGTCAGGCTAACCACCACCGCGGCCTCGGAAGCACCGGGTTGAGTCGGAGCACACTCATATTCTTCCCAGAAGCATTTCGACAGGGTTTCCAGGCCTGTCAACAGCCGGGAACGTCAGGTAGCTTCGAGGCAGCATGAATGCAGCCTTCCAAAGGGCAAAGAAAGGATAGTTCCAGCAGGCTCCCGTTTCCACGCGCACACTCAGCTTGCCTCCCTGTGGTTTCTAACCAGTCCACAGAGACACACGTTACCCTGCGTTTGCTTCCCTGAACCAACTTCTCGAAGTAGGGTGCTCCGCATCAAGTGAACTGCCTCAACCAAGGAATGCCCTGTCTACGCCTCTGGGGCCTGCGGCTATTCAAAAGCCTGCAGGGCCACAGGAAGCACAGGGCTGAAATCGCAGTAAGAACGCAAGCCGACTTTCTCTTGGGGGCAGGGTGACTTCAGGCAGGAGGTCCTAGATGGAATGCGAGCCCGAGGGGTCTCTCAGGGCAGCTCAGGCTAGGGCAAGGCGTAAGACCGCAAAGGCATGTGAGACGTGCCAGAAGTCTGTTCGTGAAAGTGTGGGTTTGGTGGGGAAACGAATCTGCTCCAGAGGAGAGTGCAGGCCGTTTCCCTACACTCGGCGTAGGGAGCGCGGCTCCAAAGGGCTCCGGGCCTGGATGTTGCTTGGCAGACCTAGGGGTGCCGGGGAGTACTCTGTGTTCCAGCCTGGAACAGGGTGCCCCCGCGAGCCTCCCAGGTGTCCAGAAAGCTCTACTGCCGTTAAAGACGCGCAGAGCAGAGGCTACGGCCTCACGGAAACTGCCGCACGGCTCCGCTTCTGCACCTCACGTCAGGGCCTTCCCTCCAGGCCTGTGCTCAATCTGGCTGTCCCGTTAGCGACACAGCATTGCAAGATGCTGACTTTCTCCTTGAGCCCAGTGACTTCAGGTACGAGGCCCGCGAAGTAGGCAAAGCAGAGTGTTTTCTCACGGCAGCTCTCACAAGGGCGACGACAAATATTTCCTGGGAGCTTCGGACTCACCAGAAATCTGGTCCTGAGGCTGTTTGAGGGCTCTGGAAATGGAGCTCTCCTCCAGGAACGTGCAGCGTGTTGCCCATCACTCGGCACGCACAGAGGGGCCTCCGAGGGGCAGAGCAATGGGCCTCGATGTTGCTCAGCCGGACCACGGCGTGCGGGTGTCTGGAGGTCCTCAGTGACCTTGGAGGGAAATGGATGCACACCCGAGGGGCCTAGGAGTCCTCAAATGGGAAATTCCGTTAAAATAAACCCGAACGGTGACTAAGAACTCATGGAAACTGCTGCATGCCGCCCTTTCTGCCCGGCTACGTAGGCATGGTCTAAACTGGAGACAAGTTCTCACGCTGAGTTTCCCTTCCGTTCTAGAGCTTGTCAGGCTAACCACCACCGCGGCCTCGGAAGCACCGGGTTGAGACGGAGCACACTCATATTCTTCCCAGAAGCATTTCGACAGGGTTTCCAGGCCTGTCAACAGCCGGGAACGTCAGGTAGCTTCGAGGCAGCATGAATGCAGCCTTCCAAAGGGCAAAGAAAGGATAGTTCCAGCAGGCTCCCGTTTCCACGCGCACACTCAGCTTGCCTCCCTGTGGTTTCTAACCAGTCCACAGAGACACACGTTACCCTGCGTTTGCTTCCCTGAACCAACTTCTCGAAGTAGGGTGCTCCGCATCAAGTGAACTGCCTCAACCAAGGAATGCCCTGTCTACGCCTCTGGGGCCTGCGGCTATTCAAAAGCCTGCAGGGCCACAGGAAGCACAGGGCTGAAATCGCAGTAAGAACGCAAGCCGACTTTCTCTTGGGGGCAGGGTGACTTCAGGCAGGAGGTCCTAGATGGAATGCGAGCCCGAGGGGTCTCTCAGGGCAGCTCAGGCTAGGGCAAGGCGTAAGACCGCAAAGGCATGTGAGACGTGCCAGAAGTCTGTTCGTGAAAGTGTGGGTTTGGTGGGGAAACGAATCTGCTCCAGAGGAGAGTGCAGGCCGTTTCCCTACACTCGGCGTAGGGAGCGCGGCTCCAAAGGGCTCCGGGCCTGGATGTTGCTTGGCAGACCTAGGGGTGCCGGGGAGTACTCTGTGTTCCAGCCTGGAACAGGGTGCCCCCGCGAGCCTCCCAGGTGTCCAGAAAGCTCTACTGCCGTTAAAGACGCGCAGAGCAGAGGCTACGGCCTCACGGAAACTGCCGCACGGCTCCGCTTCTGCACCTCACGTCAGGGCCTTCCCTCCAGGCCTGTGCTCAATCTGGCTGTCCCGTTAGCGACACAACATTGCAAGATGCTGACTTTCTCCTCGAGCACAGTGACTTCAGGTACGAGGCCCGCGAAGTAGGCAAAGCAGAGTGTTTTCTCACGGCAGCTCTCACAAGGGCGACGACAAATATTTCCTGGGAGCTTCGGACTCACCAGAAATCTGGTCCTGAGGCTGTTTGAGGGCTCTGGAAATGGAGCTCTCCTCCAGGAACGTGCAGCGTGTGGCCCATCACTCGGCACGCACAGAGGGGCCTCCGAGGGGCAGAGCAATGGGCCTCGATGTTGCTCAGCTGGACCACGGCGTGCGTGTGTCTGGAGGTCCTCAGTGACCTTGGAGGGAAATGGGTGCACACCCGAGGGGCCTAGGAGTCCTGAAATGGGAAATTTCGTTAAAATAAACCCGAACGGTGACTAAGAACTCATGGAAACTGCTGCATGCCGCCCTTTCTGCCCGGCTACGTAGGCAGGGCCTAAACTGGAGGCAAGTTCTCACGCTGAGTTTCCATTTCGTTCTGGAGCTTGTCAGGCTAACCACCACCGCGGCCTCGGAAGCACCGGGTTGAGACGGAGCACACTCGTTTTCCTTCCCAGAAGCATTTCGACAGGGTTTCCAGGCCTGTCAACAGCCGGGAACGTCAGGTAGCTTCGAGGCAGCATGAATGCAGCCTTCCAAAGGGCAAAGAAAGGATAGTTCCAGCAGGCTCCCGTTTCCACGCGCACACTCAGCTTGCCTCCCTGTGGTTTCTAACCAGTCCAAAGAGACACACGTTACCCTGCGTTTGCTTCCCTGAACCAACTTCTCGAAGTAGGGTGCTCCGCATCAAGTGAACTGCCTCAACCAAGGAATGCCCTGGCTACGCCTCTGGGGCCTGCGGCTATTCAAAAGCCTGCAGGGCCACAGGAAGCACAGGGCTGAAATCGCAGTAAGAACGCAAGCCGACTTTCTCTTGGGGGCAGGGTGACTTCAGGCAGGAGGTCCTAGATGGAATGCGAGCCCGAGGGGTCTCTCAGGGCAGCTCAGGCTAGGGCAAGGCGTAAGACCGCAAAGGCATGTGAGACGTGCCAGAAGTCTGTTCGTGAAAGTGTGGGTTTGGTGGGGAAACGAATCTGCTCCAGAGGAGAGTGCAGGCCGTTTCCCTACACTCGGCGTAGGGAGCGCGGCTCCAAAGGGCTCCGGGCCTGGATGTTGCTTGGCAGACCTAGGGGTGCCGGGGAGTACTCTGTGTTCCAGCCTGGAACAGGGTGCCCCCGCGAGCCTCCCAGGTGTCCAGAAAGCTCTACTGCCGTTAAAGACGCGCAGAGCAGAGGCTACGGCCTCACGGAAACTGCCGCACGGCTCCGCTTCTGCACCTCACGTCAGGGCCTTCCCTCCAGGCCTGTGCTCAATCTGGCTGTCCCGTTAGCGACACAGCATTGCAAGATGCTGACTTTCTCCTCGAGCACAGTGACTTCAGGTACGAGGCCCGCGAAGTAGGCAAAGCAGAGTGTTTTCTCACGGCAGCTCTCACAAGGGCGACGACAAATATTTCCTGGGAGCTTCGGACTCACCAGAAATCGGGTCCTGAGGCTGTTTGAGGGCTCTGGAAATGGAGCTCTCCTCCAGGAACGTGCAGCGTGTGGCCCATCACTCGGCACGCACAGAGGGGCCTCCGAGGGGCAGAGCAATGGGCCTCGATGTTGCTCAGCCGGACCACGGCGTGCGGGTGTCTGGAGGTCCTCAGTGACCTTGGAGGGAAATGGATGCACACCCGAGGGGCCTAGGAGTCCTCAAATGGGAAATTCCGTTAAAATAAACCCGAACGGTGACTAAGAACTCATGGAAACTGCTGCATGCCGCCCTTTCTGCCCGGCTACGTAGGCAGGGTCTAAACTGGAGACAAGTTCTCACGCTGAGTTTCCCTTCCGTTCTAGAGCTTGTCAGGCTAACCACCACCGCGGCCTCGGAAGCACCGGGTTGAGACGGAGCACACTCATATTCTTCCCAGAAGCATTTCGACAGGGTTTCCAGGCCTGTCAACAGCCGGGAACGTCAGGTAGCTTCGAGGCAGCATGAATGCAGCCTTCCAAAGGGCAAAGAAAGGATAGTTCCAGCAGGCTCCCGTTTCCACACGCACACTCAGCTTGCCTCCCTGTGGTTTCTAACCAGTCCACAGAGACACACGTTACCCTGCGTTTGCTTCCCTGAACCAACTTCTCGAAGTAGGGTGCTCCGCATCAAGTGAACTGCCTCAACCAAGGAATGCCCTGTCTACGCCTCTGGGGCCTGCGGCTATTCAAAAGCCTGCAGGGCCACAGGAAGCACAGGGCTGAAATCGCAGTAAGAACGCAAGCCGACTTTCTCTTGGGGGCAGGGTGACTTCAGGCAGGAGGTCCTAGATGGAATGCGAGCCCGAGGGGTCTCTCAGGGCAGCTCAGGCTAGGGCAAGGCGTAAGACCGCAAAGGCATGTGAGACGTGCCAGAAGTCTGTTCGTGAAAGTGTGGGTTTGGTGGGGAAACGAATCTGCTCCAGAGGAGAGTGCAGGCCGTTTCCCTACACTCGGCGTAGGGAGCGCGGCTCCAAAGGGCTCCGGGCCTGGATGTTGCTTGGCAGACCTAGGGGTGCCGGTGAGTACTCTGTGTTCCAGCCTGGAACAGGGTGCCCCCGCGAGCCTCCCAGGTGTCCAGAAAGCTCTACTGCCGTTAAAGACGCGCAGAGCAGAGGCTACGGCCTCACGGAAACTGCCGCACGGCTCCGCTTCTGCACCTCACGTCAGGGCCTTCCCTCCAGGCCTGTGCTCAATCTGGCTGTCCCGTTAGCGACACAGCATTGCAAGATGCTGACTTTCTCCTCGAGCACAGTGACTTCAGGTACGAGGCCCGCGAAGTAGGCAAAGCAGA
Source organism: Grampus griseus (assembly GCF_964374135.1). NCBI lineage: Eukaryota > Metazoa > Chordata > Mammalia > Artiodactyla > Delphinidae > Grampus > Grampus griseus. The sequence goes on from NW_028133131.1 coordinate 228,161, forward strand.
GTGTTTTCTCACGGCAGCTCTCACAAGGGCGACGACAAATATTTCCTGGGAGCTTCGGACTCACCAGAAATCTGGTCCTGAGGCTGTTTGAGGGCTCTGGAAATGGAGCTCTCCTCCAGGAACGTGCAGCGTGTGGCCCATCACTCGGCACGCACAGAGGGGCCTCCGAGGGGCAGAGCAATGGGCCTCGATGTTGCTCAGCTGGACCACGGCGTGCGTGTGTCTGGAGGTCCTCAGTGACCTTGGAGGGAAATGGGTGCACACCCGAGGGGCCTAGGAGTCCTGAAATGGGAAATTTCGTTAAAATAAACCCGAACGGTGACTAAGAACTCATGGAAACTGCTGCATGCCGCCCTTTCTGCCCGGCTACGTAGGCAGGGCCTAAACTGGAGGCAAGTTCTCACGCTGAGTTTCCATTTCGTTCTGGAGCTTGTCAGGCTAACCACCACCGCGGCCTCGGAAGCACCGGGTTGAGACGGAGCACACTCGTTTTCCTTCCCAGAAGCATTTCGACAGGGTTTCCAGGCCTGTCAACAGCCGGGAACGTCAGGTAGCTTCGAGGCAGCATGAATGCAGCCTTCCAAAGGGCAAAGAAAGGATAGTTCCAGCAGGCTCCCGTTTCCACGCGCACACTCAGCTTGCCTCCCTGTGGTTTCTAACCAGTCCAAAGAGACACACGTTACCCTGCGTTTGCTTCCCTGAACCAACTTCTCGAGGTAGGGTGCTCCGCATCAAGTGAACTGCCTCAACCAAGGAATGCCCTGGCTACGCCTCTGGGGCCTGCGGCTATTCAAAAGCCTGCAGGGCCACAGGAAGCACAGGGCTGAAATCGCAGTAAGAACGCAAGCCGACTTTCTCTTGGGGGCAGGGTGACTTCAGGCAGGAGGTCCTAGATGGAATGTGAGCCCGAGGGGTCTCTCTGGGCAGCTCAGGCTAGGGCAAGGCGTAAGACCGCAAAGGCATGTGAGACGTGCCAGAAGTCTGTTCGTGAAAGTGTGGGTTTGGTGGGGAAACGAATCTTCTCCAGAGGAGAGTGCAGGCCGTTTCCCTACACTCGGCGTAGGGAGCGCGGCTCCAAAGGGCTCCGGGCCTGGATGTTGCTTGGCAGACCTAGGGGTGCCGGGGAGTACTCTGTGTTCCAGCCTGGAACAGGGTGCCCCCGCGAGCCTCCCAGGTGTCCAGAAAGCTCTACTGCCGTTAAAGACGCGCAGAGCAGAGGCTACGGCCTCACGGAAACTGCCGCACGGCTCCGCTTCTGCACCTCACGTCAGGGCCTTCCCTCCAGGCCTGTGCTCAATCTGGCTGTCCCGTTAGCGACACAGCATTGCAAGATGCTGACTTTCTCCTCGAGCACAGTGACTTCAGGTACGAGGCCCGCGAAGTAGGCAAAGCAGAGTGTTTTCTCACGGCAGCTCTCACAAGGGCGACGACAAATATTTCCTGGGAGCTTCGGACTCACCAGAAATCGGGTCCTGAGGCTGTTTGAGGGCTCTGGAAATGGAGCTCTCCTCCAGGAACGTGCAGCGTGTGGCCCATCACTCGGCACGCACAGAGGGGCCTCCGAGGGGCAGAGCAATGGGCCTCGATGTTGCTCAGCCGGACCACGGCGTGCGGGTGTCTGGAGGTCCTCAGTGACCTTGGAGGGAAATGGATGCACACCCGAGGGGCCTAGGAGTCCTCAAATGGGAAATTCCGTTCAAATAAACCCGAACGGTGACTAAGAACTCATGGAAACTGCTGCATGCCGCCCTTTCTGCCCGGCTACGTAGGCAGGGCCTAAACTGGAGGCAAGTTCTCACGCTGAGTTTCCATTTCGTTCTGGAGCTTGTCAGGCTAACCACCACCGCGGCCTCGGAAGCACCGGGTTGAGACGGAGCACACTCGTTTTCCTTCCCAGAAGCATTTCGACAGGGTTTCCAGGCCTGTCAACAGCCGGGAACGTCAGGTAGCTTCGAGGCAGCATGAATGCAGCCTTCCAAAGGGCAAAGAAAGGATAGTTCCAGCAGGCTCCCGTTTCCACGCGCACACTCAGCTTGCCTCCCTGTGGTTTCTAACCAGTCCAAAGAGACACACGTTACCCTGCGTTTGCTTCCCTGAACCAACTTCTCGAAGTAGGGTGCTCCGCATCAAGTGAACTGCCTCAACCAAGGAATGCCCTGGCTACGCCTCTGGGGCCTGCGGCTATTCAAAAGCCTGCAGGGCCACAGGAAGCACAGGGCTGAAATCGCAGTAAGAACGCAAGCCGACTTTCTCTTGGGGGCAGGGTGACTTCAGGCAGGAGGTCCTAGATGGAATGCGAGGCCGAGGGGTCTCTCAGGGCAGCTCAGGCTAGGGCAAGGCGTAAGACCGCAAAGGCATGTGAGACGTGCCAGAAGTCTGTTCGTGAAAGTGTGGGTTTGGTGGGGAAACGAATCTGCTCCAGAGGAGAGTGCAGGCCGTTTCCCTACACTCGGCGTAGGGAGCGCGGCTCCAAAGGGCTCCGGGCCTGGATGTTGCTTGGCAGACCTAGGGGTGCCGCGGAGTACTCTGTGTTCCAGCCTGGAACAGGGTGCCCCCGCGAGTCTCCCAGGTGTCCAGAAAGCTCTACTGCCGTTAAAGACGCGCAGAGCAGAGGCTACGGCCTCACGGAAACTGCCGCACGGCTCCGCTTCTGCACCTCACGTCACGGCCTTCCCTCCAGGCTTGTGCTCAATCTGGCTGTCCCGTTAGCGACACAGCATTGCAAGATGCTGACTTTCTCCTCGAGCACAGTGACTTCAGGTACGAGGCCCGCGAAGTAGGCAAAGCAGAGTGTTTTCTCACGGCAGCTCTCACAAGGGCGACGACAAATATTTCCTGGGAGCTTCGGACTCACCAGAAATCTGGTCCTGAGGCTGTTTGAGGGCTCTGGAAATGGAGCTCTCCTCCAGGAACGTGCAGCGTGTTCCCCATCACTCGGCACGCACAGAGGGGCCTCCGAGGGGCAGAGCAATGGGCCTCGATGTTGCTCAGCCGGACCACGGCGTGCGGGTGTCTGGAGGTCCTCAGTGACCTTGGAGGGAAATGGATGCACACCCGAGGGGCCTAGGAGTCCTCAAATGGGAAATTCCGTTAAAATAAACCCGAACGGTGACTAAGAACTCATGGAAACTGCTGCATGCCGCCCTTTCTGCCCGGCTACGTAGGCAGGGCCTAAACTGGAGGCAAGTTCTCACGCTGAGTTTCCATTTCGTTCTGGAGCTTGTCAGGCTAACCACCACCGCGGCCTCGGAAGCACCGGGTTGAGACGGAGCACACTCGTTTTCCTTCCCAGAAGCATTTCGACAGGGTTTCCAGGCCTGTCAACAGCCGGGAACGTCAGGTAGCTTCGAGGCAGCATGAATGCAGCCTTCCAAAGGGCAAAGAAAGGATAGTTCCAGCAGGCTCCCGTTTCCACGCGCACACTCAGCTTGCCTCCCTGTGGTTTCTCACCAGTCCACAGAGACACACGTTACCCTGCGTTTGCTTCCCTGAACCAACTTCTCGAAGTAGGGTGCTCCGCATCAAGTGAACTGCCTCAACCAAGGAATGCCCTGGCTACGCCTCTGGGGCCTGCGGCTATTCAAAAGCCTGCAGGGCCACAGGAAGCACAGGGCTGAAATCGCAGTAAGAACGCAAGCCGACTTTCTCTTGGGGGCAGGGTGACTTCAGGCAGGAGGTCCTAGATGGAATGCGAGCCCGAGGGGTCTCTCAGGGCAGCTCAGGGAAGGGCAAGGCGTAAGACCGCAAAGGCATGTGAGACGTGCCAGAAGTCTGTTCGTGAAAGTGTGGGTTTGGTGGGGAAACGAATCTGCTCCAGAGGAGAGTGCAGGCCGTTTCCCTACACTCGGCGTAGGGAGCGCGGCTCCAAAGGGCTCCGGGCCTGGATGTTGCTTGGCAGACCTAGGGGTGCCGGGGAGTACTCTGTGTTCCAGCCTGGAACAGGGTGCCCCCGCGAGCCTCCCAGGTGTCCAGAAAGCTCTACTGCCGTTAAAGACGCGCAGAGCAGAGGCTACGGCCTCACGGAAACTGCCGCACGGCTCCGCTTCTGCACCTCACGTCAGGGCCTTCCCTCCAGGCCTGTGCTCAATCTGGCTGTCCTGTTAGCGACACAGCATTGCAAGATGCTGACTTTCTCCTCGAGCACAGTGACTTCAGGTACGAGGCCCGCGAAGTAGGCAAAGCAGAGTGTTTTCTCACGGCAGCTCTCACAAGAGCGACGACAAATATTTCCTGGGAGCTTCGGACTCACCAGAAATCGGATCCTGAGGCTGTTTGAGGGCTCTGGAAATGGAGCTCTCCTCCAGGAACGTGCAGCGTGTTGCCCATCACTCGGCACGCACAGAGGGGCCTCCGAGGGACAGAGCAATGGGCCTCGATGTTGCTCAGCCGGACCACGGCGTGCGGGTGTCTGGAGGTCCTCAGTGACCTTGGAGGGAAATGGATGCACACCCGAGGGGCCTAGGAGTCCTCAAATGGGAAATTCCGTTAAAATAAACCCGAACGGTGACTAAGAACTCATGGAAACTGCTGCATGCCGCCCTTTCTGCCCGGCTACGTAGGCAGGGCCTAAACTGGAGGCAAGTTCTCACGCTGAGTTTCCATTTCGTTCTGGAGCTTGTCAGGCTAACCACCACCGCGGCCTCGGAAGCACCGGGTTGAGACGGAGCACACTCGTTTTCCTTCCCAGAAGCATTTCGACAGGGTTTCCAGGCCTGTCAACAGCCGGGAACGTCAGGTAGCTTCGAGGCAGCATGAATGCAGCCTTCCAAAGGGCAAAGAAAGGATAGTTCCAGCAGGCTCCCGTTTCCACGCGCACACTCAGCTTGCCTCCCTGTGGTTTCTAACCAGTCCAAAGAGACACACGTTACCCTGCGTTTGCTTCCCTGAACCAACTTCTCGAAGTAGGGTGCTCCGCATCAAGTGAACTGCCTCAACCAAGGAATGCCCTGGTTACGCCTCTGGGGCCTGAGGCTATTCAAAAGCCTGCAGGGCCACAGGAAGCACAGGGCTGAAATCGCAGTAAGAACGCAAGCCGACTTTCTCTTGGGGGCAGGGTGACTTCAGGCAGGAGGTCCTAGATGGAATGCGAGGCCGAGGGGTCTCTCAGGGCAGCTCAGGCTAGGGCAAGGCGTAAGACCGCAAAGGCATGTGAGACGTGCCAGAAGTCTGTTGGTGAAAGTGTGGGTTTGGTGGGGAAACGAATCTGCTCCAGAGGAGAGTGCAGGCCGTTTCCCTACACTCGGCGTAGGGAGCGCGGCTCCAAAGGGCTCCGGGCCTGGATGTTGCTTGGCAGACCTAGGGGTGCCGGGGAGTACTCTGTGTTCCAGCCTGGAACAGGGTGCCCCCGCGAGCCTCCCAGGTGTCCAGAAAGCTCTACTGCCGTTAAAGACGCGCAGAGCAGAGGCTACGGCCTCACGGAAACTGCCGCACGGCTCCGCTTCTGCACCTCACGTCAGGGCCTTCCCTCCAGGCCTGTGCTCAATCTGGCTGTCCCGTTAGCGACACAGCATTGCAAGATGCTGACTTTCTCCTCGAGCACAGTGACTTCAGGTACGAGGCCCGCGAAGTAGGCAAAGCAGAGTGTTTTCTCACGGCAGCTCTCACAAGGGCGACGACAAATATTTCCTGGGAGCTTCGGACTCACCAGAAATCGGGTCCTGAGGCTGTTTGAGGGCTCTGGAAATGGAGCTCTCCTCCAGGAACGTGCAGCGTGTGGCCCATCACTCGGCACGCACAGAGGGGCCTCCGAGGGGCAGAGCAATGGGCCTCGATGTTGCTCAGCTGGACCACGGCGTGCGTGTGTCTGGAGGTCCTCAGTGACCTTGGAGGGAAATGGGTGCACACCCGAGGGGCCTAGGAGTCCTGAAATGGGAAATTTCGTTAAAATAAACCCGAACGGTGACTAAGAACTCATGGAAACTGCTGCATGCCGCCCTTTCTGCCCGGCTACGTAGGCAGGGCCTAAACTGGAGGCAAGTTCTCACGCTGAGTTTCCATTTCGTTCTGGAGCTTGTCAGGCTAACCACCACCGCGGCCTCGGAAGCACCGGGTTGAGACGGAGCACACTCGTTTTCCTTCCCAGAAGCATTTCGACAGGGTTTCCAGGCCTGTCAACAGCCGGGAACGTCAGGTAGCTTCGAGGCAGCATGAATGCAGCCTTCCAAAGGGCAAAGAAAGGATAGTTCCAGCAGGCTCCCGTTTCCACGCGCACACTCAGCTTGCCTCCCTGTGGTTTCTAACCAGTCCAAAGAGACACACGTTACCCTGCGTTTGCTTCCCTGAACCAACTTCTCGAAGTAGGGTGCTCCGCATCAAGTGAACTGCCTCAACCAAGGAATGCCCTGGCTACGCCTCTGGGGCCTGCGGCTATTCAAAAGCCTGCAGGGCCACAGGAAGCACAGGGCTGAAATCGCAGTAAGAACGCAAGCCGACTTTCTCTTGGGGGCAGGGTGACTTCAGGCAGGAGGTCCTAGATGGAATGCGAGGCCGAGGGGTCTCTCAGGGCAGCTCAGGCTAGGGCAAGGCGTAAGACCGCAAAGGCATGTGAGACGTGCCAGAAGTCTGTTCGTGAAAGTGTGGGTTTGGTGGGGAAACGAATCTGCTCCAGAGGAGAGTGCAGGCCGTTTCCCTACACTCGGCGTAGGGAGCGCGGCTCCAAAGGGCTCCGGGCCTGGATGTTGCTTGGCAGACCTAGGGGTGCCGCGGAGTACTCTGTGTTCCAGCCTGGAACAGGGTGCCCCCGCGAGTCTCCCAGGTGTCCAGAAAGCTCTACTGCCGTTAAAGACGCGCAGAGCAGAGGCTACGGCCTCACGGAAACTGCCGCACGGCTCCGCTTCTGCACCTCACGTCAGGGCCTTCCCTCCAGGCTTGTGCTCAATCTGGCTGTCCCGTTAGCGACACAGCATTGCAAGATGCTGACTTTCTCCTCGAGCACAGTGACTTCAGGTACGAGGCCCGCGAAGTAGGCAAAGCAGAGTGTTTTCTCACGGCAGCTCTCACAAGGGCGACGACAAATATTTCCTGGGAGCTTCGGACTCACAAGAAATCTGGTCCGGAGGCTGTTTGAGGGCTCTGGAAATGGAGCTCTCCTCCAGGAACGTGCAGCGTGTTCCCCATCACTCGGCACGCACAGAGGGGCCTCCGAGGGGCAGAGCAATGGGCCTCGATGTTGCTCAGCCGGACCACGGCGTGCGGGTGTCTGGAGGTCCTCAGTGACCTTGGAGGGAAATGGATGCACACCCGAGGGGCCTAGGAGTCCTCAAATGGGAAATTCCGTTAAAATAAACCCGAACGGTGACTAAGAACTCATGGAAACTGCTGCATGCCGCCCTTTCTGCCCGGCTACGTAGGCAGGGCCTAAACTGGAGGCAAGTTCTCACGCTGAGTTTCCATTTCGTTCTGGAGCTTGTCAGGCTAACCACCACCGCGGCCTCGGAAGCACCGGGTTGAGACGGAGCACACTCGTTTTCCTTCCCAGAAGCATTTCGACAGGGTTTCCAGGCCTGTCAACAGCCGGGAACGTCAGGTAGCTTCGAGGCAGCATGAATGCAGCCTTCCAAAGGGCAAAGAAAGGATAGTTCCAGCAGGCTCCCGTTTCCACGCGCACACTCAGCTTGCCTCCCTGTGGTTTCTCACCAGTCCACAGAGACACACGTTACCCTGCGTTTGCTTCCCTGAACCAACTTCTCGAAGTAGGGTGCTCCGCATCAAGTGAACTGCCTCAACCAAGGAATGCCCTGGCTACGCCTCTGGGGCCTGCGGCTATTCAAAAGCCTGCAGGGCCACAGGAAGCACAGGGCTGAAATCGCAGTAAGAACGCAAGCCGACTTTCTCTTGGGGGCAGGGTGACTTCAGGCAGGAGGTCCTAGATGGAATGCGAGCCCGAGGGGTCTCTCAGGGCAGCTCAGGCTAGGGCAAGGCGTAAGACCGCAAAGGCATGTGAGACGTGCCAGAAGTCTGTTCGTGAAAGTGTGGGTTTGGTGGGGAAACGAATCTGCTCCAGAGGAGAGTGCAGGCCGTTTCCCTACACTCGGCGTAGGGAGCGCGGCTCCAAAGGGCTCCGGGCCTGGATGTTGCTTGGCAGACCTAGGGGTGCCGGGGAGTACTCTGTGTTCCAGCCTGGAACAGGGTGCCCCCGCGAGCCTCCCAGGTGTCCAGAAAGCTCTACTGCCGTTAAAGACGCGCAGAGCAGAGGCTACGGCCTCACGGAAACTGCCGCACGGCTCCGCTTCTGCACCTCACGTCAGGGCCTTCCCTCCAGGCCTGTGCTCAATCTGGCTGTCCTGTTAGCGACACAGCATTGCAAGATGCTGACTTTCTCCTCGAGCACAGTGACTTCAGGTACGAGGCCCGCGAAGTAGGCAAAGCAGAGTGTTTTCTCACGGCAGCTCTCACAAGGGCGACGACAAATATTTCCTGGGAGCTTCGGACTCACCAGAAATCGGATCCTGAGGCTGTTTGAGGGCTCTGGAAATGGAGCTCTCCTCCAGGAACGTGCAGCGTGTTGCCCATCACTCGGCACGCACAGAGGGGCCTCCGAGGGACAGAGCAATGGGCCTCGATGTTGCTCAGCCGGACCACGGCGTGCGGGTGTCTGGAGGTCCTCAGTGACCTTGGAGGGAAATGGATGCACACCCGAGGGGCCTAGGAGTCCTCAAATGGGAAATTCCGTTAAAATAAACCCGAACGGTGACTAAGAACTCATGGAAACTGCTGCATGCCGCCCTTTCTGCCCGGCTACGTAGGCAGGGCCTAAACTGGAGGCAAGTTCTCACGCTGAGTTTCCATTTCGTTCTGGAGCTTGTCAGGCTAACCACCACCGCGGCCTCGGAAGCACCGGGTTGAGACGGAGCACACTCGTTTTCCTTCCCAGAAGCATTTCGACAGGGTTTCCAGGCCTGTCAACAGCCGGGAACGTCAGGTAGCTTCGAGGCAGCATGAATGCAGCCTTCCAAAGGGCAAAGAAAGGATAGTTCCAGCAGGCTCCCGTTTCCACGCGCACACTCAGCTTGCCTCCCTGTGGTTTCTAACCAGTCCAAAGAGACACACGTTACCCTGCGTTTGCTTCCCTGAACCAACTTCTCGAAGTAGGGTGCTCCGCATCAAGTGAACTGCCTCAACCAAGGAATGCCCTGGTTACGCCTCTGGGGCCTGAGGCTATTCAAAAGCCTGCAGGGCCACAGGAAGCACAGGGCTGAAATCGCAGTAAGAACGCAAGCCGACTTTCTCTTGGGGGCAGGGTGACTTCAGGCAGGAGGTCCTAGATGGAATGCGAGGCCGAGGGGTCTCTCAGGGCAGCTCAGGCTAGGGCAAGGCGTAAGACCGCAAAGGCATGTGAGACGTGCCAGAAGTCTGTTGGTGAAAGTGTGGGTTTGGTGGGGAAACGAATCTGCTCCAGAGGAGAGTGCAGGCCGTTTCCCTACACTCGGCGTAGGGAGCGCGGCTCCAAAGGGCTCCGGGCCTGGATGTTGCTTGGCAGACCTAGGGGTGCCGGGGAGTACTCTGTGTTCCAGCCTGGAACAGGGTGCCCCCGCGAGCCTCCCAGGTGTCCAGAAAGCTCTACTGCCGTTAAAGACGCGCAGAGCAGAGGCTACGGCCTCACGGAAACTGCCGCACGGCTCCGCTTCTGCACCTCACGTCAGGGCCTTCCCTCCAGGCCTGTGCTCAATCTGGCTGTCCCGTTAGCGACACAGCATTGCAAGATGCTGACTTTCTCCTCGAGCACAGTGACTTCAGGTACGAGGCCCGCGAAGTAGGCAAAGCAGAGTGTTTTCTCACGGCAGCTCTCACAAGGGCGACGACAAATATTTCCTGGGAGCTTCGGACTCACCAGAAATCGGGTCCTGAGGCTGTTTGAGGGCTCTGGAAATGGAGCTCTCCTCCAGGAACGTGCAGCGTGTTGCCCATCACTCGGCACGCACAGAGGGGCCTCCGAGGGGCAGAGCAATGGGCCTCGATGTTGCTCAGCCGGACCACGGCGTGCGGGTGTCTGGAGGTCCTCAGTGACCTTGGAGGGAAATGGATGCACACCCGAGGGGCCTAGGAGTCCTCAAATGGGAAATTCCGTTAAAATAAACCCGAACGGTGACTAAGAACTCATGGAAACTGCTGCATGCCGCCCTTTCTGCCCGGCTACGTAGGCAGGGCCTAAACTGGAGGCAAGTTCTCACGCTGAGTTTCCATTTCGTTCTGGAGCTTGTCAGGCTAACCACCACCGCGGCCTCGGAAGCACCGGGTTGAGACGGAGCACACTCGTTTTCCTTCCCAGAAGCATTTCGACAGGGTTTCCAGGCCTGTCAACAGCCGGGAACGTCAGGTAGCTTCGAGGCAGCATGAATGCAGCCTTCCAAAGGGCAAAGAAAGGATAGTTCCAGCAGGCTCCCGTTTCCACGCGCACACTCAGCTTGCCTCCCTGTGGTTTCTAACCAGTCCAAAGAGACACACGTTACCCTACGTTTGCTTCCCTGAACCAACTTCTCGAAGTAGGGTGCTCCGCATCAAGTGAACTGCCTCAACCAAGGAATGCCCTGGCTACGCCTCTGGGGCCTGCGGCTATTCAAAAGCCTGCAGGGCCACAGGAAGCACAGGGCTGAAATCGCAGTAAGAACGCAAGCCGATTTTCTCTTGGGGGCAGTGTGACTTCAGGCAGGAGGTCCTAGATGGAATGCGAGGCCGAGGGGTCTCTCAGGGCAGCTCAGGCTAGGGCAAGGCGTAAGACCGCAAAGGCATGTGAGACGTGCCAGAAGTCTGTTCGTGAAAGTGTGGGTTTGGTGGGGAAACGAATCTGCTCCAGAAGACAGTGCAGGCCGTTTCCCTACACTCGGCGTAGGGAGCGCGGCTCCAAAGGGCTCCGGGCCTGGATGTTGCTTGGCAGACCTAGGGGTGCCGCGGAGTACTCTGTGTTCCAGCCTGGAACAGGGTGCCCCCGCGAGTCTCCCAGGTGTCCAGAAAGCTCTACTGCCGTTAAAGACGCGCAGAGCAGAGGCTACGGCCTCACGGAAACTGCCGCACGGCTCCGCTTCTGCACCTCACGTCACGGCCTTCCCTCCAGGCTTGTGCTCAATCTGGCTGTCCCGTTAGCGACACAGCATTGCAAGATGCTGACTTTCTCCTCGAGCACAGTGACTTCAGGTACGAGGCCCGCGAAGTAGGCAAAGCAGAGTGTTTTCTCACGGCAGCTCTCACAAGGGCGACGACAAATATTTCCTGGGAGCTTCGGACTCACCAGAAATCTGGTCCGGAGGCTGTTTGAGGGCTCTGGAAATGGAGCTCTCCTCCAGGAACGTGCAGCGTGTTCCCCATCACTCGGCACGCACAGAGGGGCCTCCGAGGGGCAGAGCAATGGGCCTCGATGTTGCTCAGCCGGACCACGGCGTGCGGGTGTCTGGAGGTCCTCAGTGACCTTGGAGGGAAATGGATGCACACCCGAGGGGCCTAGGAGTCCTCAAATGGGAAATTCCGTTAAAATAAACCCGAACGGTGACTAAGAACTCATGGAAACTGCTGCATGCCGCCCTTTCTGCCCGGCTACGTAGGCAGGGCCTAAACTGGAGGCAAGTTCTCACGCTGAGTTTCCATTTCGTTCTGGAGCTTGTCAGGCTAACCACCACCGCGGCCTCGGAAGCACCGGGTTGAGACGGAGCACACTCGTTTTCCTTCCCAGAAGCATTTCGACAGGGTTTCCAGGCCTGTCAACAGCCGGGAACGTCAGGTAGCTTCGAGGCAGCATGAATGCAGCCTTCCAAAGGGCAAAGAAAGGATAGTTCCAGCAGGCTCCCGTTTCCACGCGCACACTCAGCTTGCCTCCCTGTGGTTTCTAACCAGTCCAAAGAGACACACGTTACCCTGCGTTTGCTTCCCTGAACCAACTTCTCGAGGTAGGGTGCTCCGCATCAAGTGAACTGCCTCAACCAAGGAATGCCCTGGCTACGCCTCTGGGGCCTGCGGCTATTCAAAAGCCTGCAGGGCCACAGGAAGCACAGGGCTGAAATCGCAGTAAGAACGCAAGCCGACTTTCTCTTGGGGGCAGGGTGACTTCAGGCAGGAGGTCCTAGATGGAATGTGAGCCCGAGGGGTCTCTCTGGGCAGCTCAGGCTAGGGCAAGGCGTAAGACCGCAAAGGCATGTGAGACGTGCCAGAAGTCTGTTCGTGAAAGTGTGGGTTTGGTGGGGAAACGAATCTTCTCCAGAGGAGAGTGCAGGCCGTTTCCCTACACTCGGCGTAGGGAGCGCGGCTCCAAAGGGCTCCGGGCCTGGATGTTGCTTGGCAGACCTAGGGGTGCCGGGGAGTACTCTGTGTTCCAGCCTGGAACAGGGTGCCCCCGCGAGCCTCCCAGGTGTCCAGAAAGCTCTACTGCCGTTAAAGACGCGCAGAGCAGAGGCTACGGCCTCACGGAAACTGCCGCACGGCTCCGCTTCTGCACCTCACGTCAGGGCCTTCCCTCCAGGCCTGTGCTCAATCTGGCTGTCCCGTTAGCGACACAGCATTGCAAGATGCTGACTTTCTCCTCGAGCACAGTGACTTCAGGTACGAGGCCCGCGAAGTAGGCAAAGCAGAGTGTTTTCTCACGGCAGCTCTCACAAGGGCGACGACAAATATTTCCTGGGAGCTTCGGACTCACCAGAAATCGGGTCCTGAGGCTGTTTGAGGGCTCTGGAAATGGAGCTCTCCTCCAGGAACGTGCAGCGTGTGGCCCATCACTCGGCACGCACAGAGGGGCCTCCGAGGGGCAGAGCAATGGGCCTCGATGTTGCTCAGCCGGACCACGGCGTGCGGGTGTCTGGAGGTCCTCAGTGACCTTGGAGGGAAATGGATGCACACCCGAGGGGCCTAGGAGTCCTCAAATGGGAAATTCCGTTCAAATAAACCCGAACGGTGACTAAGAACTCATGGAAACTGCTGCATGCCGCCCTTTCTGCCCGGCTACGTAGGCAGGGCCTAAACTGGAGGCAAGTTCTCACGCTGAGTTTCCATTTCGTTCTGGAGCTTGTCAGGCTAACCACCACCGCGGCCTCGGAAGCACCGGGTTGAGACGGAGCACACTCGTTTTCCTTCCCAGAAGCATTTCGACAGGGTTTCCAGGCCTGTCAACAGCCGGGAACGTCAGGTAGCTTCGAGGCAGCATGAATGCAGCCTTCCAAAGGGCAAAGAAAGGATAGTTCCAGCAGGCTCCCGTTTCCACGCGCACACTCAGCTTGCCTCCCTGTGGTTTCTAACCAGTCCAAAGAGACACACGTTACCCTGCGTTTGCTTCCCTGAACCAACTTCTCGAAGTAGGGTGCTCCGCATCAAGTGAACTGCCTCAACCAAGGAATGCCCTGGCTACGCCTCTGGGGCCTGCGGCTATTCAAAAGCCTGCAGGGCCACAGGAAGCACAGGGCTGAAATCGCAGTAAGAACGCAAGCCGACTTTCTCTTGGGGGCAGGGTGACTTCAGGCAGGAGGTCCTAGATGGAATGCGAGGCCGAGGGGTCTCTCAGGGCAGCTCAGGCTAGGGCAAGGCGTAAGACCGCAAAGGCATGTGAGACGTGCCAGAAGTCTGTTCGTGAAAGTGTGGGTTTGGTGGGGAAACGAATCTGCTCCAGAGGAGAGTGCAGGCCGTTTCCCTACACTCGGCGTAGGGAGCGCGGCTCCAAAGGGCTCCGGGCCTGGATGTTGCTTGGCAGACCTAGGGGTGCCGCGGAGTACTCTGTGTTCCAGCCTGGAACAGGGTGCCCCCGCGAGTCTCCCAGGTGTCCAGAAAGCTCTACTGCCGTTAAAGACGCGCAGAGCAGAGGCTACGGCCTCACGGAAACTGCCGCACGGCTCCGCTTCTGCACCTCACGTCACGGCCTTCCCTCCAGGCTTGTGCTCAATCTGGCTGTCCCGTTAGCGACACAGCATTGCAAGATGCTGACTTTCTCCTCGAGCACAGTGACTTCAGGTACGAGGCCCGCGAAGTAGGCAAAGCAGAGTGTTTTCTCACGGCAGCTCTCACAAGGGCGACGACAAATATTTCCTGGGAGCTTCGGACTCACCAGAAATCTGGTCCTGAGGCTGTTTGAGGGCTCTGGAAATGGAGCTCTCCTCCAGGAACGTGCAGCGTGTTCCCCATCACTCGGCACGCACAGAGGGGCCTCCGAGGGGCAGAGCAATGGGCCTCGATGTTGCTCAGCCGGACCACGGCGTGCGGGTGTCTGGAGGTCCTCAGTGACCTTGGAGGGAAATGGATGCACACCCGAGGGGCCTAGGAGTCCTCAAATGGGAAATTCCGTTAAAATAAACCCGAACGGTGACTAAGAACTCATGGAAACTGCTGCATGCCGCCCTTTCTGCCCGGCTACGTAGGCAGGGCCTAAACTGGAGGCAAGTTCTCACGCTGAGTTTCCATTTCGTTCTGGAGCTTGTCAGGCTAACCACCACCGCGGCCTCGGAAGCACCGGGTTGAGACGGAGCACACTCGTTTTCCTTCCCAGAAGCATTTCGACAGGGTTTCCAGGCCTGTCAACAGCCGGGAACGTCAGGTAGCTTCGAGGCAGCATGAATGCAGCCTTCCAAAGGGCAAAGAAAGGATAGTTCCAGCAGGCTCCCGTTTCCACGCGCACACTCAGCTTGCCTCCCTGTGGTTTCTCACCAGTCCACAGAGACACACGTTACCCTGCGTTTGCTTCCCTGAACCAACTTCTCGAAGTAGGGTGCTCCGCATCAAGTGAACTGCCTCAACCAAGGAATGCCCTGGCTACGCCTCTGGGGCCTGCGGCTATTCAAAAGCCTGCAGGGCCACAGGAAGCACAGGGCTGAAATCGCAGTAAGAACGCAAGCCGACTTTCTCTTGGGGGCAGGGTGACTTCAGGCAGGAGGTCCTAGATGGAATGCGAGCCCGAGGGGTCTCTCAGGGCAGCTCAGGGAAGGGCAAGGCGTAAGACCGCAAAGGCATGTGAGACGTGCCAGAAGTCTGTTCGTGAAAGTGTGGGTTTGGTGGGGAAACGAATCTGCTCCAGAGGAGAGTGCAGGCCGTTTCCCTACACTCGGCGTAGGGAGCGCGGCTCCAAAGGGCTCCGGGCCTGGATGTTGCTTGGCAGACCTAGGGGTGCCGGGGAGTACTCTGTGTTCCAGCCTGGAACAGGGTGCCCCCGCGAGCCTCCCAGGTGTCCAGAAAGCTCTACTGCCGTTAAAGACGCGCAGAGCAGAGGCTACGGCCTCACGGAAACTGCCGCACGGCTCCGCTTCTGCACCTCACGTCAGGGCCTTCCCTCCAGGCCTGTGCTCAATCTGGCTGTCCTGTTAGCGACACAGCATTGCAAGATGCTGACTTTCTCCTCGAGCACAGTGACTTCAGGTACGAGGCCCGCGAAGTAGGCAAAGCAGAGTGTTTTCTCACGGCAGCTCTCACAAGAGCGACGACAAATATTTCCTGGGAGCTTCGGACTCACCAGAAATCGGATCCTGAGGCTGTTTGAGGGCTCTGGAAATGGAGCTCTCCTCCAGGAACGTGCAGCGTGTTGCCCATCACTCGGCACGCACAGAGGGGCCTCCGAGGGACAGAGCAATGGGCCTCGATGTTGCTCAGCCGGACCACGGCGTGCGGGTGTCTGGAGGTCCTCAGTGACCTTGGAGGGAAATGGATGCACACCCGAGGGGCCTAGGAGTCCTCAAATGGGAAATTCCGTTAAAATAAACCCGAACGGTGACTAAGAACTCATGGAAACTGCTGCATGCCGCCCTTTCTGCCCGGCTACGTAGGCAGGGCCTAAACTGGAGGCAAGTTCTCACGCTGAGTTTCCATTTCGTTCTGGAGCTTGTCAGGCTAACCACCACCGCGGCCTCGGAAGCACCGGGTTGAGACGGAGCACACTCGTTTTCCTTCCCAGAAGCATTTCGACAGGGTTTCCAGGCCTGTCAACAGCCGGGAACGTCAGGTAGCTTCGAGGCAGCATGAATGCAGCCTTCCAAAGGGCAAAGAAAGGATAGTTCCAGCAGGCTCCCGTTTCCACGCGCACACTCAGCTTGCCTCCCTGTGGTTTCTAACCAGTCCAAAGAGACACACGTTACCCTGCGTTTGCTTCCCTGAACCAACTTCTCGAAGTAGGGTGCTCCGCATCAAGTGAACTGCCTCAACCAAGGAATGCCCTGGTTACGCCTCTGGGGCCTGAGGCTATTCAAAAGCCTGCAGGGCCACAGGAAGCACAGGGCTGAAATCGCAGTAAGAACGCAAGCCGACATTCTCTTGGGGGCAGGGTGACTTCAGGCAGGAGGTCCTAGATGGAATGCGAGGCCGAGGGGTCTCTCAGGGCAGCTCAGGCTAGGGCAAGGCGTAAGACCGCAAAGGCATGTGAGACGTGCCAGAAGTCTGTTGGTGAAAGTGTGGGTTTGGTGGGGAAACGAATCTGCTCCAGAGGAGAGTGCAGGCCGTTTCCCTACACTCGGCGTAGGGAGCGCGGCTCCAAAGGGCTCCGGGCCTGGATGTTGCTTGGCAGACCTAGGGGTGCCGGGGAGTACTCTGTGTTCCAGCCTGGAACAGGGTGCCCCCGCGAGCCTCCCAGGTGTCCAGAAAGCTCTACTGCCGTTAAAGACGCGCAGAGCAGAGGCTACGGCCTCACGGAAACTGCCGCACGGCTCCGCTTCTGCACCTCACGTCAGGGCCTTCCCTCCAGGCCTGTGCTCAATCTGGCTGTCCCGTTAGCGACACAGCATTGCAAGATGCTGACTTTCTCCTCGAGCACAGTGACTTCAGGTACGAGGCCCGCGAAGTAGGCAAAGCAGAGTGTTTTCTCACGGCAGCTCTCACAAGGGCGACGACAAATATTTCCTGGGAGCTTCGGACTCACCAGAAATCGGGTCCTGAGGCTGTTTGAGGGCTCTGGAAATGGAGCTCTCCTCCAGGAACGTGCAGCGTGTGGCCCATCACTCGGCACGCACAGAGGGGCCTCCGAGGGGCAGAGCAATGGGCCTCGATGTTGCTCAGCTGGACCACGGCGTGCGTGTGTCTGGAGGTCCTCAGTGACCTTGGAGGGAAATGGGTGCACACCCGAGGGGCCTAGGAGTCCTGAAATGGGAAATTTCGTTAAAATAAACCCGAACGGTGACTAAGAACTCATGGAAACTGCTGCATGCCGCCCTTTCTGCCCGGCTACGTAGGCAGGGCCTAAACTGGAGGCAAGTTCTCACGCTGAGTTTCCATTTCGTTCTGGAGCTTGTCAGGCTAACCACCACCGCGGCCTCGGAAGCACCGGGTTGAGACGGAGCACACTCGTTTTCCTTCCCAGAAGCATTTCGACAGGGTTTCCAGGCCTGTCAACAGCCGGGAACGTCAGGTAGCTTCGAGGCAGCATGAATGCAGCCTTCCAAAGGGCAAAGAAAGGATAGTTCCAGCAGGCTCCCGTTTCCACGCGCACACTCAGCTTGCCTCCCTGTGGTTTCTAACCAGTCCAAAGAGACACACGTTACCCTGCGTTTGCTTCCCTGAACCAACTTCTCGAAGTAGGGTGCTCCGCATCAAGTGAACTGCCTCAACCAAGGAATGCCCTGGCTACGCCTCTGGGGCCTGCGGCTATTCAAAAGCCTGCAGGGCCACAGGAAGCACAGGGCTGAAATCGCAGTAAGAACGCAAGCCGACTTTCTCTTGGGGGCAGGGTGACTTCAGGCAGGAGGTCCTAGATGGAATGCGAGGCCGAGGGGTCTCTCAGGGCAGCTCAGGCTAGGGCAAGGCGTAAGACCGCAAAGGCATGTGAGACGTGCCAGAAGTCTGTTCGTGAAAGTGTGGGTTTGGTGGGGAAACGAATCTGCTCCAGAGGAGAGTGCAGGCCGTTTCCCTACACTCGGCGTAGGGAGCGCGGCTCCAAAGGGCTCCGGGCCTGGATGTTGCTTGGCAGACCTAGGGGTGCCGCGGAGTACTCTGTGTTCCAGCCTGGAACAGGGTGCCCCCGCGAGTCTCCCAGGTGTCCAGAAAGCTCTACTGCCGTTAAAGACGCGCAGAGCAGAGGCTACGGCCTCACGGAAACTGCCGCACGGCTCCGCTTCTGCACCTCACGTCAGGGCCTTCCCTCCAGGCTTGTGCTCAATCTGGCTGTCCCGTTAGCGACACAGCATTGCAAGATGCTGACTTTCTCCTCGAGCACAGTGACTTCAGGTACGAGGCCCGCGAAGTAGGCAAAGCAGAGTGTTTTCTCACGGCAGCTCTCACAAGGGCGACGACAAATATTTCCTGGGAGCTTCGGACTCACCAGAAATCTGGTCCTGAGGCTGTTTGAGGGCTCTGGAAATGGAGCTCTCCTCCAGGAACGTGCAGCGTGTTCCCCATCACTCGGCACGCACAGAGGGGCCTCCGAGGGGCAGAGCAATGGGCCTCGATGTTGCTCAGCCGGACCACGGCGTGCGGGTGTCTGGAGGTCCTCAGTGACCTTGGAGGGAAATGGATGCACACCCGAGGGGCCTAGGAGTCCTCAAATGGGAAATTCCGTTAAAATAAACCCGAACGGTGACTAAGAACTCATGGAAACTGCTGCA
The DNA here is from genome assembly GCF_964374135.1 of Grampus griseus. Classification (NCBI taxonomy): domain Eukaryota; kingdom Metazoa; phylum Chordata; class Mammalia; order Artiodactyla; family Delphinidae; genus Grampus; species Grampus griseus. The sequence goes on from NW_028133131.1 coordinate 246,643, forward strand.
TGCCGCCCTTTCTGCCCGGCTACGTAGGCAGGGCCTAAACTGGAGGCAAGTTCTCACGCTGAGTTTCCATTTCGTTCTGGAGCTTGTCAGGCTAACCACCACCGCGGCCTCGGAAGCACCGGGTTGAGACGGAGCACACTCGTTTTCCTTCCCAGAAGCATTTCGACAGGGTTTCCAGGCCTGTCAACAGCCGGGAACGTCAGGTAGCTTCGAGGCAGCATGAATGCAGCCTTCCAAAGGGCAAAGAAAGGATAGTTCCAGCAGGCTCCCGTTTCCACGCGCACACTCAGCTTGCCTCCCTGTGGTTTCTCACCAGTCCACAGAGACACACGTTACCCTGCGTTTGCTTCCCTGAACCAACTTCTCGAAGTAGGGTGCTCCGCATCAAGTGAACTGCCTCAACCAAGGAATGCCCTGGCTACGCCTCTGGGGCCTGCGGCTATTCAAAAGCCTGCAGGGCCACAGGAAGCACAGGGCTGAAATCGCAGTAAGAACGCAAGCCGACTTTCTCTTGGGGGCAGGGTGACTTCAGGCAGGAGGTCCTAGATGGAATGCGAGCCCGAGGGGTCTCTCAGGGCAGCTCAGGCTAGGGCAAGGCGTAAGACCGCAAAGGCATGTGAGACGTGCCAGAAGTCTGTTCGTGAAAGTGTGGGTTTGGTGGGGAAACGAATCTGCTCCAGAGGAGAGTGCAGGCCGTTTCCCTACACTCGGCGTAGGGAGCGCGGCTCCAAAGGGCTCCGGGCCTGGATGTTGCTTGGCAGACCTAGGGGTGCCGGGGAGTACTCTGTGTTCCAGCCTGGAACAGGGTGCCCCCGCGAGCCTCCCAGGTGTCCAGAAAGCTCTACTGCCGTTAAAGACGCGCAGAGCAGAGGCTACGGCCTCACGGAAACTGCCGCACGGCTCCGCTTCTGCACCTCACGTCAGGGCCTTCCCTCCAGGCCTGTGCTCAATCTGGCTGTCCTGTTAGCGACACAGCATTGCAAGATGCTGACTTTCTCCTCGAGCACAGTGACTTCAGGTACGAGGCCCGCGAAGTAGGCAAAGCAGAGTGTTTTCTCACGGCAGCTCTCACAAGGGCGACGACAAATATTTCCTGGGAGCTTCGGACTCACCAGAAATCGGATCCTGAGGCTGTTTGAGGGCTCTGGAAATGGAGCTCTCCTCCAGGAACGTGCAGCGTGTTGCCCATCACTCGGCACGCACAGAGGGGCCTCCGAGGGACAGAGCAATGGGCCTCGATGTTGCTCAGCTGGACCACGGCGTGCGGGTGTCTGGAGGTCCTCAGTGACCTTGGAGGGAAATGGATGCACACCCGAGGGGCCTAGGAGTCCTCAAATGGGAAATTCCGTTAAAATAAACCCGAACGGTGACTAAGAACTCATGGAAACTGCTGCATGCCGCCCTTTCTGCCCGGCTACGTAGGCAGGGCCTAAACTGGAGGCAAGTTCTCACGCTGAGTTTCCATTTCGTTCTGGAGCTTGTCAGGCTAACCACCACCGCGGCCTCGGAAGCACCGGGTTGAGACGGAGCACACTCGTTTTCCTTCCCAGAAGCATTTCGACAGGGTTTCCAGGCCTGTCAACAGCCGGGAACGTCAGGTAGCTTCGAGGCAGCATGAATGCAGCCTTCCAAAGGGCAAAGAAAGGATAGTTCCAGCAGGCTCCCGTTTCCACGCGCACACTCAGCTTGCCTCCCTGTGGTTTCTAACCAGTCCAAAGAGACACACGTTACCCTGCGTTTGCTTCCCTGAACCAACTTCTCGAAGTAGGGTGCTCCGCATCAAGTGAACTGCCTCAACCAAGGAATGCCCTGGTTACGCCTCTGGGGCCTGAGGCTATTCAAAAGCCTGCAGGGCCACAGGAAGCACAGGGCTGAAATCGCAGTAAGAACGCAAGCCGACTTTCTCTTGGGGGCAGGGTGACTTCAGGCAGGAGGTCCTAGATGGAATGCGAGGCCGAGGGGTCTCTCAGGGCAGCTCAGGCTAGGGCAAGGCGTAAGACCGCAAAGGCATGTGAGACGTGCCAGAAGTCTGTTCGTGAAAGTGTGGGTTTGGTGGGGAAACGAATCTGCTCCAGAAGACAGTGCAGGCCGTTTCCCTACACTCGGCGTAGGGAGCGCGGCTCCAAAGGGCTCCGGGCCTGGATGTTGCTTGGCAGACCTAGGGGTGCCGCGGAGTACTCTGTGTTCCAGCCTGGAACAGGGTGCCCCCGCGAGTCTCCCAGGTGTCCAGAAAGCTCTACTGCCGTTAAAGACGCGCAGAGCAGAGGCTACGGCCTCACGGAAACTGCCGCACGGCTCCGCTTCTGCACCTCACGTCACGGCCTTCCCTCCAGGCTTGTGCTCAATCTGGCTGTCCCGTTAGCGACACAGCATTGCAAGATGCTGACTTTCTCCTCGAGCACAGTGACTTCAGGTACGAGGCCCGCGAAGTAGGCAAAGCAGAGTGTTTTCTCACGGCAGCTCTCACAAGGGCGACGACAAATATTTCCTGGGAGCTTCGGACTCACCAGAAATCTGGTCCGGAGGCTGTTTGAGGGCTCTGGAAATGGAGCTCTCCTCCAGGAACGTGCAGCGTGTTCCCCATCACTCGGCACGCACAGAGGGGCCTCCGAGGGGCAGAGCAATGGGCCTCGATGTTGCTCAGCCGGACCACGGCGTGCGGGTGTCTGGAGGTCCTCAGTGACCTTGGAGGGAAATGGATGCACACCCGAGGGGCCTAGGAGTCCTCAAATGGGAAATTCCGTTAAAATAAACCCGAACGGTGACTAAGAACTCATGGAAACTGCTGCATGCCGCCCTTTCTGCCCGGCTACGTAGGCAGGGCCTAAACTGGAGGCAAGTTCTCACGCTGAGTTTCCATTTCGTTCTGGAGCTTGTCAGGCTAACCACCACCGCGGCCTCGGAAGCACCGGGTTGAGACGGAGCACACTCGTTTTCCTTCCCAGAAGCATTTCGACAGGGTTTCCAGGCCTGTCAACAGCCGGGAACGTCAGGTAGCTTCGAGGCAGCATGAATGCAGCCTTCCAAAGGGCAAAGAAAGGATAGTTCCAGCAGGCTCCCGTTTCCACGCGCACACTCAGCTTGCCTCCCTGTGGTTTCTCACCAGTCCACAGAGACACACGTTACCCTGCGTTTGCTTCCCTGAACCAACTTCTCGAAGTAGGGTGCTCCGCATCAAGTGAACTGCCTCAACCAAGGAATGCCCTGGCTACGCCTCTGGGGCCTGCGGCTATTCAAAAGCCTGCAGGGCCACAGGAAGCACAGGGCTGAAATCGCAGTAAGAACGCAAGCCGACTTTCTCTTGGGGGCAGGGTGACTTCAGGCAGGAGGTCCTAGATGGAATGCGAGCCCGAGGGGTCTCTCAGGGCAGCTCAGGGAAGGGCAAGGCGTAAGACCGCAAAGGCATGTGAGACGTGCCAGAAGTCTGTTCGTGAAAGTGTGGGTTTGGTGGGGAAACGAATCTGCTCCAGAGGAGAGTGCAGGCCGTTTCCCTACACTCGGCGTAGGGAGCGCGGCTCCAAAGGGCTCCGGGCCTGGATGTTGCTTGGCAGACCTAGGGGTGCCGGGGAGTACTCTGTGTTCCAGCCTGGAACAGGGTGCCCCCGCGAGCCTCCCAGGTGTCCAGAAAGCTCTACTGCCGTTAAAGACGCGCAGAGCAGAGGCTACGGCCTCACGGAAACTGCCGCACGGCTCCGCTTCTGCACCTCACGTCAGGGCCTTCCCTCCAGGCCTGTGCTCAATCTGGCTGTCCCGTTAGCGACACAGCATTGCAAGATGCTGACTTTCTCCTCGAGCACAGTGACTTCAGGTACGAGGCCCGCGAAGTAGGCAAAGCAGAGTGTTTTCTCACGGCAGCTCTCACAAGGGCGACGACAAATATTTCCTGGGAGCTTCGGACTCACCAGAAATCGGATCCTGAGGCTGTTTGAGGGCTCTGGAAATGGAGCTCTCCTCCAGGAACGTGCAGCGTGTTGCCCATCACTCGGCACGCACAGAGGGGCCTCCGAGGGACAGAGCAATGGGCCTCGATGTTGCTCAGCCGGACCACGGCGTGCGGGTGTCTGGAGGTCCTCAGTGACCTTGGAGGGAAATGGATGCACACCCGAGGGGCCTAGGAGTCCTCAAATGGGAAATTCCGTTAAAATAAACCCGAACGGTGACTAAGAACTCATGGAAACTGCTGCATGCCGCCCTTTCTGCCCGGCTACGTAGGCAGGGCCTAAACTGGAGGCAAGTTCTCACGCTGAGTTTCCATTTCGTTCTGGAGCTTGTCAGGCTAACCACCACAGCGGCCTCGGAAGCACCGGGTTGAGACGGAGCACACTCGTTTTCCTTCCCAGAAGCATTTCGACAGGGTTTCCAGGCCTGTCAACAGCCGGGAACGTCAGGTAGCTTCGAGGCAGCATGAATGCAGCCTTCCAAAGGGCAAAGAAAGGATAGTTCCAGCAGGCTCCCGTTTCCACGCGCACACTCAGCTTGCCTCCCTGTGGTTTCTAACCAGTCCAAAGAGACACACGTTACCCTGCGTTTGCTTCCCTGAACCAACTTCTCGAAGTAGGGTGCTCCGCATCAAGTGAACTGCCTCAACCAAGGAATGCCCTGGTTACGCCTCTGGGGCCTGAGGCTATTCAAAAGCCTGCAGGGCCACAGGAAGCACAGGGCTGAAATCGCAGTAAGAACGCAAGCCGACTTTCTCTTGGGGGCAGGGTGACTTCAGGCAGGAGGTCCTAGATGGAATGCGAGGCCGAGGGGTCTCTCAGGGCAGCTCAGGCTAGGGCAAGGCGTAAGACCGCAAAGGCATGTGAGACGTGCCAGAAGTCTGTTGGTGAAAGTGTGGGTTTGGTGGGGAAACGAATCTGCTCCAGAGGAGAGTGCAGGCCGTTTCCCTACACTCGGCGTAGGGAGCGCGGCTCCAAAGGGCTCCGGGCCTGGATGTTGCTTGGCAGACCTAGGGGTGCCGGGGAGTACTCTGTGTTCCAGCCTGGAACAGGGTGCCCCCGCGAGCCTCCCAGGTGTCCAGAAAGCTCTACTGCCGTTAAAGACGCGCAGAGCAGAGGCTACGGCCTCACGGAAACTGCCGCACGGCTCCGCTTCTGCACCTCACGTCAGGGCCTTCCCTCCAGGCCTGTGCTCAATCTGGCTGTCCCGTTAGCGACACAGCATTGCAAGATGCTGACTTTCTCCTCGAGCACAGTGACTTCAGGTACGAGGCCCGCGAAGTAGGCAAAGCAGAGTGTTTTCTCACGGCAGCTCTCACAAGGGCGACGACAAATATTTCCTGGGAGCTTCGGACTCACCAGAAATCGGGTCCTGAGGCTGTTTGAGGGCTCTGGAAATGGAGCTCTCCTCCAGGAACGTGCAGCGTGTGGCCCATCACTCGGCACGCACAGAGGGGCCTCCGAGGGGCAGAGCAATGGGCCTCGATGTTGCTCAGCCGGACCACGGCGTGCGGGTGTCTGGAGGTCCTCAGTGACCTTGGAGGGAAATGGATGCACACCCGAGGGGCCTAGGAGTCCTGAAATGGGAAATTTCGTTAAAATAAACCCGAACGGTGACTAAGAACTCATGGAAACTGCTGCATGCCGCCCTTTCTGCCCGGCTACGTAGGCAGGGCCTAAACTGGAGGCAAGTTCTCACGCTGAGTTTCCATTTCGTTCTGGAGCTTGTCAGGCTAACCACCACCGCGGCCTCGGAAGCACCGGGTTGAGACGGAGCACACTCGTTTTCCTTCCCAGAAGCATTTCGACAGGGTTTCCAGGCCTGTCAACAGCCGGGAACGTCAGGTAGCTTCGAGGCAGCATGAATGCAGCCTTCCAAAGGGCAAAGAAAGGATAGTTCCAGCAGGCTCCCGTTTCCACGCGCACACTCAGCTTGCCTCCCTGTGGTTTCTAACCAGTCCAAAGAGACACACGTTACCCTGCGTTTGCTTCCCTGAACCAACTTCTCGAAGTAGGGTGCTCCGCATCAAGTGAACTGCCTCAACCAAGGAATGCCCTGGCTACGCCTCTGGGGCCTGCGGCTATTCAAAAGCCTGCAGGGCCACAGGAAGCACAGGGCTGAAATCGCAGTAAGAACGCAAGCCGATTTTCTCTTGGGGGCAGTGTGACTTCAGGCAGGAGGTCCTAGATGGAATGCGAGGCCGAGGGGTCTCTCAGGGCAGCTCAGGCTAGGGCAAGGGGTAAGACCGCAAAGGCATGTGAGACGTGCCAGAAGTCTGTTCGTGAAAGTGTGGGTTTGGTGGGGAAACGAATCTGCTCCAGAGGAGAGTGCAGGCCGTTTCCCTACACTCGGCGTAGGGAGCGCGGCTCCAAAGGGCTCCGGGCCTGGATGTTGCTTGGCAGACCTAGGGGTGCCGCGGAGTACTCTGTGTTCCAGCCTGGAACAGGGTGCCCCCGCGAGTCTCCCAGGTGTCCAGAAAGCTCTACTGCCGTTAAAGACGCGCAGAGCAGAGGCTACGGCCTCACGGAAACTGCCGCACGGCTCCGCTTCTGCACCTCACGTCACGGCCTTCCCTCCAGGCCTGTGCTCAATCTGGCTGTCCCGTTAGCGACACAGCATTGCAAGATGCTGACTTTCTCCTCGAGCACAGTGACTTCAGGTACGAGGCCCGCGAAGTAGGCAAAGCAGAGTGTTTTCTCACGGCAGCTCTCACAAGGGCGACGACAAATATTTCCTGGGAGCTTCGGACTCACCAGAAATCGGGTCCTGAGGCTGTTTGAGGGCTCTGGAAATGGAGCTCTCCTCCAGGAACGTGCAGCGTGTTGCCCATCACTCGGCACGCACAGAGGGGCCTCCGAGGGGCAGAGCAATGGGCCTCGATGTTGCTCAGCCGGACCACGGCGTGCGGGTGTCTGGAGGTCCTCAGTGACCTTGGAGGGAAATGGATGCACACCCGAGGGGCCTAGGAGTCCTCAAATGGGAAATTCCGTTAAAATAAACCCGAACGGTGACTAAGAACTCATGGAAACTGCTGCATGCCGCCCTTTCTGCCCGGCTACGTAGGCAGGGCCTAAACTGGAGGCAAGTTCTCACGCTGAGTTTCCATTTCGTTCTGGAGCTTGTCAGGCTAACCACCACCGCGGCCTCGGAAGCACCGGGTTGAGACGGAGCACACTCGTTTTCCTTCCCAGAAGCATTTCGACAGGGTTTCCAGGCCTGTCAACAGCCGGGAACGTCAGGTAGCTTCGAGGCAGCATGAATGCAGCCTTCCAAAGGGCAAAGAAAGGATAGTTCCAGCAGGCTCCCGTTTCCACGCGCACACTCAGCTTGCCTCCCTGTGGTTTCTCACCAGTCCACAGAGACACACGTTACCCTGCGTTTGCTTCCCTGAACCAACTTCTCGAAGTAGGGTGCTCCGCATCAAGTGAACTGCCTCAACCAAGGAATGCCCTGGCTACGCCTCTGGGGCCTGCGGCTATTCAAAAGCCTGCAGGGCCACAGGAAGCACAGGGCTGAAATCGCAGTAAGAACGCAAGCCGACTTTCTCTTGGGGGCAGGGTGACTTCAGGCAGGAGGTCCTAGATGGAATGCGAGCCCGAGGGGTCTCTCAGGGCAGCTCAGGGAAGGGCAAGGCGTAAGACCGCAAAGGCATGTGAGACGTGCCAGAAGTCTGTTCGTGAAAGTGTGGGTTTGGTGGGGAAACGAATCTGCTCCAGAGGAGAGTGCAGGCCGTTTCCCTACACTCGGCGTAGGGAGCGCGGCTCCAAAGGGCTCCGGGCCTGGATGTTGCTTGGCAGACCTAGGGGTGCCGGGGAGTACTCTGTGTTCCAGCCTGGAACAGGGTGCCCCCGCGAGCCTCCCAGGTGTCCAGAAAGCTCTACTGCCGTTAAAGACGCGCAGAGCAGAGGCTACGGCCTCACGGAAACTGCCGCACGGCTCCGCTTCTGCACCTCACGTCAGGGCCTTCCCTCCAGGCCTGTGCTCAATCTGGCTGTCCTGTTAGCGACACAGCATTGCAAGATGCTGACTTTCTCCTCGAGCACAGTGACTTCAGGTACGAGGCCCGCGAAGTAGGCAAAGCAGAGTGTTTTCTCACGGCAGCTCTCACAAGGGCGACGACAAATATTTCCTGGGAGCTTCGGACTCACCAGAAATCGGATCCTGAGGCTGTTTGAGGGCTCTGGAAATGGAGCTCTCCTCCAGGAACGTGCAGCGTGTTGCCCATCACTCGGCACGCACAGAGGGGCCTCCGAGGGACAGAGCAATGGGCCTCGATGTTGCTCAGCCGGACCACGGCGTGCGGGTGTCTGGAGGTCCTCAGTGACCTTGGAGGGAAATGGATGCACACCCGAGGGGCCTAGGAGTCCTCAAATGGGAAATTCCGTTAAAATAAACCCGAACGGTGACTAAGAACTCATGGAAACTGCTGCATGCCGCCCTTTCTGCCCGGCTACGTAGGCAGGGCCTAAACTGGAGGCAAGTTCTCACGCTGAGTTTCCATTTCGTTCTGGAGCTTGTCAGGCTAACCACCACCGCGGCCTCGGAAGCACCGGGTTGAGACGGAGCACACTCGTTTTCCTTCCCAGAAGCATTTCGACAGGGTTTCCAGGCCTGTCAACAGCCGGGAACGTCAGGTAGCTTCGAGGCAGCATGAATGCAGCCTTCCAAAGGGCAAAGAAAGGATAGTTCCAGCAGGCTCCCGTTTCCACGCGCACACTCAGCTTGCCTCCCTGTGGTTTCTAACCAGTCCAAAGAGACACACGTTACCCTGCGTTTGCTTCCCTGAACCAACTTCTCGAAGTAGGGTGCTCCGCATCAAGTGAACTGCCTCAACCAAGGAATGCCCTGGTTACGCCTCTGGGGCCTGAGGCTATTCAAAAGCCTGCAGGGCCACAGGAAGCACAGGGCTGAAATCGCAGTAAGAACGCAAGCCGACTTTCTCTTGGGGGCAGGGTGACTTCAGGCAGGAGGTCCTAGATGGAATGCGAGGCCGAGGGGTCTCTCAGGGCAGCTCAGGCTAGGGCAAGGCGTAAGACCGCAAAGGCATGTGAGACGTGCCAGAAGTCTGTTGGTGAAAGTGTGGGTTTGGTGGGGAAACGAATCTGCTCCAGAGGAGAGTGCAGGCCGTTTCCCTACACTCGGCGTAGGGAGCGCGGCTCCAAAGGGCTCCGGGCCTGGATGTTGCTTGGCAGACCTAGGGGTGCCGGGGAGTACTCTGTGTTCCAGCCTGGAACAGGGTGCCCCCGCGAGCCTCCCAGGTGTCCAGAAAGCTCTACTGCCGTTAAAGACGCGCAGAGCAGAGGCTACGGCCTCACGGAAACTGCCGCACGGCTCCGCTTCTGCACCTCACGTCAGGGCCTTCCCTCCAGGCCTGTGCTCAATCTGGCTGTCCCGTTAGCGACACAGCATTGCAAGATGCTGACTTTCTCCTCGAGCACAGTGACTTCAGGTACGAGGCCCGCGAAGTAGGCAAAGCAGAGTGTTTTCTCACGGCAGCTCTCACAAGGGCGACGACAAATATTTCCTGGGAGCTTCGGACTCACCAGAAATCGGGTCCTGAGGCTGTTTGAGGGCTCTGGAAATGGAGCTCTCCTCCAGGAACGTGCAGCGTGTTGCCCATCACTCGGCACGCACAGAGGGGCCTCCGAGGGGCAGAGCAATGGGCCTCGATGTTGCTCAGCCGGACCACGGCGTGCGGGTGTCTGGAGGTCCTCAGTGACCTTGGAGGGAAATGGATGCACACCCGAGGGGCCTAGGAGTCCTCAAATGGGAAATTCCGTTAAAATAAACCCGAACGGTGACTAAGAACTCATGGAAACTGCTGCATGCCGCCCTTTCTGCCCGGCTACGTAGGCAGGGCCTAAACTGGAGGCAAGTTCTCACGCTGAGTTTCCATTTCGTTCTGGAGCTTGTCAGGCTAACCACAACCGCGGCCTCGGAAGCACCGGGTTGAGACGGAGCACACTCGTTTTCCTTCCCAGAAGCATTTCGACAGGGTTTCCAGGCCTGTCAACAGCCGGGAACGTCAGGTAGCTTCGAGGCAGCATGAATGCAGCCTTCCAAAGGGCAAAGAAAGGATAGTTCCAGCAGGCTCCCGTTTCCACGCGCACACTCAGCTTGCCTCCCTGTGGTTTCTAACCAGTCCAAAGAGACACACGTTACCCTGCGTTTGCTTCCCTGAACCAACTTCTCGAAGTAGGGTGCTCCGCATCAAGTGAACTGCCTCAACCAAGGAATGCCCTGGCTACGCCTCTGGGGCCTGCGGCTATTCAAAAGCCTGCAGGGCCACAGGAAGCACAGGGCTGAAATCGCAGTAAGAACGCAAGCCGATTTTCTCTTGGGGGCAGTGTGACTTCAGGCAGGAGGTCCTAGATGGAATGCGAGGCCGAGGGGTCTCTCAGGGCAGCTCAGGCTAGGGCAAGGGGTAAGACCGCAAAGGCATGTGAGACGTGCCAGAAGTCTGTTCGTGAAAGTGTGGGTTTGGTGGGGAAACGAATCTGCTCCAGAGGAGAGTGCAGGCCGTTTCCCTACACTCGGCGTAGGGAGCGCGGCTCCAAAGGGCTCCGGGCCTGGATGTTGCTTGGCAGACCTAGGGGTGCCGGGGAGTACTCTGTGTTCCAGCCTGGAACAGGGTGCCCCCGCGAGCCTCCCAGGTGTCCAGAAAGCTCTACTGCCGTTAAAGACGCGCAGAGCAGAGGCTACGGCCTCACGGAAACTGCCGCACGGCTCTGCTTCTGCACCTCACGTCAGGGCCTTCCCTCCAGGCCTGTGCTCAATCTGGCTGTCCCGTTAGCGACACAGCATTGCAAGATGCTGACTTTCTCCTCGAGCACAGTGACTTCAGGTACGAGGCCCGCGAAGTAGGCAAAGCAGAGTGTTTTCTCACGGCAGCTCTCACAAGGGCGACGACAAATATTTCCTGGGAGCTTCGGACTCACCAGAAATCGGGTCCTGAGGCTGTTTGAGGGCTCTGGAAATGGAGCTCTCCTCCAGGAACGTGCAGCGTGTGGCCCATCACTCGGCACGCACAGAGGGGCCTCCGAGGGGCAGAGCAATGGGCCTCGATGTTGCTCAGCCGGACCACGGCGTGCGGGTGTCTGGAGGTCCTCAGTGACCTTGGAGGGAAATGGATGCACACCCGAGGGGCCTAGGAGTCCTCAAATGGGAAATTCCGTTAAAATAAACCCGAACGGTGACTAAGAACTCATGGAAACTGCTGCATGCCGCCCTTTCTGCCCGGCTACGTAGGCAGGGCCTAAACTGGAGGCAAGTTCTCACGCTGAGTTTCCCTTCCGTTCTAGAGCTTGTCAGGCTAACCACCACCGCGGCCACGGAAGCACCGGGTAGAGTCGGAGCACACTCATTTTCTTCCCAGAAGCATTTCGACAGGGTTTCCAGGCCTGTCAACAGCCGGGAACGTCAGGTAGCTTCGAGGCAGCATGAATGCAGCCTTCCAAATGGGAAAGAAAGGATAGTTCCAGCAGGCTCCCGTTTCCACGCGCACACTCAGCTTGCCTCCCTGTGGTTTCTAACCAGTCCACAGAGACACACGTTACCCTGCGTTTGCTTCCCTGAACCAACTTCTCGAAGTAGGGTGCTCCGCATCAAGTGAACTGCCTCAACCAAGGAATGCCCTGGCTACGCCTGTGGGGCCTGCGGCTATTCAAAAGCCTGCAGGGCCACAAGAAGCACAGGGCTGAAATCGCAGTAAGAACGCAAGCCGACTTTCTCTTGGGGGCAGGGTGACTTCAGGCAGGAGGTCCTAGATGGAATGCGAGCCCGAGGGGTCTCTCAGGGCAGCTCAGGCTAGGGCAAGGCGTAAGACCGCAAAGGCATGTGAGACGTGCCAGAAGTCTGTTCGTGAAAGTGTGGGTTTGGTGGGGAAACGAATCTGCTCCAGAGGAGAGTGCAGGCCGTTTCCCTACACTCGGCGTAGGGAGCGCGGCTCCAAAGGGCTCCGGGCCTGGATGTTGCTTGGCAGACCTAGGGGTGCCGGGGAGTACTCTGTGTTCCAGCCTGGAACAGGGTGCCCCCGCGAGCCTCCCAGGTGTCCAGAAAGCTCTACTGCCGTTAAAGACGCGCAGAGCAGAGGCTACGGCCTCACGGAAACTGCCGCACGGCTCCGCTTCTGCACCTCACGTCAGGGCCTTCCCTCCAGGCCTGTGCTCAATCTGGCTGTCCCGTTAGCGACACAGCATTGCAAAATGCTGACTTTCTCCTCGAGCACAGTGACTTCAGGTACGAGGCCCGCGAAGTAGGCAAAGCAGAGTGTTTTCTCACGGCAGCTCTCTCAAGGGCGACGACAAATATTTCCTGGGAGCTTCGGACTCACCAGAAATCGGGTCCTGAGGCTGTTTGAGGGCTCTGGAAATGGAGCTCTCCTCCAGGAACGTGCAGCGTGTGGCCCATCACTCGGCACGCACAGAGGGGCCTCCGAGGGGCAGAGCAATGGGCCTCGATGTTGCTCAGCCGGACCACGGCGTGCGGGTGTCTGGAGGTCCTCAGTGACCTTGGAGGGAAATGGATGCACACCCGAGGGGCCTAGGAGTCCTCAAATGGGAAATTCCGTTAAAATAAACCCGAACGGTGACTAAGAACTCATGGAAACTGCTGCATGCCGCCCTTTCTGCCCGGCTACGTAGGCAGGGCCTAAACTGGAGGCAAGTTCTCACGCTGAGTTTCCCTTCCGTTCTAGAGCTTGTCAGGCTAACCACCACCGCGGCCACGGAAGCACCGGGTAGAGTCGGAGCACACTCATTTTCTTCCCAGAAGCATTTCGACAGGGTTTCCAGGCCTGTCAACAGCCGGGAACGTCAGGTAGCTTCGAGGCAGCATGAATGCAGCCTTCCAAAGGGCAAAGAAAGGATAGTTCCAGCAGGCTCCCGTTTCCACGCGCACACTCAGCTTGCCTCCCTGTGGTTTCTAACCAGTCCAAAGAGACACACGTTACCCTGCGTTTGCTTCCCTGAACCAACTTCTCGAAGTAGGGTGCTCCGCATCAAGTGAACTGCCTCAACCAAGGAATGCCCTGGCTAAGCCTCTGGGGCCTGCGGCTATTCAAAAGCCTGCAGGGCCACAGGAAGCACAGGGCTGAAATCGCAGTAAGAACGCAAGCCGATTTTCTCTTGGGGGCAGGGTGACTTCAGGCAGGAGGTCCTAGATGGAATGCGAGGCCGAGGGGTCTCTCAGGGCAGCTCAGGCTAGGGCAAGGGGTAAGACCGCAAAGGCATGTGAGACGTGCCAGAAGTCTGTTCGTGAAAGTGTGGGTTTGGTGGGGAAACGAATCTGCTCCAGAGGAGAGTGCAGGCCGTTTCCCTACACTCGGCGTAGGGAGCGCGGCTCCAAAGGGCTCCGGGCCTGGATGTTGCTTGGCAGACCTAGGGGTGCCGGGGAGTACTCTGTGTTCCAGCCTGGAACAGGGTGCCCCCGCGAGCCTCCCAGGTGTCCAGAAAGCTCTACTGCCGTTAAAGACGCGCAGAGCAGAGGCTACGGCCTCACGGAAACTGCCGCACGGCTCCGCTTCTGCACCTCACGTCAGGGCCTTCCCTCCAGGCCTGTGCTCAATCTGGCTGTCCCGTTAGCGACACAGCATTGCAAGATGCTGACTTTCTCCTCGAGCACAGTGACTTCAGGTACGAGGCCCGCGAAGTAGGCAAAGCAGAGTGTTTTCTCACGGCAGCTCTCACAAGGGCGACGACAAATATTTCCTGGGAGCTTCGGACTCACCAGAAATCGGGTCCTGAGGCTGTTTGAGGGCTCTGGAAATGGAGCTCTCCTCCAGGAACGTGCAGCGTGTGGCCCATCACTCGGCACGCACAGAGGGGCCTCCGAGGGGCAGAGCAATGGGCCTCGATGTTGCTCAGCTGGACCACGGCGTGCGGGTGTCTGGAGGTCCTCAGTGACCTTGGAGGGAAATGGGTGCACACCCGAGGGGCCTAGGAGTCCTGAAATGGGAAATTTCGTTAAAATAAACCCGAACGGTGACTAAGAACTCATGGAAACTGCTGCATGCCGCCCTTTCTGCCCGGCTACGTAGGCAGGGCCTAAACTGGAGGCAAGTTCTCACGCTGAGTTTCCATTTCGTTCTGGAGCTTGTCAGGCTAACCACCACCGCGGCCTCGGAAGCACCGGGTTGAGACGGAGCACACTCGTTTTCCTTCCCAGAAGCATTTCGACAGGGTTTCCAGGCCTGTCAACAGCCGGGAACGTCAGGTAGCTTCGAGGCAGCATGAATGCAGCCTTCCAAAGGGCAAAGAAAGGATAGTTCCAGCAGGCTCCCGTTTCCACGCGCACACTCAGCTTGCCTCCCTGTGGTTTCTAACCAGTCCAAAGAGACACACGTTACCCTGCGTTTGCTTCCCTGAACCAACTTCTCGAAGTAGGGTGCTCCGCATCAAGTGAACTGCCTCAACCAAGGAATGCCCTGGCTACGCCTCTGGGGCCTGCGGCTATTCAAAAGCCTGCAGGGCCACAGGAAGCACAGGGCTGAAATCGCAGTAAGAACGCAAGCCGACTTTCTCTTGGGGGCAGGGTGACTTCAGGCAGGAGGTCCTAGATGGAATGCGAGCCCGAGGGGTCTCTCTGGGCAGCTCAGGCTAGGGCAAGGCGTAAGACCGCAAAGGCATGTGAGACGTGCCAGAAGTCTGTTCGTGAAAGTGTGGGTTTGGTGGGGAAACGAATCTTCTCCAGAGGAGAGTGCAGGCCGTTTCCCTACACTCGGCGTAGGGAGCGCGGCTCCAAAGGGCTCCGGGCCTGGATGTTGCTTGGCAGACCTAGGGGTGCCGGGGAGTACTCTGTGTTCCAGCCTGGAACAGGGTGCCCCCGCGAGCCTCCCAGGTGTCCAGAAAGCTCTACTGCCGTTAAAGACGCGCAGAGCAGAGGCTACGGCCTCACGGAAACTGCCGCACGGCTCCGCTTCTGCACCTCACGTCAGGGCCTTCCCTCCAGGCCTGTGCTCAATCTGGCTGTCCCGTTAGCGACACAGCATTGCAAGATGCTGACTTTCTCCTCGAGCACAGTGACTTCAGGTACGAGGCCCGCGAAGTAGGCAAAGCAGAGTGTTTTCTCACGGCAGCTCTCACAAGGGCGACGACAAATATTTCCTGGGAGCTTCGGACTCACCAGAAATCGGGTCCTGAGGCTGTTTGAGGGCTCTGGAAATGGAGCTCTCCTCCAGGAACGTGCAGCGTGTGGCCCATCACTCGGCACGCACAGAGGGGCCTCCGAGGGGCAGAGCAATGGGCCTCGATGTTGCTCAGCCGGACCACGGCGTGCGGGTGTCTGGAGGTCCTCAGTGACCTTGGAGGGAAATGGATGCACACCCGAGGGGCCTAGGAGTCCTCAAATGGGAAATTCCGTTCAAATAAACCCGAACGGTGACTAAGAACTCATGGAAACTGCTGCATGCCGCCCTTTCTGCCCGGCTACGTAGGCAGGGCCTAAACTGGAGGCAAGTTCTCACGCTGAGTTTCCATTTCGTTCTGGAGCTTGTCAGGCTAACCACCACCGCGGCCTCGGAAGCACCGGGTTGAGACGGAGCACACTCGTTTTCCTTCCCAGAAGCATTTCGACAGGGTTTCCAGGCCTGTCAACAGCCGGGAACGTCAGGTAGCTTCGAGGCAGCATGAATGCAGCCTTCCAAAGGGCAAAGAAAGGATAGTTCCAGCAGGCTCCCGTTTCCACGCGCACACTCAGCTTGCCTCCCTGTGGTTTCTAACCAGTCCAAAGAGACACACGTTACCCTGCGTTTGCTTCCCTGAACCAACTTCTCGAAGTAGGGTGCTCCGCATCAAGTGAACTGCCTCAACCAAGGAATGCCCTGGCTACGCCTCTGGGGCCTGCGGCTATTCAAAAGCCTGCAGGGCCACAGGAAGCACAGGGCTGAAATCGCAGTAAGAACGCAAGCCGACTTTCTCTTGGGGGCAGGGTGACTTCAGGCAGGAGGTCCTAGATGGAATGCGAGGCCGAGGGGTCTCTCAGGGCAGCTCAGGCTAGGGCAAGGCGTAAGACCGCAAAGGCATGTGAGACGTGCCAGAAGTCTGTTCGTGAAAGTGTGGGTTTGGTGGGGAAACGAATCTGCTCCAGAGGAGAGTGCAGGCCGTTTCCCTACACTCGGCGTAGGGAGCGCGGCTCCAAAGGGCTCCGGGCCTGGATGTTGCTTGGCAGACCTAGGGGTGCCGCGGAGTACTCTGTGTTCCAGCCTGGAACAGGGTGCCCCCGCGAGTCTCCCAGGTGTCCAGAAAGCTCTACTGCCGTTAAAGACGCGCAGAGCAGAGGCTACGGCCTCACGGAAACTGCCGCACGGCTCCGCTTCTGCACCTCACGTCACGGCCTTCCCTCCAGGCTTGTGCTCAATCTGGCTGTCCCGTTAGCGACACAGCATTGCAAGATGCTGACTTTCTCCTCGAGCACAGTGACTTCAGGTACGAGGCCCGCGAAGTAGGCAAAGCAGAGTGTTTTCTCACGGCAGCTCTCACAAGGGCGACGACAAATATTTCCTGGGAGCTTCGGACTCACCAGAAATCTGGTCCTGAGGCTGTTTGAGGGCTCTGGAAATGGAGCTCTCCTCCAGGAACGTGCAGCGTGTTCCCCATCACTCGGCACGCACAGAGGGGCCTCCGAGGGGCAGAGCAATGGGCCTCGATGTTGCTCAGCCGGACCACGGCGTGCGGGTGTCTGGAGGTCCTCAGTGACCTTGGAGGGAAATGGATGCACACCCGAGGGGCCTAGGAGTCCTCAAATGGGAAATTCCGTTCAAATAAACCCGAACGGTGACTAAGAACTCATGGAAACTGCTGCATGCCGCCCTTTCTGCCCGGCTACGTAGGCAGGGCCTAAACTGGAGGCAAGTTCTCACGCTGAGTTTCCATTTCGTTCTGGAGCTTGTCAGGCTAACCACCACCGCGGCCTCGGAAGCACCGGGTTGAGACGGAGCACACTCGTTTTCCTTCCCAGAAGCATTTCGACAGGGTTTCCAGGCCTGTCAACAGCCGGGAACGTCAGGTAGCTTCGAGGCAGCATGAATGCAGCCTTCCAAAGGGCAAAGAAAGGATAGTTCCAGCAGGCTCCCGTTTCCACGCGCACACTCAGCTTGCCTCCCTGTGGTTTCTCACCAGTCCACAGAGACACACGTTACCCTGCGTTTGCTTCCCTGAACCAACTTCTCGAAGTAGGGTGCTCCGCATCAAGTGAACTGCCTCAACCAAGGAATGCCCTGGCTACGCCTCTGGGGCCTGCGGCTATTCAAAAGCCTGCAGGGCCACAGGAAGCACAGGGCTGAAATCGCAGTAAGAACGCAAGCCGACTTTCTCTTGGGGGCAGGGTGACTTCAGGCAGGAGGTCCTAGATGGAATGCGAGCCCGAGGGGTCTCTCAGGGCAGCTCAGGCTAGGGCAAGGCGTAAGACCGCAAAGGCATGTGAGACGTGCCAGAAGTCTGTTCGTGAAAGTGTGGGTTTGGTGGGGAAACGAATCTGCTCCAGAGGAGAGTGCAGGCCGTTTCCCTACACTCGGCGTAGGGAGCGCGGCTCCAAAGGGCTCCGGGCCTGGATGTTGCTTGGCAGACCTAGGGGTGCCGGGGAGTACTCTGTGTTCCAGCCTGGAACAGGGTGCCCCCGCGAGCCTCCCAGGTGTCCAGAAAGCTCTACTGCCGTTAAAGACGCGCAGAGCAGAGGCTACGGCCTCACGGAAACTGCCGCACGGCTCCGCTTCTGCACCTCACGTCAGGGCCTTCCCTCCAGGCCTGTGCTCAATCTGGCTGTCCTGTTAGCGACACAGCATTGCAAGATGCTGACTTTCTCCTCGAGCACAGTGACTTCAGGTACGAGGCCCGCGAAGTAGGCAAAGCAGAGTGTTTTCTCACGGCAGCTCTCACAAGGGCGACGACAAATATTTCCTGGGAGCTTCGGACTCACCAGAAATCGGATCCTGAGGCTGTTTGAGGGCTCTGGAAATGGAGCTCTCCTCCAGGAACGTGCAGCGTGTTGCCCATCACTCGGCACGCACAGAGGGGCCTCCGAGGGACAGAGCAATGGGCCTCGATGTTGCTCAGCCGGACCACGGCGTGCGGGTGTCTGGAGGTCCTCAGTGACCTTGGAGGGAAATGGATGCACACCCGAGGGGCCTAGGAGTCCTCAAATGGGAAATTCCGTTAAAATAAACCCGAACGGTGACTAAGAACTCATGGAAACTGCTGCATGCCGCCCTTTCTGCCCGGCTACGTAGGCAGGGCCTAAACTGGAGGCAAGTTCTCACGCTGAGTTTCCATTTCGTTCTGGAGCTTGTCAGGCTAACCACCACCGCGGCCTCGGAAGCACCGGGTTGAGACGGAGCACACTCGTTTTCCTTCCCAGAAGCATTTCGACAGGGTTTCCAGGCCTGTCAACAGCCGGGAACGTCAGGTAGCTTCGAGGCAGCATGAATGCAGCCTTCCAAAGGGCAAAGAAAGGATAGTTCCAGCAGGCTCCCGTTTCCACGCGCACACTCAGCTTGCCTCCCTGTGGTTTCTAACCAGTCCAAAGAGACACACGTTACCCTGCGTTTGCTTCCCTGAACCAACTTCTCGAAGTAGGGTGCTCCGCATCAAGTGAACTGCCTCAACCAAGGAATGCCCTGGTTACGCCTCTGGGGCCTGAGGCTATTCAAAAGCCTGCAGGGCCACAGGAAGCACAGGGCTGAAATCGCAGTAAGAACGCAAGCCGACTTTCTCTTGGGGGCAGGGTGACTTCAGGCAGGAGGTCCTAGATGGAATGCGAGGCCGAGGGGTCTCTCAGGGCAGCTCAGGCTAGGGCAAGGCGTAAGACCGCAAAGGCATGTGAGACGTGCCAGAAGTCTGTTGGTGAAAGTGTGGGTTTGGTGGGGAAACGAATCTGCTCCAGAGGAGAGTGCAGGCCGTTTCCCTACACTCGGCGTAGGGAGCGCGGCTCCAAAGGGCTCCGGGCCTGGATGTTGCTTGGCAGACCTAGGGGTGCCGGGGAGTACTCTGTGTTCCAGCCTGGAACAGGGTGCCCCCGCGAGCCTCCCAGGTGTCCAGAAAGCTCTACTGCCGTTAAAGACGCGCAGAGCAGAGGCTACGGCCTCACGGAAACTGCCGCACGGCTCCGCTTCTGCACCTCACGTCAGGGCCTTCCCTCCAGGCCTGTGCTCAATCTGGCTGTCCCGTTAGCGACACAGCATTGCAAGATGCTGACTTTCTCCTCGAGCACAGTGACTTCAGGTACGAGGCCCGCGAAGTAGGCAAAGCAGAGTGTTTTCTCACGGCAGCTCTCACAAGGGCGACGACAAATATTTCCTGGGAGCTTCGGACTCACCAGAAATCGGGTCCTGAGGCTGTTTGAGGGCTCTGGAAATGGAGCTCTCCTCCAGGAACGTGCAGCGTGTGGCCCATCACTCGGCACGCACAGAGGGGCCTCCGAGGGGCAGAGCAATGGGCCTCGATGTTGCTCAGCCGGACCACGGCGTGCGGGTGTCTGGAGGTCCTCAGTGACCTTGGAGGGAAATGGATGCACACCCGAGGGGCCTAGGAGTCCTCAAATGGGAAATTCCGTTCAAATAAACCCGAACGGTGACTAAGAACTCATGGAAACTGCTGCATGCCGCCCTTTCTGCCCGGCTACGTAGGCAGGGCCTAAACTGGAGGCAAGTTCTCACGCTGAGTTTCCATTTCGTTCTGGAGCTTGTCAGGCTAACCACCACCGCGGCCTCGGAAGCACCGGGTTGAGACGGAGCACACTCGTTTTCCTTCCCAGAAGCATTTCGACAGGGTTTCCAGGCCTGTCAACAGCCGGGAACGTCAGGTAGCTTCGAGGCAGCATGAATGCAGCCTTCCAAAGGGCAAAGAAAGGATAGTTCCAGCAGGCTCCCGTTTCCACGCGCACACTCAGCTTGCCTCCCTGTGGTTTCTAACCAGTCCAAAGAGACACACGTTACCCTGCGTTTGCTTCCCTGAACCAACTTCTCGAAGTAGGGTGCTCCGCATCAAGTGAACTGCCTCAACCAAGGAATGCCCTGGCTACGCCTCTGGGGCCTGCGGCTATTCAAAAGCCTGCAGGGCCACAGGAAGCACAGGGCTGAAATCGCAGTAAGAACGCAAGCCGATTTTCTCTTGGGGGCAGTGTGACTTCAGGCAGGAGGTCCTAGATGGAATGCGAGGCCGAGGGGTCTCTCAGGGCAGCTCAGGCTAGGGCAAGGCGTAAGACCGCAAAGGCATGTGAGACGTGCCAGAAGTCTGTTCGTGAAAGTGTGGGTTTGGTGGGGAAACGAATCTGCTCCAGAAGACAGTGCAGGCCGTTTCCCTACACTCGGCGTAGGGAGCGCGGCTCCAAAGGGCTCCGGGCCTGGATGTTGCTTGGCAGACCTAGGGGTGCCGCGGAGTACTCTGTGTTCCAGCCTGGAACAGGGTGCCCCCGCGAGTCTCCCAGGTGTCCAGAAAGCTCTACTGCCGTTAAAGACGCGCAGAGCAGAGGCTACGGCCTCATGGAAACTGCCGCACGGCTCCGCTTCTGCACCTCACGTCACGGCCTTCCCTCCAGGCTTGTGCTCAATCTGGCTGTCCCGTTAGCGACACAGCATTGCAAGATGCTGACTTTCTCCTCGAGCACAGTGACTTCAGGTACGAGGCCCGCGAAGTAGGCAAAGCAGAGTGTTTTCTCACGGCAGCTCTCACAAGGGCGACGACAAATATTTCCTGGGAGCTTCGGACTCACCAGAAATCTGGTCCGGAGGCTGTTTGAGGGCTCTGGAAATGGAGCTCTCCTCCAGGAACGTGCAGCGTGTTCCCCATCACTCGGCACGCACAGAGGGGCCTCCGAGGGGCAGAGCAATGGGCCTCGATGTTGCTCAGCCGGACCACGGCGTGCGGGTGTCTGGAGGTCCTCAGTGACCTTGGAGGGAAATGGATGCACACCCGAGGGGCCTAGGAGTCCTCAAATGGGAAATTCCGTTAAAATAAACCCGAACGGTGACTAAGAACTCATGGAAACTGCTGCATGCCGCCCTTTCTGCCCGGCTACGTAGGCAGGGCCTAAACTGGAGGCAAGTTCTCACGCTGAGTTTCCATTTCGTTCTGGAGCTTGTCAGGCTAACCACCACCGCGGCCTCGGAAGCACCGGGTTGAGACGGAGCACACTCGTTTTCCTTCCCAGAAGCATTTCGACAGGGTTTCCAGGCCTGTCAACAGCCGGGAACGTCAGGTAGCTTCGAGGCAGCATGAATGCAGCCTTCCAAAGGGCAAAGAAAGGATAGTTCCAGCAGGCTCCCGTTTCCACGCGCACACTCAGCTTGCCTCCCTGTGGTTTCTCACCAGTCCACAGAGACACACGTTACCCTGCGTTTGCTTCCCTGAACCAACTTCTCGAAGTAGGGTGCTCCGCATCAAGTGAACTGCCTCAACCAAGGAATGCCCTGGCTACGCCTCTGGGGCCTGCGGCTATTCAAAAGCCTGCAGGGCCACAGGAAGCACAGGGCTGAAATCGCAGTAAGAACGCAAGCCGACTTTCTCTTGGGGGCAGGGTGACTTCAGGCAGGAGGTCCTAGATGGAATGCGAGCCCGAGGGGTCTCTCAGGGCAGCTCAGGGAAGGGCAAGGCGTAAGACCGCAAAGGCATGTGAGACGTGCCAGAAGTCTGTTCGTGAAAGTGTGGGTTTGGTGGGGAAACGAATCTGCTCCAGAGGAGAGTGCAGGCCGTTTCCCTACACTCGGCGTAGGGAGCGCGGCTCCAAAGGGCTCCGGGCCTGGATGTTGCTTGGCAGACCTAGGGGTGCCGGGGAGTACTCTGTGTTCCAGCCTGGAACAGGGTGCCCCCGCGAGCCTCCCAGGTGTCCAGAAAGCTCTACTGCCGTTAAAGACGCGCAGAGCAGAGGCTACGGCCTCACGGAAACTGCCGCACGGCTCCGCTTCTGCACCTCACGTCAGGGCCTTCCCTCCAGGCCTGTGCTCAATCTGGCTGTCCTGTTAGCGACACAGCATTGCAAGATGCTGACTTTCTCCTCGAGCACAGTGATTTCAGGTACGAGGCCCGCGAAGTAGGCAAAGCAGAGTGTTTTCTCACGGCAGCTCTCACAAGGGCGACGACAAATATTTCCTGGGAGCTTCGGACTCACCAGAAATCGGATCCTGAGGCTGTTTGAGGGCTCTGGAAATGGAGCTCTCCTCCAGGAACGTGCAGCGTGTTGCCCATCACTCGGCACGCACAGAGGGGCCTCCGAGGGACAGAGCAATGGGCCTCGATGTTGCTCAGCCGGACCACGGCGTGCGGGTGTCTGGAGGTCCTCAGTGACCTTGGAGGGAAATGGATGCACACCCGAGGGGCCTAGGAGTCCTCAAATGGGAAATTCCGTTAAAATAAACCCGAACGGTGACTAAGAACTCATGGAAACTGCTGCATGCCGCCCTTTCTGCCCGGCTACGTAGGCAGGGCCTAAACTGGAGGCAAGTTCTCACGCTGAGTTTCCATTTCGTTCTGGAGCTTGTCAGGCTAACCACCACCGCGGCCTCGGAAGCACCGGGTTGAGACGGAGCACACTCGTTTTCCTTCCCAGAAGCATTTCGACAGGGTTTCCAGGCCTGTCAACAGCCGGGAACGTCAGGTAGCTTCGAGGCAGCATGAATGCAGCCTTCCAAAGGGCAAAGAAAGGATAGTTCCAGCAGGCTCCCGTTTCCACGCGCACACTCAGCTTGCCTCCCTGTGGTTTCTAACCAGTCCAAAGAGACACACGTTACCCTGCGTTTGCTTCCCTGAACCAACTTCTCGAAGTAGGGTGCTCCGCATCAAGTGAACTGCCTCAACCAAGGAATGCCCTGGCTACGCCTCTGGGGCCTGCGGCTATTCAAAAGCCTGCAGGGCCACAGGAAGCACAGGGCTGAAATCGCAGTAAGAACGCAAGCCGATTTTCTCTTGGGGGCAGTGTGACTTCAGGCAGGAGGTCCTAGATGGAATGCGAGGCCGAGGGGTCTCTCAGGGCAGCTCAGGCTAGGGCAAGGGGTAAGACCGCAAAGGCATGTGAGACGTGCCAGAAGTCTGTTCGTGAAAGTGTGGGTTTGGTGGGGAAACGAATCTGCTCCAGAGGAGAGTGCAGGCCGTTTCCCTACACTCGGCGTAGGGAGCGCGGCTCCAAAGGGCTCCGGGCCTGGATGTTGCTTGGCAGACCTAGGGGTGCCGCGGAGTACTCTGTGTTCCAGCCTGGAACAGGGTGCCCCCGCGAGTCTCCCAGGTGTCCAGAAAGCTCTACTGCCGTTAAAGACGCGCAGAGCAGAGGCTACGGCCTCACGGAAACTGCCGCACGGCTCCGCTTCTGCACCTCACGTCACGGCCTTCCCTCCAGGCCTGTGCTCAATCTGGCTGTCCTGTTAGCGACACAGCATTGCAAGATGCTGACTTTCTCCTCGAGCACAGTGACTTCAGGTACGAGGCCCGCGAAGTAGGCAAAGCAGAGTGTTTTCTCACGGCAGCTCTCACAAGGGCGACGACAAATATTTCCTGGGAGCTTCGGACTCACCAGAAATCGGATCCTGAGGCTGTTTGAGGGCTCTGGAAATGGAGCTCTCCTCCAGGAACGTGCAGCGTGTTGCCCATCACTCGGCACGCACAGAGGGGCCTCCGAGGGACAGAGCAATGGGCCTCGATGTTGCTCAGCCGGACCACGGCGTGCGGGTGTCTGGAGGTCCTCAGTGACCTTGGAGGGAAATGGATGCACACCCGAGGGGCCTAGGAGTCCTCAAATGGGAAATTCCGTTAAAATAAACCCGAACGGTGACTAAGAACTCATGGAAACTGCTGCATGCCGCCCTTTCTGCCCGGCTACGTAGGCAGGGCCTAAACTGGAGGCAAGTTCTCACGCTGAGTTTCCATTTCGTTCTGGAGCTTGTCAGGCTAACCACCACCGCGGCCTCGGAAGCACCGGGTTGAGACGGAGCACACTCGTTTTCCTTCCCAGAAGCATTTCGACAGGGTTTCCAGGCCTGTCAACAGCCGGGAACGTCAGGTAGCTTCGAGGCAGCATGAATGCAGCCTTCCAAAGGGCAAAGAAAGGATAGTTCCAGCAGGCTCCCGTTTCCACGCGCACACTCAGCTTGCCTCCCTGTGGTTTCTAACCAGTCCAAAGAGACACACGTTACCCTGCGTTTGCTTCCCTGAACCAACTTCTCGAAGTAGGGTGCTCCGCATCAAGTGAACTGCCTCAACCAAGGAATGCCCTGGTTACGCCTCTGGGGCCTGAGGCTATTCAAAAGCCTGCAGGGCCACAGGAAGCACAGGGCTGAAATCGCAGTAAGAACGCAAGCCGACTTTCTCTTGGGGGCAGGGTGACTTCAGGCAGGAGGTCCTAGATGGAATGCGAGGCCGAGGGGTCTCTCAGGGCAGCTCAGGCTAGGGCAAGGCGTAAGACCGCAAAGGCATGTGAGACGTGCCAGAAGTCTGTTGGTGAAAGTGTGGGTTTGGTGGGGAAACGAATCTGCTCCAGAGGAGAGTGCAGGCCGTTT
Organism: Grampus griseus; assembly: GCF_964374135.1. Classification (NCBI taxonomy): domain Eukaryota; kingdom Metazoa; phylum Chordata; class Mammalia; order Artiodactyla; family Delphinidae; genus Grampus; species Grampus griseus. The sequence goes on from NW_028133131.1 coordinate 271,055, forward strand.
CCCTACACTCGGCGTAGGGAGCGCGGCTCCAAAGGGCTCCGGGCCTGGATGTTGCTTGGCAGACCTAGGGGTGCCGGGGAGTACTCTGTGTTCCAGCCTGGAACAGGGTGCCCCCGCGAGCCTCCCAGGTGTCCAGAAAGCTCTACTGCCGTTAAAGACGCGCAGAGCAGAGGCTACGGCCTCACGGAAACTGCCGCACGGCTCCGCTTCTGCACCTCACGTCAGGGCCTTCCCTCCAGGCCTGTGCTCAATCTGGCTGTCCCGTTAGCGACACAGCATTGCAAGATGCTGACTTTCTCCTCGAGCACAGTGACTTCAGGTACGAGGCCCGCGAAGTAGGCAAAGCAGAGTGTTTTCTCACGGCAGCTCTCACAAGGGCGACGACAAATATTTCCTGGGAGCTTCGGACTCACCAGAAATCGGGTCCTGAGGCTGTTTGAGGGCTCTGGAAATGGAGCTCTCCTCCAGGAACGTGCAGCGTGTGGCCCATCACTCGGCACGCACAGAGGGGCCTCCGAGGGGCAGAGCAATGGGCCTCGATGTTGCTCAGCCGGACCACGGCGTGCGGGTGTCTGGAGGTCCTCAGTGACCTTGGAGGGAAATGGATGCACACCCGAGGGGCCTAGGAGTCCTCAAATGGGAAATTCCGTTAAAATAAACCCGAACGGTGACTAAGAACTCATGGAAACTGCTGCATGCCGCCCTTTCTGCCCGGCTACGTAGGCAGGGCCTAAACTGGAGGCAAGTTCTCACGCTGAGTTTCCATTTCGTTCTGGAGCTTGTCAGGCTAACCACAACCGCGGCCTCGGAAGCACCGGGTTGAGACGGAGCACACTCGTTTTCCTTCCCAGAAGCATTTCGACAGGGTTTCCAGGCCTGTCAACAGCCGGGAACGTCAGGTAGCTTCGAGGCAGCATGAATGCAGCCTTCCAAAGGGCAAAGAAAGGATAGTTCCAGCAGGCTCCCGTTTCCACGCGCACACTCAGCTTGCCTCCCTGTGGTTTCTAACCAGTCCAAAGAGACACACGTTACCCTGCGTTTGCTTCCCTGAACCAACTTCTCGAAGTAGGGTGCTCCGCATCAAGTGAACTGCCTCAACCAAGGAATGCCCTGGCTACGCCTCTGGGGCCTGCGGCTATTCAAAAGCCTGCAGGGCCACAGGAAGCACAGGGCTGAAATCGCAGTAAGAACGCAAGCCGATTTTCTCTTGGGGGCAGTGTGACTTCAGGCAGGAGGTCCTAGATGGAATGCGAGGCCGAGGGGTCTCTCAGGGCAGCTCAGGCTAGGGCAAGGGGTAAGACCGCAAAGGCATGTGAGACGTGCCAGAAGTCTGTTCGTGAAAGTGTGGGTTTGGTGGGGAAACGAATCTGCTCCAGAGGAGAGTGCAGGCCGTTTCCCTACACTCGGCGTAGGGAGCGCGGCTCCAAAGGGCTCCGGGCCTGGATGTTGCTTGGCAGACCTAGGGGTGCCGGGGAGTACTCTGTGTTCCAGCCTGGAACAGGGTGCCCCCGCGAGCCTCCCAGGTGTCCAGAAAGCTCTACTGACGTTAAAGACGCGCAGAGCAGAGGCTACGGCCTCACGGAAACTGCCGCACGGCTCTGCTTCTGCACCTCACGTCAGGGCCTTCCCTCCAGGCCTGTGCTCAATCTGGCTGTCCCGTTAGCGACACAGCATTGCAAGATGCTGACTTTCTCCTCGAGCACAGTGACTTCAGGTACGAGGCCCGCGAAGTAGGCAAAGCAGAGTGTTTTCTCACGGCAGCTCTCACAAGGGCGACGACAAATATTTCCTGGGAGCTTCGGACTCACCAGAAATCGGGTCCTGAGGCTGTTTGAGGGCTCTGGAAATGGAGCTCTCCTCCAGGAACGTGCAGCGTGTGGCCCATCACTCGGCACGCACAGAGGGGCCTCCGAGGGGCAGAGCAATGGGCCTCGATGTTGCTCAGCCGGACCACGGCGTGCGGGTGTCTGGAGGTCCTCAGTGACCTTGGAGGGAAATGGATGCACACCCGAGGGGCCTAGGAGTCCTCAAATGGGAAATTCCGTTAAAATAAACCCGAACGGTGACTAAGAACTCATGGAAACTGCTGCATGCCGCCCTTTCTGCCCGGCTACGTAGGCAGGGCCTAAACTGGAGGCAAGTTCTCACGCTGAGTTTCCCTTCCGTTCTAGAGCTTGTCAGGCTAACCACCACCGCGGCCACGGAAGCACCGGGTAGAGTCGGAGCACACTCATTTTCTTCCCAGAAGCATTTCGACAGGGTTTCCAGGCCTGTCAACAGCCGGGAACGTCAGGTAGCTTCGAGGCAGCATGAATGCAGCCTTCCAAATGGGAAAGAAAGGATAGTTCCAGCAGGCTCCCGTTTCCACGCGCACACTCAGCTTGCCTCCCTGTGGTTTCTAACCAGTCCAAAGAGACACACGTTACCCTGCGTTTGCTTCCCTGAAACAACTTCTCGAAGTAGGGTGCTCCGCATCAAGTGAACTGCCTCAACCAAGGAATGCCCTGGCTACGCCTGTGGGGCCTGCGGCTATTCAAAAGCCTGCAGGGCCACAAGAAGCACAGGGCTGAAATCGCAGTAAGAACGCAAGCCGACTTTCTCTTGGGGGCAGGGTGACTTCAGGCAGGAGGTCCTAGATGGAATGCGAGCCCGAGGGGTCTCTCAGGGCAGCTCAGGCTAGGGCAAGGCGTAAGACCGCAAAGGCATGTGAGACGTGCCAGAAGTCTGTTCGTGAAAGTGTGGGTTTGGTGGGGAAACGAATCTGCTCCAGAGGAGAGTGCAGGCCGTTTCCCTACACTCGGCGTAGGGAGCGCGGCTCCAAAGGGCTCCGGGCCTGGATGTTGCTTGGCAGACCTAGGGGTGCCGGGGAGTACTCTGTGTTCCAGCCTGGAACAGGGTGCCCCCGCGAGCCTCCCAGGTGTCCAGAAAGCTCTACTGCCGTTAAAGACGCGCAGAGCAGAGGCTACGGCCTCACGGAAACTGCCGCACGGCTCCGCTTCTGCACCTCACGTCAGGGCCTTCCCTCCAGGCCTGTGCTCAATCTGGCTGTCCCGTTAGCGACACAGCATTGCAAAATGCTGACTTTCTCCTCGAGCACAGTGACTTCAGGTACGAGGCCCGCGAAGTAGGCAAAGCAGAGTGTTTTCTCACGGCAGCTCTCTCAAGGGCGACGACAAATATTTCCTGGGAGCTTCGGACTCACCAGAAATCGGGTCCTGAGGCTGTTTGAGGGCTCTGGAAATGGAGCTCTCCTCCAGGAACGTGCAGCGTGTGGCCCATCACTCGGCACGCACAGAGGGGCCTCCGAGGGGCAGAGCAATGGGCCTCGATGTTGCTCAGCCGGACCACGGCGTGCGGGTGTCTGGAGGTCCTCAGTGACCTTGGAGGGAAATGGATGCACACCCGAGGGGCCTAGGAGTCCTCAAATGGGAAATTCCGTTAAAATAAACCCGAACGGTGACTAAGAACTCATGGAAACTGCTGCATGCCGCCCTTTCTGCCCGGCTACGTAGGCAGGGCCTAAACTGGAGGCAAGTTCTCACGCTGAGTTTCCCTTCCGTTCTAGAGCTTGTCAGGCTAACCACCACCGCGGCCACGGAAGCACCGGGTAGAGTCGGAGCACACTCATTTTCTTCCCAGAAGCATTTCGACAGGGTTTCCAGGCCTGTCAACAGCCGGGAACGTCAGGTAGCTTCGAGGCAGCATGAATGCAGCCTTCCAAAGGGCAAAGAAAGGATAGTTCCAGCAGGCTCCCGTTTCCACGCGCACACTCAGCTTGCCTCCCTGTGGTTTCTAACCAGTCCAAAGAGACACACGTTACCCTGCGTTTGCTTCCCTGAACCAACTTCTCGAAGTAGGGTGCTCCGCATCAAGTGAACTGCCTCAACCAAGGAATGCCCTGGCTAAGCCTCTGGGGCCTGAGGCTATTCAAAAGCCTGCAGGGCCACAGGAAGCACAGGGCTGAAATCGCAGTAAGAACGCAAGCCGATTTTCTCTTGGGGGCAGGGTGACTTCAGGCAGGAGGTCCTAGATGGAATGCGAGGCCGAGGGGTCTCTCAGGGCAGCTCAGGCTAGGGCAAGGCGTAAGACCGCAAAGGCATGTGAGACGTGCCAGAAGTCTGTTCGTGAAAGTGTGGGTTTGGTGGGGAAACGAATCTGCTCCAGAGGAGAGTGCAGGCCGTTTCCCTACACTCGGCGTAGGGAGCGCGGCTCCAAAGGGCTCCGGGCCTGGATGTTGCTTGGCAGACCTAGGGGTGCCGGGGAGTACTCTGTGTTCCAGCCTGGAACAGGGTGCCCCCGCGAGCCTCCCAGGTGTCCAGAAAGCTCTACTGCCGTTAAAGACGCGCAGAGCAGAGGCTACGGCCTCACGGAAACTGCCGCACGGCTCTGCTTCTGCACCTCACGTCAGGGCCTTCCCTCCAGGCCTGTGCTCAATCTGGCTGTCCCGTTAGCGACACAGCATTGCAAGATGCTGACTTTCTCCTCGAGCACAGTGACTTCAGGTACGAGGCCCGCGAAGTAGGCAAAGCAGAGTGTTTTCTCACGGCAGCTCTCACAAGGGCGACGACAAATATTTCCTGGGAGCTTCGGACTCACCAGAAATCGGGTCCTGAGGCTGTTTGAGGGCTCTGGAAATGGAGCTCTCCTCCAGGAACGTGCAGCGTGTGGCCCATCACTCGGCACGCACAGAGGGGCCTCCGAGGGGCAGAGCAATGGGCCTCGATGTTGCTCAGCCGGACCACGGCGTGCGGGTGTCTGGAGGTCCTCAGTGACCTTGGAGGGAAATGGATGCACACCCGAGGGGCCTAGGAGTCCTCAAATGGGAAATTCCGTTAAAATAAACCCGAACGGTGACTAAGAACTCATGGAAACTGCTGCATGCCGCCCTTTCTGCCCGGCTACGTAGGCAGGGCCTAAACTGGAGGCAAGTTCTCACGCTGAGTTTCCCTTCCGTTCTAGAGCTTGTCAGGCTAACCACCACCGCGGCCACGGAAGCACCGGGTAGAGTCGGAGCACACTCATTTTCTTCCCAGAAGCATTTCGACAGGGTTTCCAGGCCTGTCAACAGCCGGGAACGTCAGGTAGCTTCGAGGCAGCATGAATGCAGCCTTCCAAATGGGAAAGAAAGGATAGTTCCAGCAGGCTCCCGTTTCCACGCGCACACTCAGCTTGCCTCCCTGTGGTTTCTAACCAGTCCAAAGAGACACACGTTACCCTGCGTTTGCTTCCCTGAACCAACTTCTCGAAGTAGGGTGCTCCGCATCAAGTGAACTGCCTCAACCAAGGAATGCCCTGGCTACGCCTGTGGGGCCTGCGGCTATTCAAAAGCCTGCAGGGCCACAGGAAGCACAGGGCTGAAATCGCAGTAAGAACGCAAGCCGACTTTCTCTTGGGGGCAGGGTGACTTCAGGCAGGAGGTCCTAGATGGAATGCGAGGCCGAGGGGTCTCTCAGGGCAGCTCAGGCTAGGGCAAGGCGTAAGACCGCAAAGGCATGTGAGACGTGCCAGAAGTCTGTTCGTGAAAGTGTGGGTTTGGTGGGGAAACGAATCTGCTCCAGAGGAGAGTGCAGGCCGTTTCCCTACACTCGGCGTAGGGAGCGCGGCTCCAAAGGGCTCCGGGCCTGGATGTTGCTTGGCAGACCTAGGGGTGCCGGGGAGTACTCTGTGTTCCAGCCTGGAACAGGGTGCCCCCGCGAGCCTCCCAGGTGTCCAGAAAGCTCTACTGCCGTTAAAGACGCGCAGAGCAGAGGCTACGGCCTCACGGAAACTGCCGCACGGCTCCGCTTCTGCACCTCACGTCAGGGCCTTCCCTCCAGGCCTGTGCTCAATCTGGCTGTCCCGTTAGCGACACAGCATTGCAAGATGCTGACTTTCTCCTCGAGCACAGTGACTTCAGGTACGAGGCCCGCGAAGTAGGCAAAGCAGAGTGTTTTCTCACGGCAGCTCTCTCAAGGGCGACGACAAATATTTCCTGGGAGCTTCGGACTCACCAGAAATCGGGTCCTGAGGCTGTTTGAGGGCTCTGGAAATGGAGCTCTCCTCCAGGAACGTGCAGCGTGTTGCCCATCACTCGGCACGCACAGAGGGGCCTCCGAGGGGCAGAGCAATGGGCCTCGATGTTGCTCAGCCGGACCACGGCGTGCGGGTGTCTGGAGGTCCTCAGTGACCTTGGAGGGAAATGGATGCACACCCGAGGGGCCTAGGAGTCCTCAAATGGGAAATTCCGTTAAAATAAACCCGAACGGTGACTAAGAACTCATGGAAACTGCTGCATGCCGCCCTTTCTGCCCGGCTACGTAGGCAGGGCCTAAACTGGAGGCAAGTTCTCACGCTGAGTTTCCCTTCCGTTCTAGAGCTTGTCAGGCTAACCACCACCGCGGCCACGGAAGCACCGGGTAGAGTCGGAGCACACTCATTTTCTTCCCAGAAGCATTTCTACCGGGTTTCCAGGCCTGTCAACAGCCGGGAACGTCAGGTAGCTTCGAGGCAGCATGAATGCAGCCTTCCAAAGGGCAAAGAAAGGATAGTTCCAGCAGGCTCCCGTTTCCACGCGCACACTCAGCTTGCCTCCCTGTGGTTTCTAACCAGTCCACAGAGACACACGTTACCCTGCGTTTGCTTCCCTGAACCAACTTCTCGAAGTAGGGTGCTCCGCATCAAGTGAACTGCCTCAACCAAGGAATGCCCTGTCTACGCCTCTGGGGCCTGCGGCTATTCAAAAGCCTGCAGGGCCACAGGAAGCACAGGGCTGAAATCGCAGTAAGAACGCAAGCCGACTTTCTCTTGGGGGCAGGGTGACTTCAGGCAGGAGGTCCTAGATGGAATGCGAGCCCGAGGGGTCTCTCAGGGCAGCTCAGGCTAGGGCAAGGGGTAAGACCGCAAAGGCATGTGAGACGTGCCAGAAGTCTGTTCGTGAAAGTGTGGGTTTGGTGGGGAAACGAATCTGCTCCAGAGGAGAGTGCAGGCCGTTTCCCTACATTCGGCGTAGGGAGCGCGGCTCCAAAGGGCTCCGGGCCTGGATGTTGCTTGGCAGACCTAGGGGTGCCGGGGAGTACTCTGTGTTCCAGCCTGGAACAGGGTGCCCCCGCGAGCCTCCCAGGTGTCCAGAAAGCTCTACTGCCGTTAAAGACGCGCAGAGCAGAGGCTACGGCCTCACGGAAACTGCCGCACGGCTCCGCTTCTGCACCTCACGTCAGGGCCTTCCCTCCAGGCCTGTGCTCAATCTGGCTGTCCCGTTAGCGACACAGCATTGCAAGATGCTGACTTTCTCCTCGAGCACAGTGACTTCAGGTACGAGGCCCGCGAAGTAGGCAAAGCAGAGTGTTTTCTCACGGCAGCTCTCACAAGGGCGACGACAAATATTTCCTGGGAGCTTCGGACTCACCAGAAATCGGGTCCTGAGGCTGTTTGAGGGCTCTGGAAATGGAGCTCTCCTCCAGGAACGTGCAGCGTGTTGCCCATCACTCGGCACGCACAGAGGGGCCTCCGAGGGGCAGAGCAATGGGCCTCGATGTTGCTCAGCCGGACCACGGCGTGCGGGTGTCTGGAGGTCCTCAGTGACCTTGGAGGGAAATGGATGCACACCCGAGGGGCCTAGGAGTCCTCAAATGGGAAATTCCGTTAAAATAAACCCGAACGGTGACTAAGAACTCATGGAAACTGCTGCATGCCGCCCTTTCTGCCCGGCTACGTAGGCAGGGCCTAAACTGGAGGCAAGTTCTCACGCTGAGTTTCCCTTCCGTTCTAGAGCTTGTCAGGATAACCACTACCGCGGCCACGGAAGCACCGGGTAGAGTCGGAGCACACTCATTTTCTTCCCAGAAGCATTTCGACAGGGTTTCCAGGCCTGTCAACAGCCGGGAACGTCAGGTAGCTTCGAGGCAGCATGAATGCAGCCTTCCAAAGGGCAAAGAAAGGATAGTTCCAGCAGGCTCCCGTTTCCACGCGCACACTCAGCTTGCCTCCCTGTGGTTTCTAACCAGTCCAAAGAGACACACGTTACCCTGCGTTTGCTTCCCTGAACCAACTTCTCGAAGTAGGGTGCTCCGCATCAAGTGAACTGCCTTAACCAAGGAATGCCCTGGCTACGCCTCTGGGGCCTGCGGCTATTCAAAAGCCTGCAGGGCCACAGGAAGCACAGGGCTGAAATCGCAGTAAGAACGCAAGCCGACTTTCTCTTGGGGGCAGGGTGACTTCAGGCAGGAGGTCCTAGATGGAATGCGAGGCCAAGGGGTCTCTCAGGGCAGCTCAGGCTAGGGCAAGGCGTAAGACCGCAAAGGCATGTGAGACGTGCCAGAAGTCTGTTCGTGAAAGTGTGGGTTTGGTGGGGAAACGAATCTGCTCCAGAGGAGAGTGCAGGCCGTTTCCCTACACTCGGCGTAGGGAGCGCGGCTCCAAAGGGCTCCGGGCCTGGATGTTGCTTGGCAGACCTAGGGGTGCCGGGGAGTACTCTGTGTTCCAGCCTGGAACAGGGTGCCCCCGCGAGCCTCCCAGGTGTCCAGAAAGCTCTACTGCCGTTAAAGACGCGCAGAGCAGAGGCTACGGCCTCACGGAAACTGCCGCACGGCTCCGCTTCTGCACCTCACGTCAGGGCCTTCCCTCCAGGCCTGTGCTCAATCTGGCTGTCCCGTTAGCGACACAGCATTGCAAGATGCTGACTTTCTCCTCGAGCACAGTGACTTCAGGTACGAGGCCCGCAAAGTAGGCAAAGCAGAGTGTTTTCTCACGGCAGCTCTCACAAGGGCGACGACAAATATTTCCTGGGAGCTTCGGACTCACCAGAAATCGGGTCCTGAGGCTGTTTGAGGGCTCTGGAAATGGAGCTCTCCTCCAGGAACGTGCAGCGTGTTGCCCATCACTCGGCACGCACAGAGGGGCCTCCGAGGGGCAGAGCAATGGGCCTCGATGTTGCTCAGCCGGACCACGGCGTGCGGGTGTCTGGAGGTCCTCAGTGACCTTGGAGGGAAATGGATGCACACCCGAGGGGCCTAGGAGTCCTCAAATGGGAAATTCCGTTAAAATAAACCCGAACGGTGACTAAGAACTCATGGAAACTGCTGCATGCCGCCCTTTCTGCCCGGCTACGTAGGCAGGGCCTAAACTGGAGGCAAGTTCTCACGCTGAGTTTCCCTTCCGTTCTAGAGCTTGTCAGGCTAACCACCACCGCGGCCTCGGAAGCACCGGGTTGAGACGGAGCACACTCGTTTTCCTTCCCAGAAGCATTTCGACAGGGTTTCCAGGCCTGTCAACAGCCGGGAACGTCAGGTAGCTTCGAGGCAGCATGAATGCAGCCTTCCAAAGGGCAAAGAAAGGATAGTTCCAGCAGGCTCCCGTTTCCACGCGCACACTCAGCTTGCCTCCCTGTAGTTTCTAACCAGTCCAAAGAGACACACGCTACCCTGCGTTTGCTTCCCTGAACCAACTTCTCGAAGTAGGGTGCTCCGCATCAAGTGAACTGCCTCAACCAAGGAATGCCCTGGCTACGCCTGTGGGGCCTGCGGCTATTCAAAAGCCTGCAGGGCCACAGGAAGCACAGGGCTGAAATCGCAGTAAGAACGCAAGCCGACTTTCTCTTGGGGGCAGGGTGACTTCAGGCAGGAGGTCCTAGATGGAATGCGAGCCCGAGGGGTCTCTCAGGGCAGCTCAGGCTAGGGCAAGGCGTAAGACCGCAAAGGCATGTGAGACGTGCCAGAAGTCTGTTCGTGAAAGTGTGGGTTTGGTGGGGAAACGAATCTGCTCCAGAGGAGAGTGCAGGCCGTTTCCCTACACTCGGCGTAGGGAGCGCGGCTCCAAAGGGCTCCGGGCCTGGATGTTGCTTGGCAGACCTAGGGGTGCCGGGGAGTACTCTGTGTTCCAGCCTGGAACAGGGTGCCCCCGCGAGCCTCCCAGGTGTCCAGAAAGCTCTACTGCCGTTAAAGACGCGCAGAGCAGAGGCTACGGCCTCACTGAAACTGCCGCACGGCTCCGCTTCTGCACCTCACGTCAGGGCCTTCCCTCCAGGCCTGTGCTCAATCTGGCTGTCCCGTTAGCGACACAGCATTGCAAGATGCTGACTTTCTCCTCGAGCACAGTGACTTCAGGTACGAGGCCCGCGAAATAGGCAAAGCAGAGTGTTTTCTCACGGCAACTCTCACACGGGCGACGACAAATATTTCCTGGGAGCTTCGGACTCACCAGAAATCTGGTCCTGAGGCTGTTTGAGGGCTCTGGAAATGGAGCTCTCCTCCAGGAACGTGCAGCGTGTGGCCCAACACTCGGCCCGCACAGAGAGGCCTCGGAGGGGCAGAGCAATGGGCCTCGATTTTGCTCAGCTGGACCACGGCGTGGGTGTTTCTGGAGGTCCTCAGTGACCTTGGAGGGAAATGGATGCACACCCGAGGGGCCTAGGAGTCCTCAAATGGGAAATTCCGTTAAAATAAACCCGAACGGTGACTAAGAACTCATGGAAACTGCTGCATGCCGCCCTTTCTGCCCGGCTACGTAGGCAGGGCCTAAACTGGAGACAAGTTCTCACGCTGAGTTTCCCTTCCGTTCTAGAGCTTGTCAGGCTAACCACCACCGCGGTCTCGGAAGCACCGGGTTGAGACGGAGCACACTCATATTCTTCCCAGAAGCATTTCGACAGGGTTTCCAGGCCTGTCAACAGCCGGGAACGTCAGGTAGCTTCGAGGCAGCATGAATGCAGCCTTCCAAAGGGCAAAGAAAGGATAGTTCCAGCAGGCTCCCGTTTGCACGCGCACACTCAGCTTGCCTCCCTGTGGTTTCTAACCAGTCCACAGAGACACACGTTACCCTGCGTTTGCTTCCCTGAACCAACTTCTCGAAGTAGGGTGCTCCGCATCAAGTGAACTGCCTCAACCAAGGAATGCCCTGGCTACGCCTCTGGGGCCTGCGGCTATTCAAAAACCTGCAGGGCCACAGGAAGCACAGGGCTGAAATCGCAGTAAGAACGCAAGCCGACTTTCTCTTGGGGGCAGGGTGACTTCAGGCAGGAGGTCCTAGATGGAATGCGAGCCCGAGGGGTCTCTCAGGGCTGCTCAGGCTAGGGCAAGGCGTAAGACCGCAAAGGCATGTGAGACGTGCCAGAAGTCTGTTCGTGAAAGTGTGGGTTTGGTGGGGAAACGAATCTGTTCCAGAGGAGAGTGCAGGCCGTTTCCCTACACTCGGCGTAGGGAGCGCGGCTCCAAAGGGCTCCGGGCCTGGATGTTGCTTTGCGGACCTAGGGGTGCCGCGGAGTACTCTGTGTTCCAGCCTGGAACAGGGTGCCCCCGCGAGCCTCCCAGGTGTCCAGAAAGCTCTACTGCCGTTAAAGACGCGCAGAGCAGAGGCTACGGCCTCACGGAAACTGCCGCACGGCTCCGCTTCTGCACCTCACGTCAGGGCCTTCCCTCCAGGCCTGTGCTCAATCTGGCTGTCCCGTTAGCGACACAGCATTGCAAGATGCTGACTTTCTCCTCGAGCACAGTGACTTCAGGTACGAGGCCCGCGAAATAGGCAAAGCAGAGTGTTTTCTCACGGCAGCTCTCACAAGGGCGACGACAAATATTTCCTGGGAGCTTCGGACTCACCAGAAATCTGGTCCTGAGGCTGTTTGAGGGCTCTGGAAATGGAGCTCTCCTCCAGGAACGTGCAGCGTGTTGCCCATCACTCGGCACGCACAGAGGGGCCTCTGAGGGGCAGAGCAATGGGCCTCGATGTTGCTCAGCCGGACCACGGCGTGCGGGTGTCTGGAGGTCCTCAGTGACCTTGGAGGGAAATGGATGCACACCCGAGGGGCCTAGGAGTCCTCAAATGGGAAATTCCGTTAAAATAAACCCGAACGGTGACTAAGAACTCATGGAAACTGCTGCATGCCGCCCTTTCTGCCCGGCTACGTAGGCAGGGTCTAAACTGGAGGCAAGTTCTCACGCTGAGTTTCCCTTCCGTTCTAGAGCTTGTCAGGCTAACCACCACCGCGGCCTCGGAAGCACCGGGTTGAGACGGAGCACACTCATATTCTTCCCAGAAGCATTTCGACAGGGTTTCCAGGCCTGTCAACAGCCGGGAACGTCAGGTAGCTTCGAGGCAGCATGAATGCAGCCTTCCAAAGGGCAAAGAAAGGATAGTTCCAGCAGGCTCCCGTTTCCACGCGCACACTCAGCTTGCCTCCCTGTGGTTTCTAACCAGTCCACAGAGACACACGTTACCCTGCGTTTGCTTCCCTGAACCAACTTCTCGAAGTAGGGTGCTCCGCATCAAGTGAACTGCCTCAACCAAGGAATGCCCTGGCTACGCCTCTGGGGCCTGCGGCTATTCAAAAACCTGCAGGGCCACAGGAAGCACAGGGCTGAAATCGCAGTAAGAACGCAAGCCGACTTTCTCTTGGGGGCAGGGTGACTTCAGGCAGGAGGTCCTAGATGGAATGCGAGCCCGAGGGGTCTCTCAGGGCTGCTCAGGCTAGGGCAAGGCGTAAGACCGCAAAGGCATGTGAGACGTGCCAGAAGTCTGTTCGTGAAAGTGTGGGTTTGGTGGGGAAACGAATCTGCTCCAGAGGAGAGTGCAGGCCGTTTCCCTACACTCGGCGTAGGGAGCGCGGCTCCAAAGGGCTCCGGGCCTGGATGTTGCTTTGCGGACCTAGGGGTGCCGCGGAGTACTCTGTGTTCCAGCCTGGAACAGGGTGCCCCCGCGAGCCTCCCAGGTGTCCAGAAAGCTCTACTGCCGTTAAAGACGCGCAGAGCAGAGGCTACGGCCTCACGGAAACTGCCGCACGGCTCCGCTTCTGCACCTCACGTCAGGGCCTTCCCTCCAGGCCTGTGCTCAATCTGGCTGTCCCGTTAGCGACACAGCATTGCAAGATGCTGACTTTCTCCTCGAGCACAGTGACTTCAGGTACGAGGCCCGCGAAATAGGCAAAGCAGAGTGTTTTCTCACGGCAGCTCTCACAAGGGCGACGACAAATATTTCCTGGGAGCTTCGGACTCACCAGAAATCTGGTCCTGAGGCTGTTTGAGGGCTCTGGAAATGGAGCTCTCCTCCAGGAACGTGCAGCGTGTTGCCCATCACTCGGCACGCACAGAGGGACCTCTGAGGGGCAGAGCAATGGGCCTCGATGTTGCTCAGCCGGACCACGGCGTGCGGGTGTCTGGAGGTCCTCAGTGACCTTGGAGGGAAATGGATGCACACCCGAGGGGCCTAGGAGTCCTCAAATGGGAAATTCCGTTAAAATAAACCCGAACGGTGACTAAGAACTCATGGAAACTGCTGCATGCCGCCCTTTCTGCCCGGCTACGTAGGCAGGGTCTAAACTGGAGACAAGTTCTCACGCTGAGTTTCCCTTCCGTTCTAGAGCTTGTCAGGCTAACCACCACCGCGGCCTCGGAAGCACCGGGTTGAGACGGAGCACACTCATATTCTTCCCAGAAGCATTTCGACAGGGTTTCCAGGCCTGTCAACAGCCGGGAACGTCAGGTAGCTTCGAGGCAGCATGAATGCAGCCTTCCAAAGGGGAAAGAAAGGATAGTTCCAGCAGGCTCCCGTTTCCACGCGCACACTCAGCTTGCCTCCCTGTGGTTTCTAACCAGTCCAAAGAGACACACGTTACCCTGCGTTTGCTTCCCTGAACCAACTTCTCGAAGTAGGGTGCTCCGCATCAAGTGAACTGCCTCAACCAAGGAATGCCCTGGCTACGCCTCTGGGGCCTGCGGCTATTCAAAAACCTGCAGGGCCACAGGAAGCACAGGGCTGAAATCGCAGTAAGAACGCAAGCCGACTTTCTCTTGGGGGCAGGGTGACTTCAGGCAGGAGGTCCTAGATGGAATGCGAACCCGAGGGGTCTCTCAGGGCTGCTCAGGCTAGGGCAAGGCGTAAGACCGCAAAGGCATGTGAGACGTGCCAGAAGTCTGTTCGTGAAAGTGTGGGTTTGGTGGGGAAACGAATCTGCTCCAGAGGAGAGTGCAGGCCGTTTCCCTACACTCGGCGTAGGGAGCGCGGCTCCAAAGGGCTCCGGGCCTGGATGTTGCTTGGCAGACCTAGGGGTGCCGGGGAGTACTCTGTGTTCCAGCCTGGAACAGGGTGCCCCCGCGAGCCTCCCAGGTGTCCAGAAAGCTCTACTGCCGTTAAAGACGCGCAGAGCAGAGGCTACGGCCTCACGGAAACTGCCGCACGGCTCCGCTTCTGCACCTCACGTCAGGGCCTTCCCTCCAGGCCTGTGCTCAATCTGGCTGTCCCGTTAGCGACACAGCATTGCAAGATGCTGACTTTCTCCTCGAGCACAGTGACTTCAGGTACGAGGCCCGCAAAGTAGGCAAAGCAGAGTGTTTTCTCACGGCAGCTCTCACAAGGGCGACGACAAATATTTCCTGGGAGCTTCGGACTCACCAGAAATCGGATCCTGAGGCTGTTTGAGGGCTCTGGAAATGGAGCTCTCCTTCAGGAACGTGCAGCGTGTTGCCCATCACTCGGCACGCACAGAGGGGCCTCCGAGGGGCAGAGCAATGGGCCTCGATGTTGCTCAGCCGGACCACGGCGTGCGGGTGTCTGGAGGTCCTCAGTGACCTTGGAGGGAAATGGATGCACACCCGAGGGGCCTAGGAGTCCTCAAATGGGAAATTCCGTTAAAATAAACCCGAACGGTGACTAAGAACTCATGGAAACTGCTGCATGCCGCCCTTTCTGCCCGGCTACGTAGGCAGGGCCTAAACTGGAGGCAAGTTCTCACGCTGAGTTTCCATTTCGTTCTGGAGCTTGTCAGGCTAACCACCACCGCGGCCTCGGAAGCACCGGGTTGAGACGGAGCACACTCGTTTTCCTTCCCAGAAGCATTTCGACAGGGTTTCCAGGCCTGTCAACAGCCGGGAACGTCAGGTAGCTTCGAGGCAGCATGAATGCAGCCTTCCAAAGGGCAAAGAAAGGATAGTTCCAGCAGGCTCCCGTTTCCACGCGCACACTCAGCTTGCCTCCCTGTAGTTTCTAACCAGTCCAAAGAGACACACGCTACCCTGCGTTTGCTTCCCTGAACCAACTTCTCGAAGTAGGGTGCTCCGCATCAAGTGAACTGCCTCAACCAAGGAATGCCCTGGCTACGCCTGTGGGGCCTGCGGCTATTCAAAAGCCTGCAGGGCCACAGGAAGCACAGGGCTGAAATCGCAGTAAGAACGCAAGCCGACTTTCTCTTGGGGGCAGGGTGACTTCAGGCAGGAGGTCCTAGATGGAATGCGAGCCCGAGGGGTCTCTCAGGGCTGCTCAGGCTAGGGCAAGGCGTAAGACCGCAAAGGCATGTGAGACGTGCCAGAAGTCTGTTCGTGAAAGTGTGGGTTTGGTGGGGAAACGAATCTGCTCCAGAGGAGAGTGCAGGCCGTTTCCCTACACTCGGCGTAGGGAGCGCGGCTCCAAAGGGCTCCGGGCCTGGATGTTGCTTTGCGGACCTAGGGGTGCCGCGGAGTACTCTGTGTTCCAGCCTGGAACAGGGTGCCCCCGCGAGCCTCCCAGGTGTCCAGAAAGCTCTACTGCCGTTAAAGACGCGCAGAGCAGAGGCTACGGCCTCACGGAAACTGCCGCACGGCTCCGCTTCTGCACCTCACGTCAGGGCCTTCCCTCCAGGCCTGTGCTCAATCTGGCTGTCCCGTTAGCGACACAGCATTGCAAGATGCTGACTTTCTCCTCGAGCACAGTGACTTCAGGTACGAGGCCCGCGAAATAGGCAAAGCAGAGTGTTTTCTCACGGCAGCTCTCACAAGGGCGACGACAAATATTTCCTGGGAGCTTCGGACTCACCAGAAATCTGGTCCTGAGGCTGTTTGAGGGCTCTGGAAATGGAGCTCTCCTCCAGGAACGTGCAGCGTGTTGCCCATCACTCGGCACGCACAGAGGGGCCTCTGAGGGGCAGAGCAATGGGCCTCGATGTTGCTCAGCCGGACCACGGCGTGCGGGTGTCTGGAGGTCCTCAGTGACCTTGGAGGGAAATGGATACACACCCGAGGGGCCTAGGAGTCCTCAAATGGGAAATTCCGTTAAAATAAACCCGAACGGTGACTAAGAACTCATGGAAACTGCTGCATGCCGCCCTTTCTGCCCGGCTACGTAGGCAGGGCCTAAACTGGAGACAAGTTCTCACGCTGAGTTTCCCTTCCGTTCTAGAGCTTGTCAGGCTAACCACCACCGCGGCCTCGGAAGCACCGGGTTGAGACGGAGCACACTCATATTCTTCCCAGAAGCATTTCGACAGGGTTTCCAGGCCTGTCAACAGCCGGGAACGTCAGGTAGCTTCGAGGCAGCATGAATGCAGCCTTCCAAAGGGCAAAGAAAGGATAGTTCCAGCAGGCTCCCGTTTGCACGCGCACACTCAGCTTGCCTCCCTGTGGTTTCTAACCAGTCCACAGAGACACACGTTACCCTGCGTTTGCTTCCCTGAACCAACTTCTCGAAGTAGGGTGCTCCGCATCAAGTGAACTGCCTCAACCAAGGAATGCCCTGGCTACGCCTCTGGGGCCTGCGGCTATTCAAAAACCTGCAGGGCCACAGGAAGCACAGGGCTGAAATCGCAGTAAGAACGCAAGCCGACTTTCTCTTGGGGGCAGGGTGACTTCAGGCAGGAGGTCCTAGATGGAATGCGAGCCCGAGGGGTCTCTCAGGGCTGCTCAGGCTAGGGCAAGGCGTAAGACCGCAAAGGCATGTGAGACGTGCCAGAAGTCTGTTCGTGAAAGTGTGGGTTTGGTGGGGAAACGAATCTGCTCCAGAGGAGAGTGCAGGCCGTTTCCCTACACTCGGCGTAGGGAGCGCGGCTCCAAAGGGCTCCGGGCCTGGATGTTGCTTTGCGGACCTAGGGGTGCCGCGGAGTACTCTGTGTTCCAGCCTGGAACAGGGTGCCCCCGCGAGCCTCCCAGGTGTCCAGAAAGCTCTACTGCCGTTAAAGACGCGCAGAGCAGAGGCTACGGCCTCACGGAAACTGCCGCACGGCTCCGCTTCTGCACCTCACGTCAGGGCCTTCCCTCCAGGCCTGTGCTCAATCTGGCTGTCCCGTTAGCGACACAGCATTGCAAGATGCTGACTTTCTCCTCGAGCACAGTGACTTCAGGTACGAGGCCCGCGAAATAGGCAAAGCAGAGTGTTTTCTCACGGCAGCTCTCACAAGGGCGACGACAAATATTTCCTGGGAGCTTCGGACTCACCAGAAATCTGGTCCTGAGGCTGTTTGAGGGCTCTGGAAATGGAGCTCTCCTCCAGGAACGTGCAGCGTGTTGCCCATCACTCGGCACGCACAGAGGGACCTCCGAGGGGCAGAGCAATGGGCCTCGATGTTGCTCAGCCGGACCACGGCGTGCGGGTGTCTGGAGGTCCTCAGTGACCTTGGAGGGAAATGGATGCACACCCGAGGGGCCTAGGAGTCCTCAAATGGGAAATTCCGTTAAAATAAACCCGAACGGTGACTAAGAACTCATGGAAACTGCTGCATGCCGCCCTTTCTGCCCGGCTACGTAGGCAGGGTCTAAACTGGAGACAAGTTCTCACGCTGAGTTTCCCTTCCGTTCTAGAGCTTGTCAGGCTAACCACCACCGCGGCCTCGGAAGCACCGGGTTGAGACGGAGCACACTCATATTCTTCCCAGAAGCATTTCGACAGGGTTTCCAGGCCTGTCAACAGCCGGGAACGTCAGGTAGCTTCGAGGCAGCATGAATGCAGCCTTCCAAAGGGGAAAGAAAGGATAGTTCCAGCAGGCTCCCGTTTCCACGCGCACACTCAGCTTGCCTCCCTGTGGTTTCTAACCAGTCCAAAGAGACACACGTTACCCTGCGTTTGCTTCCCTGAACCAACTTCTCGAAGTAGGGTGCTCCGCATCAAGTGAACTGCCTCAACCAAGGAATGCCCTGGCTACGCCTCTGGGGCCTGCGGCTATTCAAAAACCTGCAGGGCCACAGGAAGCACAGGGCTGAAATCGCAGTAAGAACGCAAGCCGACTTTCTCTTGGGGGCAGGGTGACTTCAGGCAGGAGGTCCTAGATGGAATGCGAGCCCGAGGGGTCTCTCAGGGCTGCTCAGGCTAGGGCAAGGCGTAAGACCGCAAAGGCATGTGAGACGTGCCAGAAGTCTGTTCGTGAAAGTGTGGGTTTGGTGGGGAAACGAATCTTCTCCAGAGGAGAGTGCAGGCCGTTTCCCTACACTCGGCGTAGGGAGCGCGGCTCCAAAGGGCTCCGGGCCTGGATGTTGCTTGGCAGACCTAGGGGTGCCGGGGAGTACTCTGTGTTCCAGCCTGGAACAGGGTGCCCCCGCGAGCCTCCCAGGTGTCCAGAAAGCTCTACTGCCGTTAAAGACGCGCAGAGCAGAGGCTACGGCCTCACGGAAACTGCCGCACGGCTCCGCTTCTGCACCTCACGTCAGGGCCTTCCCTCCAGGCCTGTGCTCAATCTGG
This sequence comes from Grampus griseus, assembly GCF_964374135.1. Classification (NCBI taxonomy): domain Eukaryota; kingdom Metazoa; phylum Chordata; class Mammalia; order Artiodactyla; family Delphinidae; genus Grampus; species Grampus griseus. The sequence goes on from NW_028133131.1 coordinate 289,436, forward strand.
CTGTCCCGATAGCGACACAGCATTGCAAGATGCTGACTTTCTCCTCGAGCACAGTGACTTCAGGTACGAGGCCCGCGAAATAGGCAAAGCAGAGTGTTTTCTCACGGCAGCTCTCACAAGGGCGACGACAAATATTTCCTGGGAGCTTAGGACTCACCAGAAATCTGGTCCTGAGGCTGTTTGAGGGCTCTGGAAATGGAGCTCTCCTCCAGGAACGTGCAGCGTGTTGCCCATCACTCGGCACACACAGAGGGGCCTCTGAGGGGCAGAGCAATGGGCCTCGATGTTGCTCAGCCGGACCACGGCGTGCGGGTGTCTGGAGGTCCTCAGTGACCTTGGAGGGAAATGGATGCACACCCGAGGGGCCTAGGAGTCCTCAAATGGGAAATTCCGTTAAAATAAACCCGAACGGTGACTAAGAACTCATGGAAACTGCTGCATGCCGCCCTTTCTGCCCGGCTACGTAGGCATGGTCTAAACTGGAGACAAGTTCTCACGCTGAGTTTCCCTTCCGTTCTAGAGCTTGTCAGGCTAACCACCACCGCGGCCTCGGAAGCACCGGGTTGAGACGGAGCACACTCATATTCTTCCCAGAAGCATTTCGACAGGGTTTCCAGGCCTGTCAACAGCCGGGAACGTCAGGTAGCTTCGAGGCAGCATGAATGCAGCCTTCCAAAGGGCAAAGAAAGGATAGTTCCAGCAGGCTCCCGTTTCCACGCGCACACTCAGCTTGCCTCCCTGTGGTTTCTAACCAGTCCACAGAGACACACGTTACCCTGCGTTTGCTTCCCTGAACCAACTTCTCGAAGTAGGGTGCTCCGCATCAAGTGAACTGCCTCAACCAAGGAATGCCCTGTCTACGCCTCTGGGGCCTGCGGCTATTCAAAAGCCTGCAGGGCCACAGGAAGCACAGGGCTGAAATCGCAGTAAGAACGCAAGCCGACTTTCTCTTGGGGGCAGGGTGACTTCAGGCAGGAGGTCCTAGATGGAATGCGAGCCCGAGGGGTCTCTCAGGGCTGCTCAGGCTAGGGCAAGGCGTAAGACCGCAAAGGCATGTGAGACGTGCCAGAAGTCTGTTCGTGAAAGTGTGGGTTTGGTGGGGAAACGAATCTGCTCCAGAGGAGAGTGCAGGCCGTTTCCCTACACTCGGCGTAGGGAGCGCGGCTCCAAAGGGCTCCGGGCCTGGATGTTGCTTTGCGGACCTAGGGGTGCCGCGGAGTACTCTGTGTTCCAGCCTGGAACAGGGTGCCCCCGCGAGCCTCCCAGGTGTCCAGAAAGCTCTACTGCCGTTAAAGACGCGCAGAGCAGAGGCTACGGCCTCACGGAAACTGCCGCACGGCTCCGCTTCTGCACCTCACGTCAGGGCCTTCCCTCCAGGCCTGTGCTCAATCTGGCTGTCCCGTTAGCGACACAGCATTGCAAGATGCTGACTTTCTCCTCGAGCACAGTGACTTCAGGTACGAGGCCCGCGAAATAGGCAAAGCAGAGTGTTTTCTCACGGCAGCTCTCACAAGGGCGACGACAAATATTTCCTGGGAGCTTCGGACTCACCAGAAATCTGGTCCTGAGGCTGCTTGAGGGCTCTGGAAATGGAGCTCTCCTCCAGGAACGTGCAGCGTGTTGCCCATCACTCGGCACGCACAGAGGGGCCTCTGAGGGGCAGAGCAATGGGCCTCGATGTTGCTCAGCCGGACCACGGCGTGCGGGTGTCTGGAGGTCCTCAGTGACCTTGGAGGGAAATGGATGCACACCCGAGGGGCCTAGGAGTCCTCAAATGGGAAATTCCGTTAAAATAAACCCGAACGGTGACTAAGAACTCATGGAAACTGCTGCATGCCGCCCTTTCTGCCCGGCTACGTAGGCAGGGCCTAAACTGGAGGCAAGTTCTCACGCTGAGTTTCCATTTCGTTCTGGAGCTTGTCAGGCTAACCACCACCGCGGCCTCGGAAGCACCGGGTTGAGACGGAGCACACTCGTTTTCCTTCCCAGAAGCATTTCGACAGGGTTTCCAGGCCTGTCAACAGCCGGGAACGTCAGGTAGCTTCGAGGCAGCATGAATGCAGCCTTCCAAAGGGCAAAGAAAGGATAGTTCCAGCAGGCTCCCGTTTCCACGCGCACACTCAGCTTGCCTCCCTGTAGTTTCTAACCAGTCCAAAGAGACACACGCTACCCTGCGTTTGCTTCCCTGAACCAACTTCTCGAAGTAGGGTGCTCCGCATCAAGTGAACTGCCTCAACCAAGGAATGCCCTGGCTACGCCTGTGGGGCCTGCGGCTATTCAAAAGCCTGCAGGGCCACAGGAAGCACAGGGCTGAAATCGCAGTAAGAACGCAAGCCGACTTTCTCTTGGGGGCAGGGTGACTTCAGGCAGGAGGTCCTAGATGGAATGCGAGCCCGAGGGGTCTCTCAGGGCTGCTCAGGCTAGGGCAAGGCGTAAGACCGCAAAGGCATGTGAGACGTGCCAGAAGTCTGTTCGTGAAAGTGTGGGTTTGGTGGGGAAACGAATCTGCTCCAGAGGAGAGTGCAGGCCGTTTCCCTACACTCGGCGTAGGGAGCGCGGCTCCAAAGGGCTCCGGGCCTGGATGTTGCTTTGCGGACCTAGGGGTGCCGCGGAGTACTCTGTGTTCCAGCCTGGAACAGGGTGCCCCCGCGAGCCTCCCAGGTGTCCAGAAAGCTCTACTGCCGTTAAAGACGCGCAGAGCAGAGGCTACGGCCTCACGGAAACTGCCGCACGGCTCCGCTTCTGCACCTCACGTCAGGGCCTTCCCTCCAGGCCTGTGCTCAATCTGGCTGTCCCGTTAGCGACACAGCATTGCAAGATGCTGACTTTCTCCTCGAGCACAGTGACTTCAGGTACGAGGCCCGCGAAATAGGCAAAGCAGAGTGTTTTCTCACGGCAGCTCTCACAAGGGCGACGACAAATATTTCCTGGGAGCTTCGGACTCACCAGAAATCTGGTCCTGAGGCTGTTTGAGGGCTCTGGAAATGGAGCTCTCCTCCAGGAACGTGCAGCGTGTTGCCCATCACTCGGCACGCACAGAGGGGCCTCTGAGGGGCAGAGCAATGGGCCTCGATGTTGCTCAGCCGGACCACGGCGTGCGGGTGTCTGGAGGTCCTCAGTGACCTTGGAGGGAAATGGATGCACACCCGAGGGGCCTAGGAGTCCTCAAATGGGAAATTCCGTTAAAATAAACCCGAACGGTGACTAAGAACTCATGGAAACTGCTGCATGCCGCCCTTTCTGCCCGGCTACGTAGGCAGGGCCTAAACTGGAGACAAGTTCTCACGCTGAGTTTCCCTTCCGTTCTAGAGCTTGTCAGGCTAACCACCACCGCGGCCTCGGAAGCACCGGGTTGAGACGGAGCACACTCATATTCTTCCCAGAAGCATTTCGACAGGGTTTCCAGGCCTGTCAACAGCCGGGAACGTCAGGTAGCTTCGAGGCAGCATGAATGCAGCCTTCCAAAGGGCAAAGAAAGGATAGTTCCAGCAGGCTCCCGTTTCCACGCGCACACTCAGCTTGCCTCCCTGTGGTTTCTAACCAGTCCACAGAGACACACGTTACCCTGCGTTTGCTTCCCTGAACCAACTTCTCGAAGTAGGGTGCTCCGCATCAAGTGAACTGCCTCAACCAAGGAATGCCCTGGCTACGCCTCTGGGGCCTGCGGCTATTCAAAAACCTGCAGGGCCACAGGAAGCACAGGGCTGAAATCGCAGTAAGAACGCAAGCCGACTTTCTCTTGGGGGCAGGGTGACTTCAGGCAGGAGGTCCTAGATGGAATGCGAGCCCGAGGGGTCTCTCAGGGCTGCTCAGGCTAGGGCAAGGCGTAAGACCGCAAAGGCATGTGAGACGTGCCAGAAGTCTGTTCGTGAAAGTGTGGGTTTGGTGGGGAAACGAATCTTCTCCAGAGGAGAGTGCAGGCCGTTTCCCTACACTCGGCGTAGGGAGCGCGGCTCCAAAGGGCTCCGGGCCTGGATGTTGCTTGGCAGACCTAGGGGTGCCGGGGAGTACTCTGTGTTCCAGCCTGGAACAGGGTGCCCCCGCGAGCCTCCCAGGTGTCCAGAAAGCTCTACTGCCGTTAAAGACGCGCAGAGCAGAGGCTACGGCCTCACGGAAACTGCCGCACGGCTCCGCTTCTGCACCTCACGTCAGGGCCTTCCCTCCAGGCCTGTGCTCAATCTGGCTGTCCCGATAGCGACACAGCATTGCAAGATGCTGACTTTCTCCTCGAGCACAGTGACTTCAGGTACGAGGCCCGCGAAATAGGCAAAGCAGAGTGTTTTCTCACGGCAGCTCTCACAAGGGCGACGACAAATATTTCCTGGGAGCTTAGGACTCACCAGAAATCTGGTCCTGAGGCTGTTTGAGGGCTCTGGAAATGGAGCTCTCCTCCAGGAACGTGCAGCGTGTTGCCCATCACTCGGCACACACAGAGGGGCCTCTGAGGGGCAGAGCAATGGGCCTCGATGTTGCTCAGCCGGACCACGGCGTGCGGGTGTCTGGAGGTCCTCAGTGACCTTGGAGGGAAATGGATGCACACCCGAGGGGCCTAGGAGTCCTCAAATGGGAAATTCCGTTAAAATAAACCCGAACGGTGACTAAGAACTCATGGAAACTGCTGCATGCCGCCCTTTCTGCCCGGCTACGTAGGCATGGTCTAAACTGGAGACAAGTTCTCACGCTGAGTTTCCCTTCCGTTCTAGAGCTTGTCAGGCTAACCACCACCGCGGCCTCGGAAGCACCGGGTTGAGACGGAGCACACTCATATTCTTCCCAGAAGCATTTCGACAGGGTTTCCAGGCCTGTCAACAGCCGGGAACGTCAGGTAGCTTCGAGGCAGCATGAATGCAGCCTTCCAAAGGGCAAAGAAAGGATAGTTCCAGCAGGCTCCCGTTTCCACGCGCACACTCAGCTTGCCTCCCTGTGGTTTCTAACCAGTCCACAGAGACACACGTTACCCTGCGTTTGCTTCCCTGAACCAACTTCTCGAAGTAGGGTGCTCCGCATCAAGTGAACTGCCTCAACCAAGGAATGCCCTGGCTACGCCTCTGGGGCCTGCGGCTATTCAAAAGCCTGCAGGGCCACAGGAAGCACAGGGCTGAAATCGCAGTAAGAACGCAAGCCGACTTTCTCTTGGGGGCAGGGTGACTTCAGGCAGGAGGTCCTAGATGGAATGCGAGCCCGAGGGGTCTCTCAGGGCTGCTCAGGCTAGGGCAAGGCGTAAGACCGCAAAGGCATGTGAGACGTGCCAGAAGTCTGTTCGTGAAAGTGTGGGTTTGGTGGGGAAACGAATCTGCTCCAGAGGAGAGTGCAGGCCGTTTCCCTACACTCGGCGTAGGGAGCGCGGCTCCAAAGGGCTCCGGGCCTGGATGTTGCTTTGCGGACCTAGGGGTGCCGCGGAGTACTCTGTGTTCCAGCCTGGAACAGGGTGCCCCCGCGAGCCTCCCAGGTGTCCAGAAAGCTCTACTGCCGTTAAAGACGCGCAGAGCAGAGGCTACGGCCTCACGGAAACTGCCGCACGGCTCCGCTTCTGCACCTCACGTCAGGGCCTTCCCTCCAGGCCTGTGCTCAATCTGGCTGTCCCGTTAGCGACACAGCATTGCAAGATGCTGACTTTCTCCTCGAGCACAGTGACTTCAGGTACGAGGCCCGCGAAATAGGCAAAGCAGAGTGTTTTCTCACGGCAGCTCTCACAAGGGCGACGACAAATATTTCCTGGGAGCTTCGGACTCACCAGAAATCTGGTCCTGAGGCTGCTTGAGGGCTCTGGAAATGGAGCTCTCCTCCAGGAACGTGCAGCGTGTTGCCCATCACTCGGCACACACAGAGGGGCCTCTGAGGGGCAGAGCAATGGGCCTCGATGTTGCTCAGCCGGACCACGGCGTGCGGGTGTCTGGAGGTCCTCAGTGACCTTGGAGGGAAATGGATGCACACCCGAGGGGCCTAGGAGTCCTCAAATGGGAAATTCCGTTAAAATAAACCCGAACGGTGACTAAGAACTCATGGAAACTGCTGCATGCCGCCCTTTCTGCCCGGCTACGTAGGCAGGGTCTAAACTGGAGACAAGTTCTCACGCTGAGTTTCCCTTCCGTTCTAGAGCTTGTCAGGCTAACCACCACCGCGGCCTCGGAAGCACCGGGTTGAGACGGAGCACACTCATATTCTTCCCAGAAGCATTTCGACAGGGTTTCCAGGCCTGTCAACAGCCGGGAACGTCAGGTAGCTTCGAGGCAGCATGAATGCAGCCTTCCAAAGGGCAAAGAAAGGATAGTTCCAGCAGGCTCCCGTTTCCACGCGCACACTCAGCTTGCCTCCCTGTGGTTTCTAACCAGTCCAAAGAGACACACGTTACCCTGCGTTTGCTTCCCTGAACCAACTTCTCGAAGTAGGGTGCTCCGCATCAAGTGAACTGCCTCAACCAAGGAATGCCCTGGCTACGCCTCTGGGGCCTGCGGCTATTCAAAAACCTGCAGGGCCACAGGAAGCACAGGGCTGAAATCGCAGTAAGAACGCAAGCCGACTTTCTCTTGGGGGCAGGGTGACTTCAGGCAGGAGGTCCTAGATGGAATGCGAGCCCGAGGGGTCTCTCAGGGCTGCTCAGGCTAGGGCAAGGCGTAAGACCGCAAAGGCATGTGAGACGTGCCAGAAGTCTGTTCGTGAAAGTGTGGGTTTGGTGGGGAAACGAATCTGCTCCAGAGGAGAGTGCAGGCCGTTTCCCTACACTCGGCGTAGGGAGCGCGGCTCCAAAGGGCTCCGGGCCTGGATGTTGCTTGGTAGACCTAGGGGTGCCGGGGAGTACTCTGTGTTCCAGCCTGGAACAGGGTGCCCCCGCGAGCCTCCCAGGTGTCCAGAAAGCTCTACTGCCGTTAAAGACGCGCAGAGCAGAGGCTACGGCCTCACGGAAACTGCCGCACGGCTCCGCTTCTGCACCTCACGTCAGGGCCTTCCCTCCAGGCCTGTGCTCAATCTGGCTGTCCCGTTAGCGACACAGCATTGCAAGATGCTGACTTTCTCCTCGAGCACAGTGACTTCAGGTACGAGGCCCGCAAAGTAGGCAAAGCAGAGTGTTTTCTCACGGCAGCTCTCACAAGGGCGACGACAAATATTTCCTGGGAGCTTCGGACTCACCAGAAATCGGATCCTGAGGCTGTTTGAGGGCTCTGGAAATGGAGCTCTCCTTCAGGAACGTGCAGCGTGTTGCCCATCACTCGGCTCGCACAGAGGGGCCTCCGAGGGGCAGAGCAATGGGCCTCGATGTTGCTCAGCCGGACCACGGCGTGCGGGTGTCTGGAGGTCCTCAGTGACCTTGGAGGGAAATGGATGCACACCCGAGGGGCCTAGGAGTCCTCAAATGGGAAATTCCGTTAAAATAAACCCGAACGGTGACTAAGAACTCATGGAAACTGCTGCATGCCGCCCTTTCTGCCCGGCTACGTAGGCAGGGCCTAAACTGGAGGCAAGTTCTCACGCTGAGTTTCCATTTCGTTCTGGAGCTTGTCAGGCTAACCACCACCGCGGCCTCGGAAGCACCGGGTTGAGACGGAGCACACTCGTTTTCCTTCCCAGAAGCATTTCGACAGGGTTTCCAGGCCTGTCAACAGCCGGGAACGTCAGGTAGCTTCGAGGCAGCATGAATGCAGCCTTCCAAAGGGCAAAGAAAGGATAGTTCCAGCAGGCTCCCGTTTCCACGCGCACACTCAGCTTGCCTCTCTGTAGTTTCTAACCAGTTCAAAGAGACACACGTTACCCTGCGTTTGCTTCCCTGAACCAACTTCTCGAAGTAGGGTGCTCCGCATCAAGTGAACTGCCTCAACCAAGGAATGCCCTGGCTACGCCTGTGGGGCCTGCGGCTATTCAAAAGCCTGCAGGGCCACAGGAAGCACAGGGCTGAAATCGCAGTAAGAACGCAAGCCGACTTTCTCTTGGGGGCAGGGTGACTTCAGGCAGGAGGTCCTAGATGGAATGCGAGCCCGAGGGGTCTCTCAGGGCTGCTCAGGCTAGGGCAAGGCGTAAGACCGCAAAGGCATGTGAGACGTGCCAGAAGTCTGTTCGTGAAAGTGTGGGTTTGGTGGGGAAACGAATCTGCTCCAGAGGAGAGTGCAGGCCGTTTCCCTACACTCGGCGTAGGGAGCGCGGCTCCAAAGGGCTCCGGGCCTGGATGTTGCTTTGCGGACCTAGGGGTGCCACGGAGTACTCTGTGTTCCAGCCTGGAACAGGGTGCCCCCGCGAGCCTCCCAGGTGTCCAGAAAGCTCTACTGCCGTTAAAGACGCGCAGAGCAGAGGCTCCGGCCTCACGGAAACTGCCGCACGGCTCCGCTTCTGCACCTCACGTCAGGGCCTTCCCTCCAGGCCTGTGCTCAATCTGGCTGTCCCGTTAGCGACACAGCATTGCAAGATGCTGACTTTCTCCTCGAGCACAGTGAATTCAGGTACGAGGCCCGCGAAGTAGGCAAAGCAGAGTGTTTTCTCACGGCAGCTCTCTCAAGGGCGACGACAAATATTTCCTGGGAGCTTCGGACTCACCAGAAATCGGGTCCTGAGGCTGTTTGAGGGCTCTGGAAATGGAGCTCTCCTCCAGGAACGTGCAGCGTGTTGCCCATCACTCGGCACGCACAGAGGGGCCTCCGAGGGGCAGAGCAATGGGCCTCGATGTTGCTCAGCCGGACCACGGCGTGCGGGTGTCTGGAGGTCCTCAGTGACCTTGGAGGGAAATGGATGCACACCCGAGGGGCCTAGGAGTCCTCAAATGGGAAATTCCGTTAAAATAAACCCGAACGGTGACTAAGAACTCATGGAAACTGCTGCATGCCGCCCTTTCTGCCCGGCTACGTAGGCAGGGCCTAAACTGGAGGCAAGTTCTCACGCTGAGTTTCCCTTCCGTTCTTTAGCTTGTCAGGCTAACCACCACCGCGGCCACGGAAGCACCGGGTAGAGTCGGAACACACTCATTTTCTTCCCAGAAGCATTTCGACAGGGTTTCCAGGCCTGTCAACAGCCGGGAACGTCAGGTAGCTTCGAGGCAGCATGAATGCAGCCTTCCAAAGGGGAAAGAAAGGATAGTTCCAGCAGGCTCCCGTTTCCACGCGCACACTCAGCTTGCCTCCCTGTGGTTTCTAACCAGTCCAAAGAGACACACGTTACCCTGCGTTTGCTTCCCTGAACCAACTTCTCGAAGTAGGGTGCTCCGCATCAAGTGAACTGCCTCAACCAAGGAATGCCCTGGCTACGCCTCTGGGGCCTGCGGCTATTCAAAAGGCTGCAGGGCCACAGGAAGCACAGGGCTGAAATCGCAGTAAGAACGCAAGCCGATTTTCTCTTGGGGGCAGGGTGACTTCAGGCAGGCGGTCCTAGATGGAATGCGAGGCCGAGGGGTCTCTCAGGGCAGCTCAGGGAAGGGCAAGGCGTAAGACCGCAAAGGCATGTGAGACGTGCCAGAAGTCTGTTCGTGAAAGTGTGGGTTTGGTGGGGAAACGAATCTGCTCCAGAGGAGAGTGCAGGCCGTTTCCCTACACTCGGCGTAGGGAGCGCGGCTCCAAAGGGCTCCGGGCCTGGATGTTGCTTGGCAGACCTAGGGGTGCCGGGGAGTACTCTGTGTTCCAGCCTGAAACAGGGTGCCCCCGCGAGCCTCCCAGGTGTCCAGAAAGCTCTACTGCCGTTAAAGACGCGCAGAGCAGAGGCTACGGCCTCACGGAAACTGCCGCACGGCTCTGCTTCTGCACCTCACGTCAGGGCCTTCCCTCCAGGCCTGTGCTCAATCTGGCTGTCCCGTTAGCGACACAGCATTGCAAGATGCTGACTTTCTCCTCGAGCACAGTGACTTCAGGTACGAGGCCCGCGAAGTAGGCAAAGCAGAGTGTTTTCTCACGGCAGCTCTCACAAGGGCGACGACAAATATTTCCTGGGAGCTTCGGACTCACCAGAAATCTGGTCCTGAGGCCGTGTGAGGGCTCTGGAAATGGAGCTCTCCTCCAGGAACGTGCAGCGTGTTGCCCATCATTCGGCACGCACAGAGGGGCCTCCGAGGGGCAGAGCAATGGGCCTCGATGTTGCTAAGCCGGACCACGGCGTGCGGGTGTCTGGAGGTCCTCAGTGACCTTGGAGGGAAATGGATGCACACCCGAGGGGCCTAGGAGTCCTCACATGGGAAATTCCGTTAAAATAAACCCGAACGGTGACTAAGAACTCATGGAAACTGCTGCATGCCGCCCTTTCTGCCCGGCTACGTAGGCAGGGCCTAAACTGGAGGCAAGTTCTCACGCTTAGTTTCCCTTCCGTTCTAGAGCTTGTCAGGCTAACCACCACCGCGGCCACGGAAGCACCGGGTTGAGACGGAGCACACTCATTTTCTTCCCAGAAGCATTTCGACAGGGTTTCCAGGCCTGTCAACAGCCGTGAACGTCAGGTAGCTTCGAGGCAGCATGAATGCAGCCTTCCAAAGGGCAAAGAAAGGATAGTTCCAGCAGGCTCCCGTTTCCACGCGCACACTCAGCTTGCCTCCCTGTGGTTTCTAACCAGTCCAAAGAGACACACGTTACCCTGCGTTTGCTTCCCTGAACCAAGTTCTCGAAGTAGGGTGCTCCGCATCAAGTGAACTGCCTCAACCAAGGAATGCCCTGGCTACGCCTGTGGGGCCTGCGGCTATTCAAAAGCCTGCAGGGCCACAGGAAGCACAGGGCTGAAATCGCAGTAAGAACGCAAGCCGACTTTCTCTTGGGGGCAGGGTGACTTCAGGCAGGAGGTCCTAGATGGAATGCGAGCCCGAGGGGTCTCTCAGGGCTGCTCAGGCTAGGGCAAGGCGTAAGACCGCAAAGGCATGTGAGACGTGCCAGAAGTCTGTTCGTGAAAGTGTGGGTTTGGTGGGGAAACGAATCTGCTCCAGAGGAGAGTGCAGGCCGTTTCCCTACACTCGGCGTAGGGAGCGCGGCTCCAAAGGGCTCCGGGCCTGGATGTTGCTTTGCGGACCTAGGGGTGCCGCGGAGTACTCTGTGTTCCAGCCTGGAACAGGGTGCCCCCGCGAGCCTCCCAGGTGTCCAGAAAGCTCTACTGCCGTTAAAGACGCGCAGAGCAGAGGCTACGGCCTCACGGAAACTGCCGCACGGCTCCGCTTCTGCACCTCACGTCAGGGCCTTCCCTCCAGGCCTGTGCTCAATCTGGCTGTCCCGTTAGCGACACAGCATTGCAAGATGCTGACTTTCTCCTCGAGCACAGTGACTTCAGGTACGAGGCCCGCGAAATAGGCAAAGCAGAGTGTTTTCTCACGGCAGCTCTCACAAGGGCGACGACAAATATTTCCTGGGAGCTTCGGACTCACCAGAAATCTGGTCCTGAGGCTGTTTGAGGGCTCTGGAAATGGAGCTCTCCTCCAGGAACGTGCAGCGTGTTGCCCATCACTCGGCACGCACAGAGGGACCTCCGAGGGGCAGAGCAATGGGCCTCGATGTTGCTCAGCCGGACCACGGCGTGCGGGTGTCTGGAGGTCCTCAGTGACCTTGGAGGGAAATGGATGCACACCCGAGGGGCCTAGGAGTCCTCAAATGGGAAATTCCGTTAAAATAAACCCGAACGGTGACTAAGAACTCATGGAAACTGCTGCATGCCGCCCTTTCTGCCCGGCTACGTAGGCAGGGTCTAAACTGGAGACAAGTTCTCACGCTGAGTTTCCCTTCCGTTCTAGAGCTTGTCAGGCTAACCACCACCGCGGCCTCGGAAGCACCGGGTTGAGACGGAGCACACTCATATTCTTCCCAGAAGCATTTCGACAGGGTTTCCAGGCCTGTCAACAGCCGGGAACGTCAGGTAGCTTCGAGGCAGCATGAATGCAGCCTTCCAAAGGGGAAAGAAAGGATAGTTCCAGCAGGCTCCCGTTTCCACGCGCACACTCAGCTTGCCTCCCTGTGGTTTCTAACCAGTCCAAAGAGACACACGTTACCCTGCGTTTGCTTCCCTGAACCAACTTCTCGAAGTAGGGTGCTCCGCATCAAGTGAACTGCCTCAACCAAGGAATGCCCTGGCTACGCCTCTGGGGCCTGCGGCTATTCAAAAACCTGCAGGGCCACAGGAAGCACAGGGCTGAAATCGCAGTAAGAACGCAAGCCGACTTTCTCTTGGGGGCAGGGTGACTTCAGGCAGGAGGTCCTAGATGGAATGCGAGCCCGAGGGGTCTCTCAGGGCTGCTCAGGCTAGGGCAAGGCGTAAGACCGCAAAGGCATGTGAGACGTGCCAGAAGTCTGTTCGTGAAAGTGTGGGTTTGGTGGGGAAACGAATCTTCTCCAGAGGAGAGTGCAGGCCGTTTCCCTACACTCGGCGTAGGGAGCGCGGCTCCAAAGGGCTCCGGGCCTGGATGTTGCTTGGCAGACCTAGGGGTGCCGGGGAGTACTCTGTGTTCCAGCCTGGAACAGGGTGCCCCCGCGAGCCTCCCAGGTGTCCAGAAAGCTCTACTGCCGTTAAAGACGCGCAGAGCAGAGGCTACGGCCTCACGGAAACTGCCGCACGGCTCCGCTTCTGCACCTCACGTCAGGGCCTTCCCTCCAGGCCTGTGCTCAATCTGGCTGTCCCGATAGCGACACAGCATTGCAAGATGCTGACTTTCTCCTCGAGCACAGTGACTTCAGGTACGAGGCCCGCGAAATAGGCAAAGCAGAGTGTTTTCTCACGGCAGCTCTCACAAGGGCGACGACAAATATTTCCTGGGAGCTTAGGACTCACCAGAAATCTGGTCCTGAGGCTGTTTGAGGGCTCTGGAAATGGAGCTCTCCTCCAGGAACGTGCAGCGTGTTGCCCATCACTCGGCACACACACAGGGGCCTCTGAGGGGCAGAGCAATGGGCCTCGATGTTGCTCAGCCGGACCACGGCGTGCGGGTGTCTGGAGGTCCTCAGTGACCTTGGAGGGAAATGGATGCACACCCGAGGGGCCTAGGAGTCCTCAAATGGGAAATTCCGTTAAAATAAACCCGAACGGTGACTAAGAACTCATGGAAACTGCTGCATGCCGCCCTTTCTGCCCGGCTACGTAGGCATGGTCTAAACTGGAGACAAGTTCTCACGCTGAGTTTCCCTTCCGTTCTAGAGCTTGTCAGGCTAACCACCACCGCGGCCTCGGAAGCACCGGGTTGAGACGGAGCACACTCATATTCTTCCCAGAAGCATTTCGACAGGGTTTCCAGGCCTGTCAACAGCCGGGAACGTCAGGTAGCTTCGAGGCAGCATGAATGCAGCCTTCCAAAGGGCAAAGAAAGGATAGTTCCAGCAGGCTCCCGTTTCCACGCGCACACTCAGCTTGCCTCCCTGTGGTTTCTAACCAGTCCACAGAGACACACGTTACCCTGCGTTTGCTTCCCTGAACCAACTTCTCGAAGTAGGGTGCTCCGCATCAAGTGAACTGCCTCAACCAAGGAATGCCCTGTCTACGCCTCTGGGGCCTGCGGCTATTCAAAAGCCTGCAGGGCCACAGGAAGCACAGGGCTGAAATCGCAGTAAGAACGCAAGCCGACTTTCTCTTGGGGGCAGGGTGACTTCAGGCAGGAGGTCCTAGATGGAATGCGAGCCCGAGGGGTCTCTCAGGGCTGCTCAGGCTAGGGCAAGGCGTAAGACCGCAAAGGCATGTGAGACGTGCCAGAAGTCTGTTCGTGAAAGTGTGGGTTTGGTGGGGAAACGAATCTGCTCCAGAGGAGAGTGCAGGCCGTTTCCCTACACTCGGCGTAGGGAGCGCGGCTCCAAAGGGCTCCGGGCCTGGATGTTGCTTTGCGGACCTAGGGGTGCCGCGGAGTACTCTGTGTTCCAGCCTGGAACAGGGTGCCCCCGCGAGCCTCCCAGGTGTCCAGAAAGCTCTACTGCCGTTAAAGACGCGCAGAGCAGAGGCTACGGCCTCACGGAAACTGCCGCACGGCTCCGCTTCTGCACCTCACGTCAGGGCCTTCCCTCCAGGCCTGTGCTCAATCTGGCTGTCCCGTTAGCGACACAGCATTGCAAGATGCTGACTTTCTCCTCGAGCACAGTGACTTCAGGTACGAGGCCCGCGAAATAGGCAAAGCAGAGTGTTTTCTCACGGCAGCTCTCACAAGGGCGACGACAAATATTTCCTGGGAGCTTCGGACTCACCAGAAATCTGGTCCTGAGGCTGCTTGAGGGCTCTGGAAATGGAGCTCTCCTCCAGGAACGTGCAGCGTGTTGCCCATCACTCGGCACGCACAGAGGGGCCTCTGAGGGGCAGAGCAATGGGCCTCGATGTTGCTCAGCCGGACCACGGCGTGCGGGTGTCTGGAGGTCCTCAGTGACCTTGGAGGGAAATGGATGCACACCCGAGGGGCCTAGGAGTCCTCAAATGGGAAATTCCGTTAAAATAAACCCGAACGGTGACTAAGAACTCATGGAAACTGCTGCATGCCGCCCTTTCTGCCCGGCTACGTAGGCAGGGCCTAAACTGGAGGCAAGTTCTCACGCTGAGTTTCCATTTCGTTCTGGAGCTTGTCAGGCTAACCACCACCGCGGCCTCGGAAGCACCGGGTTGAGACGGAGCACACTCGTTTTCCTTCCCAGAAGCATTTCGACAGGGTTTCCAGGCCTGTCAACAGCCGGGAACGTCAGGTAGCTTCGAGGCAGCATGAATGCAGCCTTCCAAAGGGCAAAGAAAGGATAGTTCCAGCAGGCTCCCGTTTCCACGCGCACACTCAGCTTGCCTCCCTGTAGTTTCTAACCAGTCCAAAGAGACACACGCTACCCTGCGTTTGCTTCCCTGAACCAACTTCTCGAAGTAGGGTGCTCCGCATCAAGTGAACTGCCTCAACCAAGGAATGCCCTGGCTACGCCTGTGGGGCCTGCGGCTATTCAAAAGCCTGCAGGGCCACAGGAAGCACAGGGCTGAAATCGCAGTAAGAACGCAAGCCGACTTTCTCTTGGGGGCAGGGTGACTTCAGGCAGGAGGTCCTAGATGGAATGCGAGCCCGAGGGGTCTCTCAGGGCTGCTCAGGCTAGGGCAAGGCGTAAGACCGCAAAGGCATGTGAGACGTGCCAGAAGTCTGTTCGTGAAAGTGTGGGTTTGGTGGGGAAACGAATCTGCTCCAGAGGAGAGTGCAGGCCGTTTCCCTACACTCGGCGTAGGGAGCGCGGCTCCAAAGGGCTCCGGGCCTGGATGTTGCTTTGCGGACCTAGGGGTGCCGCGGAGTACTCTGTGTTCCAGCCTGGAACAGGGTGCCCCCGCGAGCCTCCCAGGTGTCCAGAAAGCTCTACTGCCGTTAAAGACGCGCAGAGCAGAGGCTACGGCCTCACGGAAACTGCCGCACGGCTCCGCTTCTGCACCTCACGTCAGGGCCTTCCCTCCAGGCCTGTGCTCAATCTGGCTGTCCCGTTAGCGACACAGCATTGCAAGATGCTGACTTTCTCCTCGAGCACAGTGACTTCAGGTACGAGGCCCGCGAAATAGGCAAAGCAGAGTGTTTTCTCACGGCAGCTCTCACAAGGGCGACGACAAATATTTCCTGGGAGCTTCGGACTCACCAGAAATCTGGTCCTGAGGCTGTTTGAGGGCTCTGGAAATGGAGCTCTCCTCCAGGAACGTGCAGCGTGTTGCCCATCACTCGGCACGCACAGAGGGGCCTCTGAGGAGCAGAGCAATGGGCCTCGATGTTGCTCAGCCGGACCACGGCGTGCGGGTGTCTGGAGGTCCTCAGTGACCTTGGAGGGAAATGGATGCACACCCGAGGGGCCTAGGAGTCCTCAAATGGGAAATTCCGTTAAAATAAACCCGAACGGTGACTAAGAACTCATGGAAACTGCTGCATGCCGCCCTTTCTGCCCGGCTACGTAGGCAGGGCCTAAACTGGAGACAAGTTCTCACGCTGAGTTTCCCTTCCGTTCTAGAGCTTGTCAGGCTAACCACCACCGCGGCCTCGGAAGCACCGGGTTGAGACGGAGCACACTCATATTCTTCCCAGAAGCATTTCGACAGGGTTTCCAGGCCTGTCAACAGCCGGGAACGTCAGGTAGCTTCGAGGCAGCATGAATGCAGCCTTCCAAAGGGCAAAGAAAGGATAGTTCCAGCAGGCTCCCGTTTCCACGCGCACACTCAGCTTGCCTCCCTGTGGTTTCTAACCAGTCCACAGAGACACACGTTACCCTGCGTTTGCTTCCCTGAACCAACTTCTCGAAGTAGGGTGCTCCGCATCAAGTGAACTGCCTCAACCAAGGAATGCCCTGGCTACGCCTCTGGGGCCTGCGGCTATTCAAAAACCTGCAGGGCCACAGGAAGCACAGGGCTGAAATCGCAGTAAGAACGCAAGCCGACTTTCTCTTGGGGGCAGGGTGACTTCAGGCAGGAGGTCCTAGATGGAATGCGAGCCCGAGGGGTCTCTCAGGGCTGCTCAGGCTAGGGCAAGGCGTAAGACCGCAAAGGCATGTGAGACGTGCCAGAAGTCTGTTCGTGAAAGTGTGGGTTTGGTGGGGAAACGAATCTTCTCCAGAGGAGAGTGCAGGCCGTTTCCCTACACTCGGCGTAGGGAGCGCGGCTCCAAAGGGCTCCGGGCCTGGATGTTGCTTGGCAGACCTAGGGGTGCCGGGGAGTACTCTGTGTTCCAGCCTGGAACAGGGTGCCCCCGCGAGCCTCCCAGGTGTCCAGAAAGCTCTACTGCCGTTAAAGACGCGCAGAGCAGAGGCTACGGCCTCACGGAAACTGCCGCACGGCTCCGCTTCTGCACCTCACGTCAGGGCCTTCCCTCCAGGCCTGTGCTCAATCTGGCTGTCCCGATAGCGACACAGCATTGCAAGATGCTGACTTTCTCCTCGAGCACAGTGACTTCAGGTACGAGGCCCGCGAAATAGGCAAAGCAGAGTGTTTTCTCACGGCAGCTCTCACAAGGGCGACGACAAATATTTCCTGGGAGCTTAGGACTCACCAGAAATCTGGTCCTGAGGCTGTTTGAGGGCTCTGGAAATGGAGCTCTCCTCCAGGAACGTGCAGCGTGTTGCCCATCACTCGGCACACACAGAGGGGCCTCTGAGGGGCAGAGCAATGGGCCTCGATGTTGCTCAGCCGGACCACGGCGTGCGGGTGTCTGGAGGTCCTCAGTGACCTTGGAGGGAAATGGATGCACACCCGAGGGGCCTAGGAGTCCTCAAATGGGAAATTCCGTTAAAATAAACCCGAACGGTGACTAAGAACTCATGGAAACTGCTGCATGCCGCCCTTTCTGCCCGGCTACGTAGGCATGGTCTAAACTGGAGACAAGTTCTCACGCTGAGTTTCCCTTCCGTTCTAGAGCTTGTCAGGCTAACCACCACCGCGGCCTCGGAAGCACCGGGTTGAGACGGAGCACACTCATATTCTTCCCAGAAGCATTTCGACAGGGTTTCCAGGCCTGTCAACAGCCGGGAACGTCAGGTAGCTTCGAGGCAGCATGAATGCAGCCTTCCAAAGGGCAAAGAAAGGATAGTTCCAGCAGGCTCCCGTTTCCACGCGCACACTCAGCTTGCCTCCCTGTGGTTTCTAACCAGTCCACAGAGACACACGTTACCCTGCGTTTGCTTCCCTGAACCAACTTCTCGAAGTAGGGTGCTCCGCATCAAGTGAACTGCCTCAACCAAGGAATGCCCTGGCTACGCCTCTGGGGCCTGCGGCTATTCAAAAGCCTGCAGGGCCACAGGAAGCACAGGGCTGAAATCGCAGTAAGAACGCAAGCCGACTTTCTCTTGGGGGCAGGGTGACTTCAGGCAGGAGGTCCTAGATGGAATGCGAGCCCGAGGGGTCTCTCAGGGCTGCTCAGGCTAGGGCAAGGCGTAAGACCGCAAAGGCATGTGAGACGTGCCAGAAGTCTGTTCGTGAAAGTGTGGGTTTGGTGGGGAAACGAATCTGCTCCAGAGGAGAGTGCAGGCCGTTTCCCTACACTCGGCGTAGGGAGCGCGGCTCCAAAGGGCTCCGGGCCTGGATGTTGCTTTGCGGACCTAGGGGTGCCGCGGAGTACTCTGTGTTCCAGCCTGGAACAGGGTGCCCCCGCGAGCCTCCCAGGTGTCCAGAAAGCTCTACTGCCGTTAAAGACGCGCAGAGCAGAGGCTACGGCCTCACGGAAACTGCCGCACGGCTCCGCTTCTGCACCTCACGTCAGGGCCTTCCCTCCAGGCCTGTGCTCAATCTGGCTGTCCCGTTAGCGACACAGCATTGCAAGATGCTGACTTTCTCCTCGAGCACAGTGACTTCAGGTACGAGGCCCGCGAAATAGGCAAAGCAGAGTGTTTTCTCACGGCAGCTCTCACAAGGGCGACGACAAATATTTCCTGGGAGCTTCGGACTCACCAGAAATCTGGTCCTGAGGCTGCTTGAGGGCTCTGGAAATGGAGCTCTCCTCCAGGAACGTGCAGCGTGTTGCCCATCACTCGGCACACACAGAGGGGCCTCTGAGGGGCAGAGCAATGGGCCTCGATGTTGCTCAGCCGGACCACGGCGTGCGGGTGTCTGGAGGTCCTCAGTGACCTTGGAGGGAAATGGATGCACACCCGAGGGGCCTAGGAGTCCTCAAATGGGAAATTCCGTTAAAATAAACCCGAACGGTGACTAAGAACTCATGGAAACTGCTGCATGCCGCCCTTTCTGCCCGGCTACGTAGGCAGGGTCTAAACTGGAGACAAGTTCTCACGCTGAGTTTCCCTTCCGTTCTAGAGCTTGTCAGGCTAACCACCACCGCGGCCTCGGAAGCACCGGGTTGAGACGGAGCACACTCATATTCTTCCCAGAAGCATTTCGACAGGGTTTCCAGGCCTGTCAACAGCCGGGAACGTCAGGTAGCTTCGAGGCAGCATGAATGCAGCCTTCCAAAGGGCAAAGAAAGGATAGTTCCAGCAGGCTCCCGTTTCCACGCGCACACTCAGCTTGCCTCCCTGTGGTTTCTAACCAGTCCAAAGAGACACACGTTACCCTGCGTTTGCTTCCCTGAACCAACTTCTCGAAGTAGGGTGCTCCGCATCAAGTGAACTGCCTCAACCAAGGAATGCCCTGGCTACGCCTCTGGGGCCTGCGGCTATTCAAAAACCTGCAGGGCCACAGGAAGCACAGGGCTGAAATCGCAGTAAGAACGCAAGCCGACTTTCTCTTGGGGGCAGGGTGACTTCAGGCAGGAGGTCCTAGATGGAATGCGAGCCCGAGGGGTCTCTCAGGGCTGCTCAGGCTAGGGCAAGGCGTAAGACCGCAAAGGCATGTGAGACGTGCCAGAAGTCTGTTCGTGAAAGTGTGGGTTTGGTGGGGAAACGAATCTGCTCCAGAGGAGAGTGCAGGCCGTTTCCCTACACTCGGCGTAGGGAGCGCGGCTCCAAAGGGCTCCGGGCCTGGATGTTGCTTGGTAGACCTAGGGGTGCCGGGGAGTACTCTGTGTTCCAGCCTGGAACAGGGTGCCCCCGCGAGCCTCCCAGGTGTCCAGAAAGCTCTACTGCCGTTAAAGACGCGCAGAGCAGAGGCTACGGCCTCACGGAAACTGCCGCACGGCTCCGCTTCTGCACCTCACGTCAGGGCCTTCCCTCCAGGCCTGTGCTCAATCTGGCTGTCCCGTTAGCGACACAGCATTGCAAGATGCTGACTTTCTCCTCGAGCACAGTGACTTCAGGTACGAGGCCCGCAAAGTAGGCAAAGCAGAGTGTTTTCTCACGGCAGCTCTCACAAGGGCGACGACAAATATTTCCTGGGAGCTTCGGACTCACCAGAAATCGGATCCTGAGGCTGTTTGAGGGCTCTGGAAATGGAGCTCTCCTTCAGGAACGTGCAGCGTGTTGCCCATCACTCGGCTCGCACAGAGGGGCCTCCGAGGGGCAGAGCAATGGGCCTCGATGTTGCTCAGCCGGACCACGGCGTGCGGGTGTCTGGAGGTCCTCAGTGACCTTGGAGGGAAATGGATGCACACCCGAGGGGCCTAGGAGTCCTCAAATGGGAAATTCCGTTAAAATAAACCCGAACGGTGACTAAGAACTCATGGAAACTGCTGCATGCCGCCCTTTCTGCCCGGCTACGTCGGCAGGGCCTAAACTGGAGGCAAGTTCTCACGCTGAGTTTCCATTTCGTTCTGGAGCTTGTCAGGCTAACCACCACCGCGGCCTCGGAAGCACCGGGTTGAGACGGAGCACACTCGTTTTCCTTCCCAGAAGCATTTCGACAGGGTTTCCAGGCCTGTCAACAGCCGGGAACGTCAGGTAGCTTCGAGGCAGCATGAATGCAGCCTTCCAAAGGGCAAAGAAAGGATAGTTCCAGCAGGCTCCCGTTTCCACGCGCACACTCAGCTTGCCTCTCTGTAGTTTCTAACCAGTTCAAAGAGACACACGTTACCCTGCGTTTGCTTCCCTGAACCAACTTCTCGAAGTAGGGTGCTCCGCATCAAGTGAACTGCCTCAACCAAGGAATGCCCTGGCTACGCCTCTGGGGCCTGCGGCTATTCAAAAGCCTGCAGGGCCACAGGAAGCACAGGGCTGAAATCGCAGTAAGAACGCAAGCCGACTTTCTCTTGGGGGCAGGGTGACTTCAGGCAGGAGGTCCTAGATGGAATGCGAGCCCGAGGGGTCTCTCAGGGCTGCTCAGGCTAGGGCAAGGCGTAAGACCGCAAAGGCATGTGAGACGTGCCAGAAGTCTGTTCGTGAAAGTGTGGGTTTGGTGGGGAAACGAATCTGCTCCAGAGGAGAGTGCAGGCCGTTTCCCTACACTCGGCGTAGGGAGCGCGGCTCCAAAGGGCTCCGGGCCTGGATGTTGCTTTGCGGACCTAGGGGTGCCACGGAGTACTCTGTGTTCCAGCCTGGAACAGGGTGCCCCCGCGAGCCTCCCAGGTGTCCAGAAAGCTCTACTGCCGTTAAAGACGCGCAGAGCAGAGGCTCCGGCCTCACGGAAACTGCCGCACGGCTCCGCTTCTGCACCTCACGTCAGGGCCTTCCCTCCAGGCCTGTGCTCAATCTGGCTGTCCCGTTAGCGACACAGCATTGCAAGATGCTGACTTTCTCCTCGAGCACAGTGAATTCAGGTACGAGGCCCGCGAAGTAGGCAAAGCAGAGTGTTTTCTCACGGCAGCTCTCTCAAGGGCGACGACAAATATTTCCTGGGAGCTTCGGACTCACCAGAAATCGGGTCCTGAGGCTGTTTGAGGGCTCTGGAAATGGAGCTCTCCTCCAGGAACGTGCAGCGTGTTGCCCATCACTCGGCACGCACAGAGGGGCCTCCGAGGGGCAGAGCAATGGGCCTCGATGTTGCTCAGCCGGACCACGGCGTGCGGGTGTCTGGAGGTCCTCAGTGACCTTGGAGGGAAATGGATGCACACCCGAGGGGCCTAGGAGTCCTCACATGGGAAATTCCGTTAAAATAAACCCGAACGGTGACTAAGAACTCATGGAAACTGCTGCATGCCGCCCTTTCTGCCCGGCTACGTAGGCAGGGCCTAAACTGGAGGCAAGTTCTCACGCTTAGTTTCCCTTCCGTTCTAGAGCTTGTCAGGCTAACCACCACCGCGGCCACGGAAGCACCGGGTTGAGACGGAGCACACTCATTTTCTTCCCAGAAGCATTTCGACAGGGTTTCCAGGCCTGTCAACAGCCGTGAACGTCAGGTAGCTTCGAGGCAGCATGAATGCAGCCTTCCAAAGGGCAAAGAAAGGATAGTTCCAGCAGGCTCCCGTTTCCACGCGCACACTCAGCTTGCCTCCCTGTGGTTTCTAACCAGTCCAAAGAGACACACGTTACCCTGCGTTTGCTTCCCTGAACCAAGTTCTCGAAGTAGGGTGCTCCGCATCAAGTGAACTGCCTCAACCAAGGAATGCCCTGGCTACGCCTGTGGGGCCTGCGGCTATTCAAAAGCCTGCAGGGCCACAGGAAGCACAGGGCTGAAATCGCAGTAAGAACGCAAGCCGATTTTCTCTTGGGGGCAGTGTGACTTCAGGCAGGAGGTCCTAGATGGAATGCGAGGCCGAGGGGTCTCTCAGGGCAGCTCAGGCTAGGGCAAGGGGTAAGACCGCAAAGGCATGTGAGACGTGCCAGAAGTCTGTTCGTGAAAGTGTGGGTTTGGTGGGGAAACGAATCTGCTCGAGAGGAGAGTGCAGGCCGTTTCCCTACACTCGGCGTAGGGAGCGCGGCTCCAAAGGGCTCCGGGCCTGGATGTTGCTTGGCAGACCTAGGGGTGCCGGGGAGTACTCTGTGTTCCAGCCTGGAACAGGGTGCCCCCGCGAGCCTCCCAGGTGTCCAGAAAGCTCTACTGCCGTTAAAGACGCGCAGAGCAGAGGCTACGGCCTCACGGAAACTGCCGCACGGCTCCGCTTCTGCACCTCACGTCAGGGCCTTCCCTCCAGGCCTGTGCTCAATCTGGCTGTCCCGTTAGCGACACAGCATTGCAAGATGCTGACTTTCTCCTCGAGCACAGTGACTTCAGGTACGAGGCCCGCGAAGTAGGCAAAGCAGAGTGTTTTCTCACGGCAGCTCTCTCAAGGGCGACGACAAATATTTCCTGGGAGCTTCGGACTCACCAGAAATCGGGTCCTGAGGCTGTTTGAGGGCTCTGGAAATGGAGCTCTCCTCCAGGAACGTGCAGCGTGTTGCCCATCACTCGGCACGCACAGAGGGGCCTCCGAGGGGCAGAGCAATGGGCCTCGATGTTGCTCAGCCGGACCACGGCGTGCGGGTGTCTGGAGGTCCTCAGTGACCTTGGAGGGAAATGGATGCACACCCGAGGGGCCTAGGAGTCCTCAAATGGGAAATTCCGTTAAAATAAACCCGAACGGTGACTAAGAACTCATGGAAACTGCTGCATGCCGCCCTTTCTGCCCGGCTACGTAGGCAGGGCCTAAACTGGAGGCAAGTTCTCACGCTGAGTTTCCCTTCCGTTCTAGAGCTTGTCAGGCTAACCACCACCGCGGCCACGGAAGCACCGGGTAGAGTCGGAGCACACTCATTTTCTTCCCAGAAGCATTTCGACAGGGTTTCCAGGCCTGTCAACAGCCGGGAACGTCAGGTAGCTTCGAGGCAGCATGAATGCAGCCTTCCAAAGGGCAAAGAAAGGATAGTTCCAGCAGGCTCCCGTTTCCACGCGCACACTCAGCTTGCCTCCCTGTGGTTTCTAACCAGTCCAAAGAGACACACGTTACCCTGCGTTTGCTTCCCTGAACCAACTTCTCGAAGTAGGGTGCTCCGCATCAAGTGAACTGCCTCAACCAAGGAATGCCCTGGCTACGCCTCTGGGGCCTGCGGCTATTCAAAAGGCTGCAGGGCCACAGGAAGCACAGGGCTGAAATCGCAGTAAGAACGCAAGCCGACTTTCTCTTGGGGGCAGGGTGACTTCAGGCAGGAGGTCCTAGATGGAATGCGAGCCCGAGGGGTCTCTCAGGGCTGCTCAGGCTAGGGCAAGGCGTAAGACCGCAAAGGCATGTGAGAGGTGCCAGAAGTCTGTTCGTGAAAGTGTGGGTTTGGTGGGGAAACGAATCTGCTCCAGAGGAGAGTGCAGGCCGTTTCCCTACACTCGGCGTAGGGAGCGCGGCTCCAAAGGGCTCCGGGCCTGGATGTTGCTTTGCGGACCTAGGGGTGCCGCGGAGTACTCTGTGTTCCAGCCTGGAACAGGGTGCCCCCGCGAGCCTCCCAGGTGTCCAGAAAGCTCTACTGCCGTTAAAGACGCGCAGAGCAGAGGCTACGGCCTCACGGAAACTGCCGCACGGCTCCGCTTCTGCACCTCACGTCAGGGCCTTCCCTCCAGGCCTGTGCTCAATCTGGCTGTCCCGTTAGCGACACAGCATTGCAAGATGCTGACTTTCTCCTCGAGCACAGTGACTTCAGGTACGAGGCCCGCAAAGTAGGCAAAGCAGAGTGTTTTCTCACGGCAGCTCTCACAAGGGCGACGACAAATATTTCCTGGGAGCTTCGGACTCACCAGAAATCGGATCCTGAGGCTGTTTGAGGGCTCTGGAAATGGAGCTCTCCTCCAGGAACGTGCAGCGTGTTGCCCATCACTCGGCACGCACAGAGGGGCCTCCGAGGGGCAGAGCAATGGGCCTCGATGTTGCTTAGCCGGACCACGGCGTGCGGGTGTCTGGAGGTCCTCAGTGACCTTGGAGGGAAATGGATGCACACCCGAGGGGCCTAGGAGTCCTCAAATGGGAAATTCCGTTAAAATAAACCCGAACGGTGACTAAAAACTCATGGAAACTGCTGCATGCCGCCCTTTCTGCCCGGCTACGTAGGCAGGGCCTAAACTGGAGGCAAGTTCTCACGCTGAGTTTCCATTTCGTTCTGGAGCTTGTCAGGCTAACCACCACCGCGGCCTCGGAAGCACCGGGTTGAGACGGAGCACACTCGTTTTCCTTCCCAGAAGCATTTCGACAGGGTTTCCAGGCCTGTCAACAGCCGGGAACGTCAGGTAGCTTCGAGGCAGCATGAATGCAGCCTTCCAAAGGGCAAAGAAAGGATAGTTCCAGCAGGCTCCCGTTTCCACGCGCACACTCAGCTTGCCTCCCTGTAGTTTCTAACCAGTCCAAAGAGACACACGCTACCCTGCGTTTGCTTCCCTGAACCAACTTCTCGAAGTAGGGTGCTCCGCATCAAGTGAACTGCCTCAACCAAGGAATGCCCTGGCTACGCCTGTGGGGCCTGCGGCTATTCAAAAGCCTGCAGGGCCACAGGAAGCACAGGGCTGAAATCGCAGTAAGAACGCAAGCCGACTTTCTCTTGGGGGCAGGGTGACTTCAGGCAGGAGGTCCTAGATGGAATGCGAGCCCGAGGGGTCTCTCAGGGCAGCTCAGGCTAGGGCAAGGCGTAAGACCGCAAAGGCATGTGAGACGTGCCAGAAGTCTGTTCGTGAAAGTGTGGGTTTGGTGGGGAAACGAATCTGCTCCAGAGGAGAGTGCAGGCCGTTTCCCTACACTCAGCGTAGGGAGCGCGGCTCCAAAGGGCTCCGGGCCTGGATGTTGCTTGGCAGACCTAGGGGTGCCGGGGAGTACTCTGTGTTCCAGCCTGGAACAGGGTGCCCCCGCGAGCCTCCCAGGTGTCCAGAAAGCTCGACTGCCGTTAAAGACGCGCAGAGCAGAGGCTACGGCCTCACGGAAACTGCCGCACGGCTCCGCTTCTGCACCTCACGTCAGGGCCTTCCCTCCAGGCCTGTGCTCAATCTGGCTGTCCCGTTAGCGACACAGCATTGCAAGATGCTGACTTTCTCCTCGAGCACAGTGACTTCAGGTTCGAGGCCCGCGAAATAGGCAAAGCAGAGTGTTTTCTCACGGCAGCTCTCACAAGGGCGACGACAAATATTTCCTGGGAGCTTCGGACTCACCAGAAATCTGGTCCTGAGGCTGTTTGAGGGCTCTGGAAATGGAGCTCTCCTCCAGGAACGTGCAGCGTGTTGCCCATCACTCGGCACGCACAGAGGGGCCTCTGAGGGGCAGAGCAATGGGCCTCGATGTTGCTCAGCCGGACCACGGCGTGCGGGTGTCTGGAGGTCCTCAGTGACCTTGGAGGGAAATGGATGCACACCCGAGGGGCCTAGGAGTCCTCAAATGGGAAATTCCGTTAAAATAAACCCGAACGGTGACTAAGAACTCATGGAAACTGCTGCATGCCGCCCTTTCTGCCCGGCTACGTAGGCAGGGCCTAAACTGGAGACAAGTTCTCACGCTGAGTTTCCCTTCCGTTCTAGAGCTTGTCAGGCTAACCACCACCGCGGCCTCGGAAGCACCGGGTTGAGACGGAGCACACTCATATTCTTCCCAGAAGCATTTCGACAGGGTTTCCAGGCCTGTCAACAGCCGGGAACGTCAGGTAGCTTCGAGGCAGCATGAATGCAGCCTTCCAAAGGGCAAAGAAAGGATAGTTCCAGCAGGCTCCCGTTTCCACGCGCACACTCAGCTTGCCTCCCTGTGGTTTCTAACCAGTCCAAAGAGACACACGTTACCCTGCGTTTGCTTCCCTGAACCAACTTCTCGAAGTAGGGTGCTCCGCATCAAGTGAACTGCCTCAACCAAGGAATGCCCTGGCTACGCCTCTGGGGCCTGCGGCTATTCAAAAACCTGCAGGGTCACAGGAAGCACAGGGCTGAAATCGCAGTAAGAACGCAAGCCGACTTTCTCTTGGGGGCAGGGTGACTTCAGGCAGGAGGTCCTAGATGGAATGCGAGCCCGAGGGGTCTCTCAGGGCTGCTCAGGCTAGGGCAAGGCGTAAGACCGCAAAGGCATGTGAGACGTGCCAGAAGTCTGTTCGTGAAAGTGTGGGTTTGGTGGGGAAACGAATCTGCTCCAGAGGAGAGTGCAGGCCGTTTCCCTACACTCGGCGTAGGGAGCGCGGCTCCAAAGGGCTCCGGGCCTGGATGTTGCTTTGCGGACCTAGGGGTGCCGCGGAGTACTCTGTGTTCCATCCTGGAACAGGGTGCCCCCGCGAGCCTCCCAGGTGTCCAGAAAGCTCTACTGCCGTTAAAGACGCGCAGAGCAGAGGCTACGGCCTCACGGAAACTGCCGCACGGCTCCGCTTCTGCACCTCACGTCAGGGCCTTCCCTCCAGGCCTGTGCTCAATCTGGCTGTCCCGTTAGCGACACAGCATTGCAAGATGCTGACTTTCTCCTCGAGCACAGTGACTTCAGGTACGAGGCCCGCGAAATAGGCAAAGCAGAGTGTTTTCTCACGGCAGCTCTCACAAGGGCGACGACAAATATTTCCTGGGAGCTTCGGACTCACCAGAAATCTGGTCCTGAGGCTGTTTGAGGGCTCTGGAAATGGAGCTCTCCTCCAGGAACGTGCAGCGTGTTGCCCATCACTCGGCACGCACAGAGGGACCTCTGAGGGGCAGAGCAATGGGCCTCGATGTTGCTCAGCCGGACCACGGCGTGCGGGTGTCTGGAGGTCCTCAGTGACCTTGGAGGGAAATGGATGCACACCCGAGGGGCCTAGGAGTCCTCAAATGGGAAATTCCGTTAAAATAAACCCGAACGGTGACTAAGAACTCATGGAAACTGCTGCATGCCGCCCTTTCTGCCCGGCTACGTAGGCAGGGCCTAAACTGGAGGCAAGTTCTCACGCTTAGTTTCCCTTCCGTTCTAGAGCTTGTCAGGCTAACCACCACCGCGGCCACGGAAGCACCGGGTTGAGACGGAGCACACTCATTTTCTTCCCAGAAGCATTTCGACAGGGTTTCCAGGCCTGTCAACAGCCGTGAACGTCAGGTAGCTTCGAGGCAGCATGAATGCAGCCTTCCAAAGGGCAAAGAAAGGATAGTTCCAGCAGGCTCCCGTTTCCACGCGCACACTCAGCTTGCCTCCCTGTGGTTTCTAACCAGTCCAAAGAGACACACGTTACCCTGCGTTTGCTTCCCTGAACCAAGTTCTCGAAGTAGGGTGCTCCGCATCAAGTGAACTGCCTCAACCAAGGAATGCCCTGGCTACGCCTGTGGGGCCTGCGGCTATTCAAAAGCCTGCAGGGCCACAGGAAGCACAGGGCTGAAATCGCAGTAAGAACGCAAGCCGATTTTCTCTTGGGGGCAGTGTGACTTCAGGCAGGAGGTCCTAGATGGAATGCGAGGCCGAGGGGTCTCTCAGGGCAGCTCAGGCTAGGGCAAGGGGTAAGACCGCAAAGGCATGTGAGACGTGCCAGAAGTCTGTTCGTGAAAGTGTGGGTTTGGTGGGGAAACGAATCTGCTCGAGAGGAGAGTGCAGGCCGTTTCCCTACACTCGGCGTAGGGAGCGCGGCTCCAAAGGGCTCCGGGCCTGGATGTTGCTTGGCAGACCTAGGGGTGCCGGGGAGTACTCTGTGTTCCAGCCTGGAACAGGGTGCCCCCGCGAGCCTCCCAGGTGTCCAGAAAGCTCTACTGCCGTTAAAGACGCGCAGAGCAGAGGCTACGGCCTCACGGAAACTGCCGCACGGCTCCGCTTCTGCACCTCACGTCAGGGCCTTCCCTCCAGGCCTGTGCTCAATCTGGCTGTCCCGTTAGCGACACAGCATTGCAAGATGCTGACTTTCTCCTCGAGCACAGTGACTTCAGGTACGAGGCCCGCGAAGTAGGCAAAGCAGAGTGTTTTCTCACGGCAGCTCTCTCAAGGGCGACGACAAATATTTCCTGGGAGCTTCGGACTCACCAGAAATCGGGTCCTGAGGCTGTTTGAGGGCTCTGGAAATGGAGCTCTCCTCCAGGAACGTGCAGCGTGTTGCCCATCACTCGGCACGCACAGAGGGGCCTCCGAGGGGCAGAGCAATGGGCCTCGATGTTGCTCAGCCGGACCACGGCGTGCGGGTGTCTGGAGGTCCTCAGTGACCTTGGAGGGAAATGGATGCACACCCGAGGGGCCTAGGAGTCCTCAAATGGGAAATTCCGTTAAAATAAACCCGAACGGTGACTAAGAACTCATGGAAACTGCTGCATGCCGCCCTTTCTGCCCGGCTACGTAGGCAGGGCCTAAACTGGAGGCAAGTTCTCACGCTGAGTTTCCCTTCCGTTCTAGAGCTTGTCAGGCTAACCACCACCGCGGCCACGGAAGCACCGGGTAGAGTCGGAGCACACTCATTTTCTTCCCAGAAGCATTTCGACAGGGTTTCCAGGCCTGTCAACAGCCGGGAACGTCAGGTAGCTTCGAGGCAGCATGAATGCAGCCTTCCAAAGGGCAAAGAAAGGATAGTTCCAGCAGGCTCCCGTTTCCACGCGCACACTCAGCTTGCCTCCCTGTGGTTTCTAACCAGTCCAAAGAGACACACGTTACCCTGCGTTTGCTTCCCTGAACCAACTTCTCGAAGTAGGGTGCTCCGCATCAAGTGAACTGCCTCAACCAAGGAATGCCCTGGCTACGCCTCTGGGGCCTGCGGCTATTCAAAAGGCTGCAGGGCCACAGGAAGCACAGGGCTGAAATCGCAGTAAGAACGCAAGCCGACTTTCTCTTGGGGGCAGGGTGACTTCAGGCAGGAGGTCCTAGATGGAATGCGAGCCCGAGGGGTCTCTCAGGGCTGCTCAGGCTAGGGCAAGGCGTAAGACCGCAAAGGCATGTGAGAGGTGCCAGAAGTCTGTTCGTGAAAGTGTGGGTTTGGTGGGGAAACGAATCTGCTCCAGAGGAGAGTGCAGGCCGTTTCCCTACACTCGGCGTAGGGAGCGCGGCTCCAAAGGGCTCCGGGCCTGGATGTTGCTTTGCGGACCTAGGGGTGCCGCGGAGTACTCTGTGTTCCAGCCTGGAACAGGGTGCCCCCGCGAGCCTCCCAGGTGTCCAGAAAGCTCTACTGCCGTTAAAGACGCGCAGAGCAGAGGCTACGGCCTCACGGAAACTGCCGCACGGCTCCGCTTCTGCACCTCACGTCAGGGCCTTCCCTCCAGGCCTGTGCTCAATCTGGCTGTCCCGTTAGCGACACAGCATTGCAAGATGCTGACTTTCTCCTCGAGCACAGTGACTTCAGGTACGAGGCCCGCAAAGTAGGCAAAGCAGAGTGTTTTCTCACGGCAGCTCTCACAAGGGCGACGACAAATATTTCCTGGGAGCTTCGGACTCACCAGAAATCGGATCCTGAGGCTGTTTGAGGGCTCTGGAAATGGAGCTCTCCTCCAGGAACGTGCAGCGTGTTGCCCATCACTCGGCACGCACAGAGGGGCCTCCGAGGGGCAGAGCAATGGGCCTCGATGTTGCTCAGCCGGACCACGGCGTGCGGGTGTCTGGAGGTCCTCAGTGACCTTGGAGGGAAATGGATGCACACCCGAGGGGCCTAGGAGTCCTCAAATGGGAAATTCCGTTAAAATAAACCCGAACGGTGACTAAAAACTCATGGAAACTGCTGCATGCCGCCCTTTCTGCCCGGCTACGTAGGCAGGGCCTAAACTGGAGGCAAGTTCTCACGCTGAGTTTCCATTTCGTTCTGGAGCTTGTCAGGCTAACCACCACCGCGGCCTCGGAAGCACCGGGTTGAGACGGAGCACACTCGTTTTCCTTCCCAGAAGCATTTCGACAGGGTTTCCAGGCCTGTCAACAGCCGGGAACGTCAGGTAGCTTCGAGGCAGCATGAATGCAGCCTTCCAAAGGGCAAAGAAAGGATAGTTCCAGCAGGCTCCCGTTTCCACGCGCACACTCAGCTTGCCTCCCTGTAGTTTCTAACCAGTCCAAAGAGACACACGCTACCCTGCGTTTGCTTCCCTGAACCAACTTCTCGAAGTAGGGTGCTCCGCATCAAGTGAACTGCCTCAACCAAGGAATGCCCTGGCTACGCCTGTGGGGCCTGCGGCTATTCAAAAGCCTGCAGGGCCACAGGAAGCACAGGGCTGAAATCGCAGTAAGAACGCAAGCCGACTTTCTCTTGGGGGCAGGGTGACTTCAGGCAGGAGGTCCTAGATGGAATGCGAGCCCGAGGGGTCTCTCAGGGCTGCTCAGGCTAGGGCAAGGCGTAAGACCGCAAAGGCATGTGAGACGTGCCAGAAGTCTGTTCGTGAAAGTGTGGGTTTGGTGGGGAAACGAATCTGCTCCAGAGGAGAGTGCAGGCCGTTTCCCTACACTCGGCGTAGGGAGCGCGGCTCCAAAGGGCTCCGGGCCTGGATGTTGCTTTGCGGACCTAGGGGTGCCGCGGAGTACTCTGTGTTCCATCCTGGAACAGGGTGCCCCCGCGAGCCTCCCAGGTGTCCAGAAAGCTCTACTGCCGTTAAAGACGCGCAGAGCAGAGGCTACGGCCTCACGGAAACTGCCGCACGGCTCCGCTTCTGCACCTCACGTCAGGGCCTTCCCTCCAGGCCTGTGCTCAATCTGGCTGTCCCGTTAGCGACACAGCATTGCAAGATGCTGACTTTCTCCTCGAGCACAGTGACTTCAGGTACGAGGCCCGCGAAATAGGCAAAGCAGAGTGTTTTCTCACGGCAGCTCTCACAAGGGCGACGACAAATATTTCCTGGGAGCTTCGGACTCACCAGAAATCTGGTCCTGAGGCTGTTTGAGGGCTCTGGAAATGGAGCTCTCCTCCAGGAACGTGCAGCGTGTTGCCCATCACTCGGCACGCACAGAGGGACCTCTGAGGGGCAGAGCAATGGGCCTCGATGTTGCTCAGCCGGACCACGGCGTGCGGGTGTCTGGAGGTCCTCAGTGACCTTGGAGGGAAATGGATGCACACCCGAGGGGCCTAGGAGTCCTCAAATGGGAAATTCCGTTAAAATAAACCCGAACGGTGACTAAGAACTCATGGAAACTGCTGCATGCCGCCCTTTCTGCCCGGCTACGTAGGCAGGGTCTAAACTGGAGACAAGTTCTCACGCTGAGTTTCCCTTCCGTTCTAGAGCTTGTCAGGCTAACCACCACCGCGGCCTCGGAAGCACCGGGTTGAGACGGAGCACACTCATATTCTTCCCAGAAGCATTTCGACAGGGTTTCCAGGCCTGTCAACAGCCGGGAACGTCAGGTAGCTTCGAGGCAGCATGAATGCAGCCTTCCAAAGGGGAAAGAAAGGATAGTTCCAGCAGGCTCCCGTTTCCACGCGCACACTCAGCTTGCCTCCCTGTGGTTTCTAACCAGTCCAAAGAGACACACGTTACCCTGCGTTTGCTTCCCTGAACCAACTTCTCGAAGTAGGGTGCTCCGCATCAAGTGAACTGCCTCAACCAAGGAATGCCCTGGCTACGCCTGTGGGGCCTGCGGCTATTCAAAAGCCTGCAGGGCCACAGGAAGCACAGGGCTGAAATCGCAGTAAGAACGCAAGCCGACTTTCTCTTGGGGGCAGGGTGACTTCAGGCAGGAGGTCCTAGATGGAATGCGAGCCCGAGGGGTCTCTCAGGGCTGCTCAGGCTAGGGCAAGGCGTAAGACCGCAAAGGCATGTGAGACGTGCCAGAAGTCTGTTCGTGAAAGTGTGGGTTTGGTGGGGAAACGAATCTTCTCCAGAGGAGAGTGCAGGCCGTTTCCCTACACTCGGCGTAGGGAGCGCGGCTCCAAAGGGCTCCGGGCCTGGATGTTGCTTGGCAGACCTAGGGGTGCCGGGGAGTACTCTGTGTTCCAGCCTGGAACAGGGTGCCCCCGCGAGCCTCCCAGGTGTCCAGAAAGCTCGACTGCCGTTAAAGACGCGCAGAGCAGAGGCTACGGCCTCACGGAAACTGCCGCACGGCTCCGCTTCTGCACCTCACGTCAGGGCCTTCCCTCCAGGCCTGTGCTCAATCTGGCTGTCCCGTTAGCGACACAGCATTGCAAGATGCTGACTTTCTCCTCGAGCACAGTGACTTCAGGTTCGAGGCCCGCGAAATAGGCAAAGCAGAGTGTTTTCTCACGGCAGCTCTCACAAGGGCGACGACAAATATTTCCTGGGAGCTTCGGACTCACCAGAAATCTGGTCCTGAGGCTGTTTGAGGGCTCTGGAAATGGAGCTCTCCTCCAGGAACGTGCAGCGTGTTGCCCATCACTCGGCACGCACAGAGGGGCCTCTGAGGGGCAGAGCAATGGGCCTCGATGTTGCTCAGCCGGACCACGGCGTGCGGGTGTCTGGAGGTCCTCAGTGACCTTGGAGGGAAATGGATGCACACCCGAGGGGCCTAGGAGTCCTCAAATGGGAAATTCCGTTAAAATAAACCCGAACGGTGACTAAGAACTCATGGAAACTGCTGCATGCCGCCCTTTCTGCCCGGCTACGTAGGCAGGGCCTAAACTGGAGACAAGTTCTCACGCTGAGTTTCCCTTCCGTTCTAGAGCTTGTCAGGCTAACCACCACCGCGGCCTCGGAAGCACCGGGTTGAGACGGAGCACACTCATATTCTTCCCAGAAGCATTTCGACAGGGTTTCCAGGCCTGTCAACAGCCGGGAACGTCAGGTAGCTTCGAGGCAGCATGAATGCAGCCTTCCAAAGGGCAAAGAAAGGATAGTTCCAGCAGGCTCCCGTTTCCACGCGCACACTCAGCTTGCCTCCCTGTGGTTTCTAACCAGTCCAAAGAGACACACGTTACCCTGCGTTTGCTTCCCTGAACCAACTTCTCGAAGTAGGGTGCTCCGCATCAAGTGAACTGCCTCAACCAAGGAATGCCCTGGCTACGCCTCTGGGGCCTGCGGCTATTCAAAAACCTGCAGGGTCACAGGAAGCACAGGGCTGAAATCGCAGTAAGAACGCAAGCCGACTTTCTCTTGGGGGCAGGGTGACTTCAGGCAGGAGGTCCTAGATGGAATGCGAGCCCGAGGGGTCTCTCAGGGCTGCTCAGGCTAGGGCAAGGCGTAAGACCGCAAAGGCATGTGAGACGTGCCAGAAGTCTGTTCGTGAAAGTGTGGGTTTGGTGGGGAAACGAATCTGCTCCAGAGGAGAGTGCAGGCCGTTTCCCTACACTCGGCGTAGGGAGCGCGGCTCCAAAGGGCTCCGGGCCTGGATGTTGCTTTGCGGACCTAGGGGTGCCGCGGAGTACTCTGTGTTCCATCCTGGAACAGGGTGCCCCCGCGAGCCTCCCAGGTGTCCAGAAAGCTCTACTGCCGTTAAAGACGCGCAGAGCAGAGGCTACGGCCTCACGGAAACTGCCGCACGGCTCCGCTTCTGCACCTCACGTCAGGGCCTTCCCTCCAGGCCTGTGCTCAATCTGGCTGTCCCGTTAGCGACACAGCATTGCAAGATGCTGACTTTCTCCTCGAGCACAGTGACTTCAGGTACGAGGCCCGCGAAGTAGGCAAAGCAGAGTGTTTTCTCACGGCAGCTCTCACAAGGGCGACGACAAATATTTCCTGGGAGCTTCGGACTCACCAGAAATCGGGTCCTGAGGCTGTTTGAGGGCTCTGGAAATGGAGCTCTCCTCCAGGAACGTGCAGCGTGTTGCCCATCACTCGGCACGCACAGAGGGACCTCTGAGGGGCAGAGCAATGGGCCTCGATGTTGCTCAGCCGGACCACGGCGTGCGGGTGTCTGGAGGTCCTCAGTGACCTTGGAGGGAAATGGATGCACACCCGAGGGGCCTAGGAGTCCTCAAATGGGAAATTCCGTTAAAATAAACCCGAACGGTGACTAAGAACTCATGGAAACTGCTGCATGCCGCCCTTTCTGCCCGGCTACGTAGGCAGGGTCTAAACTGGAGACAAGTTCTCACGCTGAGTTTCCCTTCCGTTCTTTAGCTTGTCAGGCTAACCACCACCGCGGCCTCGGAAGCACCGGGTTGAGACGGAGCACACTCATTTTCTTCCCAGAAGCATTTCGACAGGGTTTCCAGGCCTGTCAACAGCCGGGAACGTCAGGTAGCTTCGAGGCAGCATGAATGCAGCCTTCCAAAGGGGAAAGAAAGGATAGTTCCAGCAGGCTCCCGTTTCCACGCGCACACTCAGCTTGCCTCCCTGTGGTTTCTAACCAGTCCAAAGAGACACACGTTACCCTGCGTTTGCTTCCCTGAACCAACTTCTCGAAGTAGGGTGCTCCGCATCAAGTGAACTGCCTCAACCAAGGAATGCCCTGGCTACGCCTCTGGGGCCTGCGGCTATTCAAAAACCTGCAGGGCCACAGGAAGCACAGGGCTGAAATCGCAGTAAGAACGCAAGCCGACTTTCTCTTGGGGGCAGGGTGACTTCAGGCAGGAGGTCCTAGATGGAATGCGAGCCCGAGGGGTCTCTCAGGGCTGCTCAGGCTAGGGCAAGGCGTAAGACCGCAAAGGCATGTGAGACGTGCCAGAAGTCTGTTCGTGAAAGTGTGGGTTTGGTGGGGAAACGAATCTTCTCCAGAGGAGAGTGCAGGCCGTTTCCCTACACTCGGCGTAGGGAGCGCGGCTCCAAAGGGCTCCGGGCCTGGATGTTGCTTGGCAGACCTAGGGGTGCCGGGGAGTACTCTGTGTTCCAGCCTGGAACAGGGTGCCCCCGCGAGCCTCCCAGGTGTCCAGAAAGCTCTACTGCCGTTAAAGACGCGCAGAGCAGAGGCTACGGCCTCACGGAAACTGCCGCACGGCTCCGCTTCTGCACCTCACGTCAGGGCCTTCCCTCCAGGCCTGTGCTCAATCTGGCTGTCCCGTTAGCGACACAGCATTGCAAGATGCTGACTTTCTCCTCGAGCACAGTGACTTCAGGTACGAGGCCCGCGAAGTAGGCAAAGCAGAGTGTTTTCTCACGGCAGCTCTCACAAGGGCGACGACAAATATTTCCTGGGAGCTTCGGACTCACCAGAAATCTGGTCCTGAGGCCGTGTGAGGGCTCTGGAAATGGAGCTCTCCTCCAGGAACGTGCAGCGTGTTGCCCATCATTCGGCACGCACAGAGGGGCCTCCGAGGGGCAGAGCAATGGGCCTCGATGTTGCTCAGCCGGACCACGGCGTGCGGGTGTCTGGAGGTCCTCAGTGACCTTGGAGGGAAATGGATGCACACCCGAGGGGCCTAGGAGTCCTCACATGGGAAATTCCGTTAAAATAAACCCGAACGGTGACTAAGAACTCATGGAAACTGCTGCATGCCGCCCTTTCTGCCCGGCTACGTAGGCAGGGCCTAAACTGGAGGCAAGTTCTCACGCTTAGTTTCCCTTCCGTTCTAGAGCTTGTCAGGCTAACCACCACCGCGGCCACGGAAGCACCGGGTTGAGACGGAGCACACTCATTTTCTTCCCAGAAGCATTTCGACAGGGTTTCCAGGCCTGTCAACAGCCGTGAACGTCAGGTAGCTTCGAGGCAGCATGAATGCAGCCTTCCAAAGGGCAAAGAAAGGATAGTTCCAGCAGGCTCCCGTTTCCACGCGCACACTCAGCTTGCCTCCCTGTGGTTTCTAACCAGTCCAAAGAGACACACGTTACCCTGCGTTTGCTTCCCTGAACCAACTTCTCGAAGTAGGGTGCTCCGCATCAAGTGAACTGCCTCAACCAAGGAATGCCCTGGCTACGCCTGTGGGGCCTGCGGCTATTCAAAAGGCTGCAGGGCCACAGGAAGCACAGGGCTGAAATCGCAGTAAGAACGCAAGCCGACTTTCTCTTGGGGGCAGGGTGACTTCAGGCAGGAGGTCCTAGATGGAATGCGAGCCCGAGGGGTCTCTCAGGGCTGCTCAGGCTAGGGCAAGGCGTAAGACCGCAAAGGCATGTGAGAGGTGCCAGAAGTCTGTTCGTGAAAGTGTGGGTTTGGTGGGGAAACGAATCTGCTCCAGAGGAGAGTGCAGGCCGTTTCCCTACACTCGGCGTAGGGAGCGCGGCTCCAAAGGGCTCCGGGCCTGGATGTTGCTTTGCGGACCTAGGGGTGCCGCGGAGTACTCTGTGTTCCATCCTGGAACAGGGTGCCCCCGCGAGCCTCCCAGGTGTCCAGAAAGCTCTACTGCCGTTAAAGACGCGCAGAGCAGAGGCTACGGCCTCACGGAAACTGCCGCACGGCTCCGCTTCTGCACCTCACGTCAGGGCCTTCCCTCCAGGCCTGTGCTCAATCTGGCTGTCCCGTTAGCGACACAGCATTGCAAGATGCTGACTTTCTCCTCGAGCACAGTGACTTCAGGTACGAGGCCCGCAAAGTAGGCAAAGCAGAGTGTTTTCTCACGGCAGCTCTCACAAGGGCGACGACAAATATTTCCTGGGAGCTTCGGACTCACCAGAAATCTGGTCCTGAGGCTGTTTGAGGGCTCTGGAAATGGAGCTCTCCTCCAGGAACGTGCAGCGTGTTGCCCATCACTCGGCACGCACAGAGGGACCTCTGAGGGGCAGAGCAATGGGCCTCGATGTTGCTCAGCCGGACCACGGCGTGCGGGTGTCTGGAGGTCCTCAGTGACCTTGGAGGGAAATGGATGCACACCCGAGGGGCCTAGGAGTCCTCAAATGGGAAATTCCGTTAAAATAAACCCGAACGGTGACTAAGAACTCATGGAAACTGCTGCATGCCGCCCTTTCTGCCCGGCTACGTAGGCAGGGTCTAAACTGGAGACAAGTTCTCACGCTGAGTTTCCCTTCCGTTCTAGAGCTTGTCAGGCTAACCACCACCGCGGCCTCGGAAGCACCGGGTTGAGACGGAGCACACTCATATTCTTCCCAGAAGCATTTCGACAGGGTTTCCAGGCCTGTCAACAGCCGGGAACGTCAGGTAGCTTCGAGGCAGCATGAATGCAGCCTTCCAAAGGGGAAAGAAAGGATAGTTCCAGCAGGCTCCCGTTTCCACGCGCACACTCAGCTTGCCTCCCTGTGGTTTCTAACCAGTCCAAAGAGACACACGTTACCCTGCGTTTGCTTCCCTGAACCAACTTCTCGAAGTAGGGTGCTCCGCATCAAGTGAACTGCCTCAACCAAGGAATGCCCTGGCTACGCCTGTGGGGCCTGCGGCTATTCAAAAGCCTGCAGGGCCACAGGAAGCACAGGGCTGAAATCGCAGTAAGAACGCAAGCCGACTTTCTCTTGGGGGCAGGGTGACTTCAGGCAGGAGGTCCTAGATGGAATGCGAGCCCGAGGGGTCTCTCAGGGCTGCTCAGGCTAGGGCAAGGCGTAAGACCGCAAAGGCATGTGAGACGTGCCAGAAGTCTGTTCGTGAAAGTGTGGGTTTGGTGGGGAAACGAATCTTCTCCAGAGGAGAGTGCAGGCCGTTTCCCTACACTCGGCGTAGGGAGCGCGGCTCCAAAGGGCTCCGGGCCTGGATGTTGCTTGGCAGACCTAGGGGTGCCGGGGAGTACTCTGTGTTCCAGCCTGGAACAGGGTGCCCCCGCGAGCCTCCCAGGTGTCCAGAAAGCTCGACTGCCGTTAAAGACGCGCAGAGCAGAGGCTACGGCCTCACGGAAACTGCCGCACGGCTCCGCTTCTGCACCTCACGTCAGGGCCTTCCCTCCAGGCCTGTGCTCAATCTGGCTGTCCCGTTAGCGACACAGCATTGCAAGATGCTGACTTTCTCCTCGAGCACAGTGACTTCAGGTTCGAGGCCCGCGAAATAGGCAAAGCAGAGTGTTTTCTCACGGCAGCTCTCACAAGGGCGACGACAAATATTTCCTGGGAGCTTCGGACTCACCAGAAATCTGGTCCTGAGGCTGTTTGAGGGCTCTGGAAATGGAGCTCTCCTCCAGGAACGTGCAGCGTGTTGCCCATCACTCGGCACGCACAGAGGGGCCTCTGAGGGGCAGAGCAATGGGCCTCGATGTTGCTCAGCCGGACCACGGCGTGCGGGTGTCTGGAGGTCCTCAGTGACCTTGGAGGGAAATGGATGCACACCCGAGGGGCCTAGGAGTCCTCAAATGGGAAATTCCGTTAAAATAAACCCGAACGGTGACTAAGAACTCATGGAAACTGCTGCATGCCGCCCTTTCTGCCCGGCTACGTAGGCAGGGCCTAAACTGGAGACAAGTTCTCACGCTGAGTTTCCCTTCCGTTCTAGAGCTTGTCAGGCTAACCACCACCGCGGCCTCGGAAGCACCGGGTTGAGACGGAGCACACTCATATTCTTCCCAGAAGCATTTCGACAGGGTTTCCAGGCCTGTCAACAGCCGGGAACGTCAGGTAGCTTCGAGGCAGCATGAATGCAGCCTTCCAAAGGGCAAAGAAAGGATAGTTCCAGCAGGCTCCCGTTTCCACGCGCACACTCAGCTTGCCTCCCTGTGGTTTCTAACCAGTCCAAAGAGACACACGTTACCCTGCGTTTGCTTCCCTGAACCAACTTCTCGAAGTAGGGTGCTCCGCATCAAGTGAACTGCCTCAACCAAGGAATGCCCTGGCTACGCCTCTGGGGCCTGCGGCTATTCAAAAACCTGCAGGGTCACAGGAAGCACAGGGCTGAAATCGCAGTAAGAACGCAAGCCGACTTTCTCTTGGGGGCAGGGTGACTTCAGGCAGGAGGTCCTAGATGGAATGCGAGCCCGAGGGGTCTCTCAGGGCTGCTCAGGCTAGGGCAAGGCGTAAGACCGCAAAGGCATGTGAGACGTGCCAGAAGTCTGTTCGTGAAAGTGTGGGTTTGGTGGGGAAACGAATCTGCTCCAGAGGAGAGTGCAGGCCGTTTCCCTACACTCGGCGTAGGGAGCGCGGCTCCAAAGGGCTCCGGGCCTGGATGTTGCTTTGCGGACCTAGGGGTGCCGCGGAGTACTCTGTGTTCCATCCTGGAACAGGGTGCCCCCGCGAGCCTCCCAGGTGTCCAGAAAGCTCTACTGCCGTTAAAGACGCGCAGAGCAGAGGCTACGGCCTCACGGAAACTGCCGCACGGCTCCGCTTCTGCACCTCACGTCAGGGCCTTCCCTCCAGGCCTGTGCTCAATCTGGCTGTCCCGTTAGCGACACAGCATTGCAAGATGCTGACTTTCTCCTCGAGCACAGTGACTTCAGGTACGAGGCCCGCGAAGTAGGCAAAGCAGAGTGTTTTCTCACGGCAGCTCTCACAAGGGCGACGACAAATATTTCCTGGGAGCTTCGGACTCACCAGAAATCGGGTCCTGAGGCTGTTTGAGGGCTCTGGAAATGGAGCTCTCCTCCAGGAACGTGCAGCGTGTTGCCCATCACTCGGCACGCACAGAGGGACCTCTGAGGGGCAGAGCAATGGGCCTCGATGTTGCTCAGCCGGACCACGGCGTGCGGGTGTCTGGAGGTCCTCAGTGACCTTGGAGGGAAATGGATGCACACCCGAGGGGCCTAGGAGTCCTCAAATGGGAAATTCCGTTAAAATAAACCCGAACGGTGACTAAGAACTCATGGAAACTGCTGCATGCCGCCCTTTCTGCCCGGCTACGTAGGCAGGGTCTAAACTGGAGACAAGTTCTCACGCTGAGTTTCCCTTCCGTTCTTTAGCTTGTCAGGCTAACCACCACCGCGGCCTCGGAAGCACCGGGTTGAGACGGAGCACACTCATTTTCTTCCCAGAAGCATTTCGACAGGGTTTCCAGGCCTGTCAACAGCCGGGAACGTCAGGTAGCTTCGAGGCAGCATGAATGCAGCCTTCCAAAGGGGAAAGAAAGGATAGTTCCAGCAGGCTCCCGTTTCCACGCGCACACTCAGCTTGCCTCCCTGTGGTTTCTAACCAGTCCAAAGAGACACACGTTACCCTGCGTTTGCTTCCCTGAACCAACTTCTCGAAGTAGGGTGCTCCGCATCAAGTGAACTGCCTCAACCAAGGAATGCCCTGGCTACGCCTCTGGGGCCTGCGGCTATTCAAAAACCTGCAGGGCCACAGGAAGCACAGGGCTGAAATCGCAGTAAGAACGCAAGCCGACTTTCTCTTGGGGGCAGGGTGACTTCAGGCAGGAGGTCCTAGATGGAATGCGAGCCCGAGGGGTCTCTCAGGGCTGCTCAGGCTAGGGCAAGGCGTAAGACCGCAAAGGCATGTGAGACGTGCCAGAAGTCTGTTCGTGAAAGTGTGGGTTTGGTGGGGAAACGAATCTTCTCCAGAGGAGAGTGCAGGCCGTTTCCCTACACTCGGCGTAGGGAGCGCGGCTCCAAAGGGCTCCGGGCCTGGATGTTGCTTGGCAGACCTAGGGGTGCCGGGGAGTACTCTGTGTTCCAGCCTGGAACAGGGTGCCCCCGCGAGCCTCCCAGGTGTCCAGAAAGCTCTACTGCCGTTAAAGACGCGCAGAGCAGAGGCTACGGCCTCACGGAAACTGCCGCACGGCTCCGCTTCTGCACCTCACGTCAGGGCCTTCCCTCCAGGCCTGTGCTCAATCTGGCTGTCCCGTTAGCGACACAGCATTGCAAGATGCTGACTTTCTCCTCGAGCACAGTGACTTCAGGTACGAGGCCCGCGAAGTAGGCAAAGCAGAGTGTTTTCTCACGGCAGCTCTCACAAGGGCGACGACAAATATTTCCTGGGAGCTTCGGACTCACCAGAAATCTGGTCCTGAGGCCGTGTGAGGGCTCTGGAAATGGAGCTCTCCTCCAGGAACGTGCAGCGTGTTGCCCATCATTCGGCACGCACAGAGGGGCCTCCGAGGGGCAGAGCAATGGGCCTCGATGTTGCTCAGCCGGACCACGGCGTGCGGGTGTCTGGAGGTCCTCAGTGACCTTGGAGGGAAATGGATGCACACCCGAGGGGCCTAGGAGTCCTCACATGGGAAATTCCGTTAAAATAAACCCGAACGGTGACTAAGAACTCATGGAAACTGCTGCATGCCGCCCTTTCTGCCCGGCTACGTAGGCAGGGCCTAAACTGGAGGCAAGTTCTCACGCTTAGTTTCCCTTCCGTTCTAGAGCTTGTCAGGCTAACCACCACCGCGGCCACGGAAGCACCGGGTTGAGACGGAGCACACTCATTTTCTTCCCAGAAGCATTTCGACAGGGTTTCCAGGCCTGTCAACAGCCGTGAACGTCAGGTAGCTTCGAGGCAGCATGAATGCAGCCTTCCAAAGGGCAAAGAAAGGATAGTTCCAGCAGGCTCCCGTTTCCACGCGCACACTCAGCTTGCCTCCCTGTGGTTTCTAACCAGTCCAAAGAGACACACGTTACCCTGCGTTTGCTTCCCTGAACCAACTTCTCGAAGTAGGGTGCTCCGCATCAAGTGAACTGCCTCAACCAAGGAATGCCCTGGCTACGCCTGTGGGGCCTGCGGCTATTCAAAAGGCTGCAGGGCCACAGGAAGCACAGGGCTGAAATCGCAGTAAGAACGCAAGCCGACTTTCTCTTGGGGGCAGGGTGACTTCAGGCAGGAGGTCCTAGATGGAATGCGAGCCCGAGGGGTCTCTCAGGGCTGCTCAGGCTAGGGCAAGGCGTAAGACCGCAAAGGCATGTGAGAGGTGCCAGAAGTCTGTTCGTGAAAGTGTGGGTTTGGTGGGGAAACGAATCTGCTCCAGAGGAGAGTGCAGGCCGTTTCCCTACACTCGGCGTAGGGAGCGCGGCTCCAAAGGGCTCCGGGCCTGGATGTTGCTTTGCGGACC